>NW_023597054.1:46260317-46270704 GCF_011947565.3 Pollicipes pollicipes | reverse complement strand
CACAGCTGACGCGGTAAAGCTCCATCGCCCTAGCGGTAAAGCCCCATCGCCGCGGTGGGTGCCGGCTCCACGTCTGCGCCTGTCTGGGCCTCATGTCGCGGCCGGGGACAGGAGGCGCGCGCCGCCCGCTCCGGCGCCGGCCCCGTGTCTGCGGTCTGTCTGGACCTCGTGTCGCAGCGGGGGACCGGAGGCGCGCGCCGCCCGCTCCGGCGCTGCCGCCCGACGGTCGAGCTCAGCTGACCGCCGCCGCCTCCGCTGCTGCAGGGTCTGGTGCGGGACGGCTCGGCGCCGTGCCTGCTGTACGCTTACGGCGGCTTCAACATCAGCATCACGCCCACCTTCAGCGTGTCCAAGCTGGTGTTCGTGCAGCACCTGGACGGCGTGTTCGCGCTGCCAAACATCCGCGGCGGCGGGTCAGTGACGTGATCCGGCGGCGACCGGTACCGACGCGCGACACGGTCCGCGTTCGGCTCGTATTGCCGCGTGTCGGCGGTGGCCACTCACCCGCCGTCCTTCCCTGCCGAGGCATGGGCTTCCACGTTACATAACCCGCGGACCTGTGTGGCCCGTTTGATAGCCGGTAGTGGAATGCTTGCCGTTCCCAGTTGACATGCTCTGCCCGTTTTTGATGGACGTCGCCCCCTGCAAACCGCAGACTTGCGGTCGGTTGCAAATGTTGTGGTAAATGTTGCCTCGCAATGACCACCTACTAACAATTAAAGCTTGTAGCAACCTGCCGTGGCGGCATTGTCGTGACATGGATTAAGGCGTCGTGACCACCTGCTAGACCCGCTAGCTGACCCGACCAGCGCGACACGGCGCCGCCGCCACTGACGCCGCGCTCCCGCCGCCGGCAGCGAGTACGGCGAGCGGTGGCACAACGCCGGCCGGCTCTTCAACAAGCAGAACTGCTTCGACGACTTCGCGTGCGCGGCCGAGTACCTGATCGCCGAGCGGTACACGCAGGCGCGCCTCATCAGCTGCGAGGGCGGCTCGAACGGGGGCCTGCTGGTCGGCGCCACCGTCAACCAGCGGCCGGACCTGTTCGGCGCGGCCATCGCCCACGTCGGGTGGGTGGAAGCGCCGGCGCGCCCCGGCGGACCCGCCACCGGGACGCGCTCGCGCTCGGGGCGCATGCCGCGGTGGTGAGGGTGACAGTGAAACGAAGGAGCGAAGTTCGGCAGAGCTTCGGTGTCGGGCTGTCAGCTGCCGTGGCGCGCTCGCGCGGCGTGCTCACGCGCTGGTCAGCGTCAGACGGTCGGTGCTGCGGCTCCGGGTCGGGAGCTGTGCGGTACGGGTGCGGCGCTTGCTCGTGTTTTGTTGCCAGGCGAGCTGGTATTAGCGGTGTCGTGACCAGCGATCTGGCGCGTGACGGGGGCCGCACGGTATGGGTGGCTGACTCCACGTCGCCCGCAGCGTGATGGACATGCTGCGCTTCCACAAGTTCACCATCGGCTACGCCTGGGTGTCCGACTTCGGCAACCCTGACGAGAAGGAGCACTTCGAGCAATCATCATCAAGTACTCTCGCCGCTGCACAACATCCGAAACCGCCGAAGGGCGACGACGAACAGGTGGCCGCTGGGCGTGACGGCCGACCGGGCCGGGGCACCGGAGCGACCGATGCCGGCTGAAGGGTGGGGGCTCGTTGGTTTGTGTGCAAGCGTCCAAGCATCATCGTCAGGACTTTGGACTCCTGTCCGCTCGCCAGTCAGATGGTGTCCGCGGCCGTCAAAAGCCCGTGTCGTCTAGCAGTGGGCTCGTCTACTCCGGGTGGATGCTGGCGACGATATGGACCCGCACCAGCAGTCATCGCACCGAGTGACTGCCTGTGGCGTGTACATCAGTGCTGCCATTGCCATGCAACCGTCGGTAACTCAACACCCACATCTGTAGTGTCTCCCCCTGCCCCGCGTCTTGATGGCATTGGGGTCGCGTGCGGGGGAGTGCCCGTCTGGCCGTTGCTGAGGGCGTGGCCCGGCGCCGGCAGTACCCCTCCACGCTTCTGCTGACGGCCGACCACGACGACCGCGCGTGGTGCCACTGCATTCGCTCAAGTACATAGCCGAGCTGCAGCACGTGCTGAGCGGCCGCGCCGCGCAGACCAACCCGCTGCTCATCAGGGTGGACACCAAGGCTGGCCACGCGTCGGCAAGCCCACTGCCAAGCAGGTGAGTCTAGGAGCTGGGGTGCGGGCCGGCCCGGCGGGCGGCGGGCGGAGCTCGGCCACGCTCCCGACCGGCTCGTCGGGCGGGAAGCGTGGGCCGCGTGCGCGGTGTGTCAAGGTCGTAGGTATTGTCCTCCCCCTCCCCTCTTCTCACCTCAAGGTGAGGTTTGATTCCCAGAGGGACTCGCTAGAAAGCAGTAGCAATTGAGGGAAACCAGAGCGTCACACCCCTGCGCGGGTGTCCGTTGCGGGCGTGGGTCTCCTCCCCATGAACGCTCTTTTCATCACTGGGCAGGAAACCGGGTGGTCGGGGCCGAAATGCGCCAGAATTTAACGGCGCCAGCTTCCGCGTGGAAGAGCCCGCCTCGACTCCCAGCTGATATCAACGCCTCGGGGGGCTTGTAGGGTCTGTAGTCGCCAAAGAATGGACTAATGATTATTACGGGCTTTGTTCTTGCTAGTGGTGTTTTTGTTCACACAATGTGTCGGCCAGTTTCTTCCCCGGCCTTGGTTAGGTGATGGCCGGTCCTGGAAGGGAGCTGGGGACGTTTAGCCGGTAGTCACGTATGTATGAAAGCTTTGAAAGTGTTTGGCAACAATGCGATTGAACCCCACGATCTTCGTTAGCAAAGCCGCGGTCGCTAACTAAGCTTGCTAGGGCTCCATCAGGGGCGATGCGACACCGTGTCCTTATATGGTACGTACCCGTCTGTCTTTGCTGGCGACGGGGTTAAGGCAGTTGTGTGACGGCTTTCCAGATCGATGAATCAACTGACATCTACTGCTTCATTATACAAGCACTCGGACTCAAGATACAGTGACTACCCTCCGAACAGAGCGTATGGTACAACATCCTAGCATCCGATTACCGTCTAGTAAAACTCGCCAGTACTGAGTTTCGCGCCATGTCCCGTTTCCCAGTTCGCCGTTTGTTTGTTTCTGTGCCGCTTGTGCGTGCGCATATTTGTTGCTAATGTGTACTCCCGTGTGCCAGCCAACCTTGCTGTTGTTCTGTGCGAAAAGCATTGCTCAATGTCCGCGGCACTTGGTGTACCGGCGAGGCGCGAGCTGCAGCTCGAGACTGAACAAAGTAAACTACGGCGTATTTTTTCACAATACCTCGAGCAGTTTTTACTCACGTGTCTCACGTTGGGTACGTTAACACAAAGCAACTGTTTATTTTGATTGATGCGTCGCCAATATATCGTCCAAGTAGATTCTAAGACTTCTTTACAACTATATCCTGAGCGTTTGACAGACTGCTATGGATTCCAATTACGTGTTGCGATCACAGCGTTGCACGCGTTCTGAGTCCACCGGGCACGAAGTGGGCGCGGGACACAATGTGACACGTGTTCTGAGTCGACGAGGCACGAAGTGGGCGCAGAACGCAGTGTTACACGCGTTCTGATTTCACGAAGCACGAAGTGGGCGCGATCTCACCGGCTGCTCTGAATGTCATATTCTGGCTCCGATCTTCTTGCTGGATGTCTGGTTGCGATGTTCTGGCCGGTAAGAATCGTGGATGTCTGGCTCCGATGTTCTGGCCGGTGATAATCGTGAATGTCTGGCTCCGATCTTCTTACCGGTGAGAATCGTGAGTGTCTGCTCCGATCCTCTTACCGGTGAGAATAGCGAATGTATGGCTCCGATCTTCTCGCCGGTAAAAAGCGTGGATGTCTGTTTAGTGGTGCCCATTTGTGAGCGGGGCCGAAGTGACGCCCGATCGCCGCTGAGTCGGTGCGCGGCCAACGATGTCTGTGGGCGATCGTTGACCGGGTCGCCGACCAATCACCGACGACCGGCGCTGAACTCGGCCATATATGGTCACGCCGGTCTGTTAGTGAACCAGTCGGCGGTACCCGTGTAGCTGTTCCGGCATGGGAAATGTTTTTCAATTTTTTGGGGCCCGGCGTGGCCGTAATCCCACGTAGGTGATATTTGGAATGCTGATAGCGACTTTGCGCAGGTTTCAGGAATGAGGCATGCGACTCTTCCAAGAGCCGTGCTGTGCAGGTTGGAAAGCACTCGTTTACAAGGCATTAGGCTGCCCTACAACATTGCAGGTGCGAACAAAGTAATCCAGACGTGGTGTTTCGCGCTATACAGTACAGGAATGCAGTCGTCTTACTGCCTATGCCAATCCGAACTACGGCTGAATGATTGAAGGAGGCGTTCCAGACAGCTCACGAATGACGGAGGAGGGCAGAGAACCTTTTGTCGAAAAATATGCTGGATTTCCCAGTGCCTACGCTGCGTTTAACACCAAGTAAGGTCCAAATAAAATGAGGACCGTAACAATGCGTCAAAGATATGCGCGAAACGCGACGTCGCACTGCCACGCACGGCAGGTTTTTGGTTGCAAATATGTGCACTGATAAGTGAAACGTATTTCACTGAGACTCCTGCCAGGCACGTGCCTGTTAATGCAGCGCGCGCTTGAGTGCCGTGGGAAAGGCAATGCGTTACTAACCGCGGAATGTGCTCATAACGCGAGTCGGAACCGCGCCCAGATCTCGACGGCCGGGCGCTACAGTGACTTGAGACCCACACCGTGCGGCGGAACATTACAAACGGCAGGCTGTCTTGAGACTGCTCGCCTCCTGTTTCGGCAGCTGGCTCCCAATGCCGACAACCACTGTCCAGCCGATCCACTATGCTGAAGGCAAGTAAGAACCAAACACCGATTCGAATTCCCTTCGTGTATTCAATTAGATGCACAACGTACAGATCGCGAGTTAGGTCGACAGCCTTGCAGTGACATGTCGAGTAAAATGCCAGGGTGGGCAAGGACACGCATTGTACCCGCGTACGAGAGGCTCTCCAAGCGTAAACAATCCCGCGTCGAATCGGAGACGCACTGCACTCGTTCTCGTCAATCCGGCCCGTCCTCGGGTCGACGGCCCGCACTCCTAACAACGGTTTGAGGCGCCGAGCCGCCGGGCCGCTTCCGTACCCGCTGGAGGCGGGGAGGGGAGGGCCTCCCCAAATCACCGCCACATGATCCGTCCTCGCGCCGTCCGTGCTCCCGGATGCACAAGCGAAGGGCAAAGACCGCCGGGCCGCCTACGCCTGCCGTGAGAGGCTGTAGTCTGCCCTCAATCGCCGTCACATGATAACGTCACCGCGCCGGCGAACGGGCCGCGACAGGGACAACATAACGACACCGACCGGCGGGGAGCTGGGCACACAGCGACGGGCACGCTCGCCGCGGAGCGCTTGTGGACGACGCCGGCCGGCGTCAAAAGTACTATTTCACAAGGTGACGGACCATTTGCGCAATGTTGCTTCATTTATACACTGTGTACAATCGCATGACAATGTGTTGGGACCGAATGTGGTTTTTTCTACTTAGTAACGACCCTGAAACATCCACATCCACGTCGTCCACAGAGCCCTGGTCGTTGCGATTCTTTGCCGGGAGTACGCCACGCCTTTCCCCACTCGGTCCACGCTCATGCTACTCGCTACTGCTAAAACGCCCACTATGCATATCCTGAGTGCGCGGTCAGGACTACGCGCTCCGTGCGGCAGCGGCACGCCGGGAAAGCTCTAATCATACGACCTGGAAGGCACGGTAACGCGGCCCGCCGGACACCGGGCTCGGCTGCGCCGACCGCTGTCCGGTCACACCGGGCCCGCTGTTCTGGGGCACGCACATTTCGCTGTCGGGGCACACCGGGCGGACACGCCGGCCGCCGTCCGGGACGCACCGGGCGGATACGCCGGCCACCGTCCGGGACGCACTGGGCGGACACGCCGGCCGCCGTCCGGGACGCACCGGGCGGACACGCCGGCCGCCGTCTGGGACGCACCGGGCGGACACGCCGCCGACGCTCCCGAGCAACCGCATCCTCAGCTGGCGGCGACCAGGGCGGTGCGACGCAGGTCCGTCCTGGGTATGTTCTCGAACAGCATGGCGCGGTTCTGGCCCTCGGCCTTCTTCACCCAGTGCCCGTACACGCGGAACGCGCACGCGTCGATGATCTGAAACAGACCGGGCGTCACCGCTCACGATATAGAATGGGAACAGACGCCCACAGGCGTCCAAGGCCTCGACTGGGTGTCATCCCGCAAGTATCACCACTCTGTCACAGACAACGAGCAGGGAGTAAAGCCTATACCACGCTTTATAAACTGCCTCTGTGGCCTTTACCAGTCTCCTAACGGTAAGTAGGCAACAGCTCTATGATCAGTTCAGCGAGTCACTAGCAGCACTCCGATCGCATTACCAACAGCTGTACATCATCGAACATCCACAACACGCTTTCAGCTACTTCCGGAATAAATCCGCCGTCCTTGTGCGGACGCAGTCAGTCGCCGCGGCCTGTGTGACGCGCACGCGGGCGCGGGCGGGCGCGGACCGTCGGCCGGCCGCCTCGGCTCACCTTCCTGAGCGACTTGAGCCGGTACGGGTCGAGCACGGCCACCGACACGGACAGTGCCTCGGGCGTGAACTTGAGCCGCTGGATGCGCACGGCGGCGCGCACGCAGTTGATGGCCAGCCGGAACGTGCGCCGGCCGGAGAACGGACGCTCGCGGGCCTGGCGGCGACGGTGGCGGAGGGCGCCGTCACAGAGGCGTGCCGGGCACGACATCGGCCGCCTCATGCCTCAACACGAGCCGCCGCCACAGTGCCGTCGATGCGACAATCATAACATTGGCTTGTTGGTGTCATGCAGGCGTTTCCAGGAAATCCCGCCGCACCTGGCATGTGCTCGTCGAGTTCTCCGATGCCGTGATCGCGGGGCGAAACAAAGAATCCAACGTCTACAGCACAGCTGGACGAACAATCGATACGGCACTGCACCGGTGCGAAGGACCCGGACGACGCCCTGGTGCGAACGGCCGGGACGAAGCTCAGCACGGCGGAGGCTGGCAGATAGCGCGCAGCCTCAAGCGGTCAGAAGCCTTTGACTAGCGGGTCGACTCCTGCGCCAGTCACAAACAAGGCCACAAAAAGCTACGCTACCGACACCGCGCGATTGTGCAGCATGGTACTGTGGAAACCGTCTCGAAACGGTTAGGTGGGGAGGCAGCGAAAACGTCTTCTGCAGTGGAGCAGGACGCGCTACCACGCTAATGCAGGACAGGGTCGGGACTGACGACCAGGGGCTCGGGTCGCAGGTCATCACTCACCGGCGCGTCGGCAGGACAGGGGCGGGACTGACGACCAGGGGGCTCGGGTCGGAGGTCATCACTCACCGGCGCGTCAGCATGACAGGGGCGGGACTGACGACCAGGGGGCTCGGGTCGCAGGTCATCACTCACCGGCGCGTCGGCAGGACAGGGGCAGGACTGACTCGGATCGGAGGTCATCACTCACCGGCGCGTCAGCAGGATATGGGCAGGACTGACGACCAGGGGGCTCGGGTCGCAGTTCATCACTCACCGGCGCGTCGGCAGGACAGGGGCAGGCTGACGACCCAGGGGGCTCGGGTCGCAGTTCATCACTCACCGGCGCGGTCGGCAGGACAGGGGATGGGACTGACGACCAGGGGGCTAGGGTCGCAGTTTCATCACTCACCGGCGCGTCGGCAGGACAGGGCCGTGATCACGCGGGGACCGGCCCTGTGTCAGTCCATCGGTCACCCCAGCCTCGCGGCGCCCTCTTAGGCGCCTCTCAGAGACACTGATCGGATCTACGCGAACACTCACCCTTCGGCAACAGGGTCGGCTCACGGAAGCGACCCCTGGTTGGATCGCAGATCACCACCAGCGTGGCCGTCAGGTGTCGCTGAGGGAACACCGAGAGCCCTGGGTCGGGTGACAGGCCCCCTCCCCCTCCCCGCCTGGCGGCGTGCTCTGACTCGGGCCGGTGCGGGGTCGCCCGGGCGTGCGTGCCACCTGAATTGGCTGAGTGGCCAGGCCAGCGGTGGCCTCTCACCTGGCGGGGCGGCAGCTCCTTCACAGCCTCCGGTGGCACGATCACGCAGGACGGGAAGTCCTGTCATGCACAGACACACGCACACCGATCAGCCGGCGGCGGTCACGCGGCCGGCGGGCGGGCCGGACCGAGACAGACAGGCCGCGCCGCCGGCACGCCGCGGCGGCGAGCCGGCCCAGGCGGCCGCGGCTGGCCAGGCCAGGCATGCGACAAAAGAGCGACAAGCGGACGCCTTCTCGCACAGACCCACAACCGGGACGAGGGAGAGGTCAGGCTTTACTGTGTTAGGCCCGGCCGGCCAGTGCCCGTCGGTGACTGAGGGGCTGCAGGGGTGCCGTCCAGGGCCGCATGTACAGAGCAGTTCGGGTCCCGTCTCCACATTGAAGAGCCGAGGACACGGCCAACACTGCGTGCACTGTCGCCCGTGGCGTACCAACGTCTGGAGCCGGACGCGTCACCGGCATGTGGTCAAGATGTTACGAACACCGAACTTATAGTGAGAGCTTGTGCCGTTTAATTTGATTCCGCCCCCAGTATAACAGCCATTTTCGGGACATATCTATATCATCCAAACTACGTAAATTTTGTCATCAGCACCGGGAAAAATACAACCCCACCTGCGTACAGGCCGGCCATGGGGGCGAGGATCCGGTGTTATGTGTGCTAGGCGTGAAGTACGCCACGTGGAGTGGAGCAGTTGCGACTGCGTCACAGCAAATCTACGCGATTCCTCAGAGTACAGAGGCTACAAAAAACGCAAGACGCTGACGTTCTGACGACAGACTAACTACCACGGACAGCCGCCAATGCGCTGAGGCACTTCGCGCAAGCAATGCTAGTTGTAACGTATCGATTCTACCACGAAAAAGCGGGTTATGGTTTGGACAAAATATGCCACCCAGTGGTACTAAGAATGAGACAAATCATGCTCTCCCTCTTCCCCTTCCCAACCGCGCCCAAACGCGACGAACTAATCCCCTCCGTTGCAATAATTATGTTTCCTGTAGAAGGCAGAAGAATGTTACGGTGCGGCTTGAGTGATTTCATGGCAGAAACATTTTTTCCCGAACCAGCAGCTACGGCCACCAAAAAGCAAAAGCCCATACAAACAAACAGATGTGCCATAGCCTCACCACCGCCCCTTATACCATCACTGAGGTTGCTTCCGGTATGCTTGGATCGCTTACAGAAGCCAATTATGTAATTAGCGTCGTACCATCTGGCCGGTCGTCAGCGCCGGGCCGGTGCAAAATACATTCCAAAAGCAGTGCAAAGGGCAGTGGGCAACTGATATGACAACTGGCCGCGCTATACGGCCGCGCAGTTAAAGCACCCGAAAGCCCGAACACTTCAACCGGGGCCCCAGGCGCACGAGCGCGCGTGCGGCCTGACACCAAACGCACCCTGACGCCCCCTCGTCCAGATCAGCCGCGCTAACCCGGCTCTCACGAGACCCCGTTGCCCTGCCGCGCCCACCGCACACATCCGTCCCCGCCACCGGCACCGGCACCCGCCGCCGCAAGCGTGGCTGACCAGCGGCCGGGCGCGGCACGGCCATGCCGCCGGCCCCGCGCCTGCGCACGCACCGTGACTCGGTGGAAGAAGGGGTGCGCCAGCGCCTCGCGCACGGTGATGCGCCGCGCCGGGTCCACTGTCAGCAGCCGGCCGATCAGGTCCTTGGGCGCGTCTGGCGGCGCACGGGGCGCGCGCGGTCAGGTCGCGCCGGCTCGGCCGGGTCGCGCGGTCAGGTAGCGCCGGCCGTCTCCGCCGAGGCGGCTCGCCACACAAGGCAGCTTCACCACGCGTACGAGAACGACACCAGCCTGTCCTCTGCGCGTCACACGGACACGGAGCAACCCCCAGCCCCATAAACGGACATCCGCCTCGTCCACACGTTATGGAGACAACGCCCGACGCCCGGGTGCGCTGTTTCCCTCAGCAGCAGGCCCTGCCGAGCGCCTCCCGCGCTCGCGCCGCCGGACCGGTCGCAGCCTCGCCGGGTCGCCTCACCTGTGACGTCATCCCACTCGGGGGAGCCGAACGTGTACTTGCCCTCCATGATGTTGCGCAGCATGACCATCTGTTTGCGGTGCCAGAACGGTGGGCAGCCGACCAGCCTGGCGACAGAGCGCGGCGCCCTTCAGGCCAGTGGCAATGGCTGAAATGGGCGCGGTCGGTCGACGCGGCCCGCCGGCTGGCCGGGCATACACTGCCGACACTCCGCGGTGCCGTCGCCAGCTGACGGGGCAGGGCCGATGGGCGCGCTCCACATCGGCGATGTGACCATACCGCCTCCCCAAATATGCACACAGGCAACAGCTCAATATGAAAGCT
>NW_023597054.1:46200317-46255317 GCF_011947565.3 Pollicipes pollicipes | reverse complement strand
TCTTGAGAGTGTATAAAACTTTATAACTTTTAACCTCCTCTCACTTACACAGGCTCCACAACTTTTAGTCCACACATTGCACTAAAAGATCAGCCTATACATCACATATCATCAGACTACACACATCAATTCATACACAAAATGTAGTCAATCAATGCATCATCAAGAACACAATCAGCATTGCAAGAGCTCACAGGATAAATGTGACGAATGCATTATCATGACCACAAAGCAGTCATTCAAGCCCTACCACATGACCAATTCTAGTTTTCATTACATCTTTTGCTGCACTTGTCAGAAAATGCAATGACTTTTCTCCCATTGAAATTCTTACACATGCTCACAAGCATGTACCCTCAAACTTACTCATGATCTACTGGACATGAAAACAGGAGTACAGGTCATGGCATAAATTAGCACCTTATGTTAAAAGAAGCATTGTAGAGATTAAAAGAGCATTGTACATCAATCGTCATTTTTAAGGCAGAACATATTGTAAATAACCATAAATCAGGTCATCTAAACTCTTACCTTAAAACTTATGTCTTTCTTGCTTATCCAAGCAGCCTTCCACACTGTTTGGAGATTGGTCAACATACATGCAGGTCGACAAATATGATGTCTTTGGGTGGGGAATGAAAAGCAAAATGAGAACATGGCAGCTAAACAAAATTCCTTACCAGAGTACATATATATGGCATGGAACATGGATGCCAATGGGACACTGGGTTGAAGGGGACAGGGCAGGGGGTTAGGTTAGGTTAGGTTAGGTTAGGCTAGGTTAGGTTAGGATAGGTTAGTTTAGGCTAGGTTAGGGCAGTTAGGTTGGGCAGTTAGGTTAGGTTAGGTCAGGTTAGGTTAGGCTAGGTTATATTTTTTAAAAAGATTAAAAGATTTGATCTGAACGCTTTGAATGGATGGATTTCCGGGATCAGAGCTCACGCTAAGCAGTGCTTGTTGTGTGAGCCCTGACCCCCACCATCCGATCGCGCAATTCCATGTCAATGACAGAATTTGGTACCGAAAGCTTCTTAACGTGCTGCAATGCTCGGCAAGGTCCGTCCTGCCCTCTGATCTCAACTGACCTTTAGCATGACCGCTGCCACTGGCCGCAGGCCATACCTGTCAAGGGCAAATAGCGAGCGCCCTAAAGCGACCCAACCCACCCGCCACGGGTGGGTGCATCCAAAGGTAGGCGCTCTAACCAACTGAGCTACCGGGACGGACAAAGGTTAGGTTCTGATGTTAGATTAGGTTAGGTTCTGGTCTATTCTGGCCTGTATGTTTCTTAAACTTACCTACATGCAATAAGAAACATAGCACATTGCATTATCATTGTTACCTTGGCCCAGTACATTTTTATGGTTCTTGGTAAGCAGTGATGTGGTGACCACGCACCAACAATGTAACAATGGTGCTGGGGGATCAAAGTTGTTGAGTGTGTGTGGCGCTTGGGAACTTACTATTGTAATTTATTACAATTTGAAGGTAAGAGCATGAATCCACCTGTTTTATGACTATTTACTATATATTCTGCCTTAAATACAACAAATGATATACAATACTCTTCTTAACATGAGGTACCAATATATACCTACACTGGAGCACATGTAATATACCACACACTTTGTGATCACTTAATTGGAACCTTATTTCATTTCCAGCAAACAGGTTTATATTGGTGTTAACAAATCAAGAATCATATCAAACATGACAATATCTGTTAGTGGTGTATGCAATTCATGTTGCAAGGTCAGGTTTAGGACCCAGTATCTCTTACCTGCCAAGCACTTCTTTTGGTTCATACTTCCCATAGAAAACTTTTGCAGACTGGGCATCAGGCAGAACATCATCACTGTCATCCATTACAGTCATCCTGGAATCAAAACATCTTTAAGGCATTAATTACCACTGACAAGCATGCTTCAGCAGGATCATTTATTCAATAATCCTCAGTTCAGTATATAACAAATATGTAATTAAATTATCCAACTCATCTGCTGACACAAGAGGCTATGTTTTGATCACACCAAATACTTAGCCCATTACAGAACAGATGCCACAAAGGAAACCTGTGCAGCTCTTGGAACTTTGTGAGGCTCATACCACCCTCTATATTTTATTCTTGAACCTGATGGCTCAATACACACACTAAAAAACACTCCTAGAGTGTCCTGTTTTGTCTCTCTCCCAAAGGAAAAGCCAAAACAGTCATCATAACTGCTAAGGTCAGTAAGATACTTTCTTCATCCATAGGGCGCACCAGTTACACCACCCAGCAGCCACACTTCTATAATATTTGTGTTCACATTGAATGCATAAAACCTTACTAAGTTGATCTGTAAGAATTGCTCTATCCTCGGCGGAAAAAAATACGCAGGAGTCCTCACTCACAAAGATGTCCCCATGGCAATTGGGAATGGGACATATCCCCGTACCTCCCTACCTGAATACGAGTTTCAGTTATGGCTGGCACACCTGTCACATGAGCCAATTAAAAGTGCCCGGTGATGGTTCATTCATTGAACTCTCAACTATCCATGCAGTCAACCGAAACATAAACGCACGCAGTTACCAAGGCTCCCCCACACGCGTGCACACGACCTCTGTCACGAAAATTGAGATATGTTTAATTGATGCTAGAGTTAGCATCCTTTTTAAACGAGCCTAGTGACAAGATTTATTTAATACAAAACAAGTACGTTTATTTACAATATTGTGTTTCAAATGTTCTCAAAAGTTTCTCAAAAAAATTATTAACAATAAACATAATACTGGTTTATTTCAAAAATGCTAGTTACGTGATGAAAAGTTTAAAAAATTCACAACTGATGCAGAATACATTCCTCCCTCTCGTGCGGCGCTTGAAATCATTTGTTCGTAAAGCGTTGAACGCTTTGAGTATGGGTGAGGAAGCGCGTGGGGTTCGCTAGGTGAATAGCGGGAAATTGCGTATTTTCTGGAGTGTGACTATGTCAGGGAAGAAATGGAACAGTCTGGAGGGGGTTTGTATGGAAGAAATGTGCTTCTGACAAGCGTTAAAGGATGCGCGGAAAGTAATGGTGCTGAAGGCAGCAAGGGTGATGAAATAACCAGGTCCGAAGGGTCCAGTGTCACCCTGCAGGCTGAGTTTAATAGTAACTTTTCTTAGTTTGAGTAGATAGGCTGGCATTCATGTTTGATATAAGGGTCGTTGCTGCGTTTGTGAGGTCCAAAATTTGCTGCATAACCATGATGACCTGTTGCATGTTTGTTGGTGTCATGTCAAATTTATTGTGTAATAAATAACAAAACTTAGGAAGAAACAGTGACTGGTTATGGCCTACACTGAGTGCCCTTGGTACAACTAGTGTATAAATGGGATGATTATTGCCCTATTCATACCAAAGAAACATTTAAATTTTTAACATCCGCATAATTATAAAATTTCCATGAAGATTTCATTGCATTTGCATGGTGAATCAGACAATTTTGAGCTTTTAGTATGATATGCACCAATGTTCTCACTTACATGGCATGGTGGCCACACTAATTTTGGCAACTGGACAGCCAAGAGCTGAAGTCATGAAATCATCCCAGCCCAGGGCTTGCTGCCTACTGCCCCTTTCCTTATGCAGGGTTAGCCAAACAGCCTCATGCTGGATGGCTGTCAACCCCACATATGAGTACCCCTGCCCTGGCAAACCAGGTGGCTTATAGGACTAAAAAACAGGGTCCAGAGAGAAGGGCCGTTATTTTCTGAAAGTTAAATATTAACCATTGATGGGATGACTAGATTGACACAAAGGACCATGTTAGTAATGAGATGGGCCATTTACTGGGAATAAAAGACCAAAAATGTCTGTTGGCCCCATCTTGTGAAGACATCTGTTTAGTAATGAGATAGGCCATTGACTGGGAATAAAAGACCAAAAATGTATGTTGGCCCCATCTTGTGAAGACATCTGTTGCCCCTGGGCAAGGAGGTCAGACTGTTAGGGGTATATAGACAAATAATTAGTACAAATGAGATGTGTGGTAAGTCTGGTGATCTACAAGAGGGGCATCTTGTTTTATGTGAGGCAGTGATCATGTACATAAGAGGCTCAATTCAGCATTGAACAGATATCTCATGAGCAATTTTGGGCCAAAGAGAAAAAGTTCATAGTGCATCCACAGTGAGAGTCTGTACTGCAAGTAAACATAAATTTGAAAACTTCTGGATGACAAATGAGCCACCTTGGACACCTTTGCCTCAATTTGGCTATTGCTTTATGTGTAATATAACACACTCTTGTGCTGTTCCAGATGGAGAACTCTGCCAGATGTAACTTAGTTAAAATTTGTCTGACTGTTTTTGCTGGAGCCACAAAAGTGGTGAATGTCTGCCATTCCAATTTCCCACATGTCCTTCCCTCTGTTGAATCTTGAATTGTTTTGGAGATGGAAATTATGTTGCCTGCCATGTTCTATATGTTGCAGGTGAAGATATATGAAGAGCTGAAAGACATGATGCCTGAAAAAGAGGCAAGTGCATTTCATAAATGATGTTTACCTAGCATATCTAAGGATTTCCATTGACATGATGCATGATGCATGCATGATTCACCTACTAGGGCCTGGGTTTTCCAGGTCTGGCAATGTCATCAGAACAATTTTTACATTGGTAATATGACTATATTGCTGTATCAGAATACAGAGAAAGCATTGTTTCCATTTAATTTTTATCTTTCATATTTCAGAACACCCAAATTCACCATGCATTGAAATGAGTCATCGCTGAGCTTGACTGACGCGACAGTGGCTACATCACTGACCAAGGTTGCAGACCGGGCTCGCACGTATCCTACATTTGCCTGACGACGCCCACTGCTCTGCTGCCGTTGCCACGCTGCTGCCCGCGCAGGACGTGATCTCACTGCTCGCGTCTCCACGCCACGCAGCCGGAGCCGGAGCCGGAGCCGAAGCCGGAGCCGGAGCCGGGGCCGGAGTCGGCCAGCGTGGCGGCCGCGAGCAGCGGCCCAGACGCGGCCGGCGCCGGCGGCGAGCCCGACGATGACGAGGAGGAGCAGCACGACCCGCACTTCGACCCCATCATCTCGCTGCCGCTGGTGCAGCTGCCCGTGTGCGAGGCGCACGAGGAGACGATGCTGCAGCTGCGCGCCAAGCTGTTCCGCATGGACCGGTCGGGCGAGGTGCCCGAGTGGAAAGAGCGCGGCACCGGCGACGTAAAGATCCTTCGCCACAAGACCAAGCCGAGCACGCGTCTGCTCATGCGCCGCGACAAGACCCTCAAGGTGTGCGCCAACCACTTCAGTGAGTGGGCGCCGGCAGCCGGGCGGAGGCCGGCCCCGTCCGCGACAGGTGGCCGGCTGGGCTGGGGCAAACGGAGGACCACCGCCTGATGGCTGGCCGGCGGGGGTGGAGAGGGTGTGAGGCTCGCCGTCTTCATGCAAACACGCTTGTTAGTTAAGATTTAGGGTAATCTGCGGAGCACTTCTACCCTCGCTTATTGGCACCACCTCTGGGCTGAGCTGCTGGAGTGTCCCCGGAGTGCTCCAGTGACGATAACCGCAGGTTTCATAGAATGTGTACAATGTTTATGCCCAAACCGGCCCCACTGTGTGGTCGGGACGACGCAGGACTACTCACAGAACCAAACGAAGGAGGGAGCGTGTGGGTTACATGCATCATCGCGAAGGACTGGAGCTGACTCGGGAGGAATGATCACTGGCGTCGATTGGTGCTGACCAGAGCTCCTCTTACCTACCAAGCCCGCGTTTCATATCAGATCGTCTCTTGACGTGCGCCGTGAACGCGTTAAATGTCGAAGTAAATATGACAACTGCCTGCGTCTGCGTGGCGTCATCGGCAAAAGGTGCCAACCGCGCTTTTCAGGACAGTGCATGAGTACGATGCAAAAGACATCGTTGCAGATGCCATGTGGCTCTTTAAGCATCCTCTAAAGTCAGTCCGTGGCGTTTTCCACCAGCGAATAACTGACTGTAGCGTCTCCAGGCGATGTATTTATAACACGACCACCACCTGCAATGTCTTCCAGTGAGCATCTCCATTATCCGCCCTTGCGATATGGCGAGCGCTCTCAACAGCGTCTCCAGACTGTCCGTTAGGTTACCAGCCTCCGCTGTCTGCTGGTCTCCCGACCCAGCATTGGTCCGAGCTGACCGTGCTGGCTTCCCCGACCGGGCATTGATGGCCCTTCACCTCACGTGTATCAAGCCATATTTTCTTTTATATTACGTACATGCAACGCGGTTAGGCAGCCGGTGGAGATGGCGCCTGCTTGTTGTCCTGTTAAGATGTGAGGTGATAAAGTGTTGTCCACCGAAAATGCACCAGAAGAGACTATCGGCTGGTTGTGGTTGTAGTTGTAATTTCAGTTTCCGCCCAAAACTGGAAGTTGCCGCTGTGTATGCGCGGGGCAGGCCGTCGGGTCACCTGCCATGTTCCGCCCGAGGTCACTGGAAGGGCACGGTGGTTCCAGCAGAGCATAACTATCACTGGCGCCTCCCCGCGAAGCGTGACCGGACGAGAATAGGTCGTGGGCTGTTCGGTGTGGCCCAAACCTTAAAAGACGCATGGCTTCGTTGCATCACCATACACGTCGGAACATGGTTGCACCCATATTTGGTCAGTTTCGTTTCGGCTGAAACATGTGTAGTGGCTAGCCATGAAACACAGGTTAGTAACATGCTTCCACGATGCTTCCGCAATGCAAGATGTCCACGTAGGACACGTTAAGCTGGCTGTAAATGATGTGATGCTTAAATGCAGTTTGGCATTCGCATAACGAAAGCCGGCGTATGCGGGTACGCGGATGTGCTGTCGACACCGGCAGCTGGCGATGCTGCTGGCTGAGCAACTGCGAGACTGATCGACGGACGCTGCTGGGATTGGTGCGGTGCGCTGGCCGGTGCCGTGCCCGCCAGGCGGCTGGTCCTGCGGTGCGAGATAGCACGCCGCTGCTCAACGGTGGCGGTGACAGCGCGCGGTTCACGCTGGCTGGTGTGGGTTCCAGTGACGCAGGACATCACCCTGATGCCCAACTGCGGCAGCGACAGAGCCTGGGTGTGGAGCGTCGCCTGCGACTTCTCTGATGAAGAGCCCAAGCCCGAGATGCTTGCCATCCGGTTCGCCAACGCTGAAAGTTAGTCATTGAGCATCATCCTGCTCTCTGTGGTGTGTAAAGCTATTCATCTGCATGGTATCTGCAGGTCTTCCAGCTTAGAATGATAGTTGATGGCTGCGTGTTGTAAGCGTGATGTGCAGCATGCAGCCTTAGTTCCATATAGCCTGAGCCAGGTGCGTATTATCGTAAAATAGGTGTGGAGGAAGGGGAGGAGGAGGGGCTAAGCGGGATAATACGGCTGAAATCCACCCTCAAAGTACACACAAACTGGGTTCTCGTACCCGATTTGGCCACTGGATACTATTTTATAATCGTGAAGGTCAGATGTTTTCCATGTATCCAAAACATTCAAAGCCCCAGCATATTTGTGAAATGATATATGTTAAGCACTTTGTGTAATCCTCACTGTCATTCTCTTCTTATCTTAGTTCTTGACAATCGTCTCAAGGTTGTATTTCTGACGATTACAAGCCGCCAGAAAGTAATTTGCGGAGTTGTTTTGTGTTGCGCAAGACGGATGGTCAGTTACGCGGGGTATTTGGGCATAGAATGTTAATCGGCTCGAAGCTTTCGCTCGCGTGCAACGCACATCCTGCTCATTTTCGTCGTTGTCTCTAAAATGATGCGAGGTACGCAATGCAAACAGCTTTGTTATGACCATTCGAGGAGCTCAAAATGAAACGCATTCGTCATTGAGGCAGGACGAAGGTCCTGTCAGTGCTCAAGTTAACTGTGATTACCGACACAACTGTCCCGCTGAAATTCGTTCGCCAGGTGGTAGAAGAGACGGTATTGGTTGTTGGGAGATCGTTCTTTATCTCCCGCGAGACGTGGGCGTGAGGAGTGTTCATTTCGAATGACCAGTTTCGGTCAACTCAAAGCGTTAAATGTGAGGCCGATGCATCGGGAACGTTGCGTCGCTCAAAAGTGCTCTGGAAAATGTAAGGTTTCTGCATTCCAAGACGAATTGGTGGAGTTCATGCAGCTTTTATTGTGGGGGATTGTGACGTCGTTACGCCGAAAACATGTGATATACGTACGCTTTCACGCCCGGAAAATTTGCCGTCGAACGTAAAAAAGTGCGTAACTAGCAATTTCAGAATTGTTCCGGAGGGCGTTTTTGTGATATTTTGGTGTCATGATCGGAAATTAGTAGCAAGAAGCAGAAATCATGCACTAATTGGAGAGCAGGAATTTCGTATTTAGCAGTTTAAAAGCATCTTTAATAAGATATGACTTTAGTGTTAACAACGGACGATATTTTTTGAAGCGGGAAGAGCGTATCGAAGCCTGACAGTGGTCGAAGTAAAAACGCGTGTCGCGGTAAAAACACCTACGTTATATCACTCGCGTTTTTGT
The DNA here is from genome assembly GCF_011947565.3 of Pollicipes pollicipes. Classification (NCBI taxonomy): domain Eukaryota; kingdom Metazoa; phylum Arthropoda; class Thecostraca; order Pollicipedomorpha; family Pollicipedidae; genus Pollicipes; species Pollicipes pollicipes. The sequence continues at coordinate 46,246,829 of NW_023597054.1, read as the reverse complement.
CAGTTGTAAGAAGGGGCTTATCAGCGTCCCGCAGCTCGACAAAAGCATATATTTGTGCATTTACGCGTTTTTCCTATGCTGCTGGTAAGCATCACACAGTAAGCATCTTAAGCATTGTAACAACACAAAACCAGCGGCTGAATTCAGGATCAAAATGTGATACACATTGGGACATAGATGCACCCTTTTGCGGCAAACAAAAACGACGGGATCCACGTGCTCATTAAAATCAATCGCAAATCATAAAACAACCAAACCCGAAAATAAATGAGGTCAGCACCCAAAGCAATTCGTAAACACCTGGCTTCCGTATTTAATACACGTTGGTGGCGTAGCTTGTTGCAACCTGCACGTCAGCTCATTCCGAAGTCAGGTGAAAACGTACGGCTTTTGACCTGGCATGCCATTATTATTCTCCAGTTCCAGGGACTCAGCCATGGCGCATCAAATGGTGAAGGCTACGCCTCGATTAGAGCAATAGGTTTTTAAAACAAAGTTGAGCAATTTATAAATTGTCAAAATGACAGCATTTTACCTGACCTGGTCACGGTGTCCGTAACCGCGAGAGGGGACCAAACATGGCGCATCAAATGAGGAAGGTTTCTCGCCGATGGAAGTAATGGGGTCCGAAGACCGCGCTGTATGAAAGTAATACAATGGATCCGTGAAAATCGACTTCCTGTGATCTGACCTAGGGTCACTTTATTTAGCTCGTTTAGATGCGGCGTGTCGAATGGCGAAAGGTTGGAGTCAATCACAGCAGCGGGTTCTGGAATCTCAGTTGTCTGCTTTTGCACGTTAAATCGCCTTTGCATCTTTAAGGCGTTTCATCCTAGATGAGCCACTTTATTGCTATTCCAGTCTCAATTTAGCATGGTCAATAGCTTAGTGAAGGTTTCAGTGATTGGGCGAATGTTCGCTGGCGACGAACATGTCTGCTTGGGACATTTGTCCGTACGGATAGTTCAGTTGGGTAGAGTGCCTGCCTGCATTGTGCGTTTTTACACGGATTTGCAAACGAATTGGGTAAACGGGCGTCTTGCCATGATAAAAACGCATATCTGCTCAATTTTTAACGCTCCGTCTGACAAAAACGCGTGACTTCACTGACACACACTTTGACACGGTAATGCCAGAGCTTGCGGACATTTGAGGCTCGTTTTTCACCGATACGTGTCAGTTATTCGTTTCCGTCTGTGGAAAACGTTACAAGTACTAATGGTATGTGAACCCATTAAGCTCATATCCCTGTAATCAATCCATTTTGATCATGAACACACACCTATTAGTTGGTCAAAATGTGCGGCTCTTCGGGACGGTTCTGATGATAACAATAATTTGCTTTCGGGAAAAATGTTGGCTACGCGTTTTTGACATTGGACGGCAGAAATTTTGGACGGCAGAAATTTTCAGCCGCTTGGATCTAGTTCCGGCCAGTACATCCGTGTTTGCCGAACTGTTCTCACAATGTTACCAGTCCGCGGTAAAGCCCATTTAACAATTTAGAAATCGGCGAAGATACACTGCCTTCCTCTGGACGACCGGGTATCAGGCTCTGAAAGGATCAAGATGATGCAGCACCAAAAGTTTGTTTCAATGCTTACCTGTCCCCACGAACGAACTGAACATAACCTCGGTGGCAAAGGGGTGGATGACTATCGAAACTTTTCGGTTGTACGGAGCGCCTGAATGGCGAAGCCCGAGCACTGGCACACCACTCACTGTGCAATGCGCCGTCGGCAGACGCCAAGAAATTCAAGGAGGTGTTCACGGAGGCGCAGAAAATCATGCAGGAGGGGAACCAGCCAGCCGCCGAACAGCCGGAGTCGGAGTCGAAGCCGCCGCCGCGGGAGGCGTCCGGCGAGGTGGCCGACCAGCTGGCGGCGCTGTCGGTGCGGGAGGGCGGTGGCGGCGCTGCCGAGCCCGCCGTTGCCGCTGCCGCCGACAGCTAGTGGGAGCGGCAGGCACGGCCCCTTACGGCGCCGGCCGTCGGACGCCGACGAGCCGGCGCGCACGCGTGCTGTGGCTTTCGACACAGGTGCTCGGTGCTCGCCGCGGCCACGGTCGGACGTCGAGTCCGCCCGCCGCCGCTCCTGTCGACGCCGGGGGCGGGCATTGGCCGCCGGCCCGCCTCGCTGAGCTGGGCTGGCAGTCACTCCGCGGGGATGGCAGTGGTGTTCGGGCCGACTGTGGTCGGGCGGGATGAGCCTTGTGCGGCGTGCGCTGTTCGCTGGGATGGATGGCATGTGCCCGCGTCAGCTCGCCGGTGTCATTCCGAGTTTGCGCCTGCTTTGAGCACGTCGGACTGTTTTTGAAGGCACCGTGTTGTCTCAAGTGTTTTCCGCTGTCTTTCTGCTTTGAACGAAATTCTTGTCGGCGCTGTCAACATTCCGACATTGTGCGTGTTTGGTTTCATGCTGTTCCATGTCACGTGTTCAGTCGGGGTCAGAGTCAGCAATCGTATTTTGCACATTCCTGGTCAACGTTTACCTTTATTCCCAAGGTAGTGTGTCTTGGGCGTTAGCTGTAAACCTCTCAGCGAGTTCATGAACGAGCTGTGTGGGCACAGGCTTTGGCCTCGAGTCATGGTGTGGTCATGCCATCATTACACTAAAATAAATCAAGCAACAATCGCTTGTGGTTCAGGAAAGCCTTTCTTAAATCCAGCCAGTCGGGTAAGCCGCCAGAGATACGGTGAATTCCGTTGGTCAGCATTGCAACAGAACGCGAAATCTCACGCTTCTTCAAGCCGGTCAATAGTCTCCCAAAATTACCGGGTCTGTGTCCTTACCTTTCTTCCGTATCTTGTTTACAAAGTGAACAATGCTCTTGACTTGCAGTGAATCTGATTCTTCCCTCGGTCAAGTGCACTGAAGCGTTGATTGTAGTGCATCATAAGTCGCATTGTGGCGACATATTTTTGAAAGGTGACTGGGTTGGGGGAGAGCAGGTCTCGAGTGATGCGATCCAGCGCTGCTGGTCATGGAGAAGATCGCAGTGCCTCACTAAAAAATATATTTCCAGGAGCACAGTGGAATCAGTGGCAAGCAATTTGAGTAATTTAAGCTTCCAAAATGAAGCGCGGCTCGCAACGTTCACCCGCTGCCCAACAAATAGGCAGATATATGCGAAAGCCTGTGTCAGTATTGGTAAAGCGGCGACAGGGATTCCGAGGACTTGGCTTATGGCGGCTGGCCCCGTGCTTGCTCCCATGAATCGCATGGCCAGGCCGCTGCTGTATAGGCCACGGATGCATCTCCACTTCAAGTAGACAACTCCCGTGGGGTCATCTCGCAGGCAGACGGATAGCTATATTGAGAAGGTTTCGAGAGCCCTTGACCCTCGACCCCCCCCTGCTGAGCTTTTCAACCAGCTAGCCCGCTCACCAAGTATGCGGTGTGTACCTGGTGCGCATGCGTGACATCAGTCCCCCTTGCCTGCTGGGGGGGGGGGGGGGGGGGGGGCGGTCGGCCGTGCGGCACCGGCCGGCGCCGGGGCGACCATCCAGTCGCGCGCTTCCACTGCTCCCGGCACGATGGTGTTTCCGACCGGCATCAGGTCCAGGTGAGTGGTGGGACGCCGTCCGTACAGTCCTCCCGAATTCGGCTCCCGGTTGTACCACACAGTCCACGCGCCTGTGGTCCTTGGTTGTTCTCTCCCTACGCGCTTGCCATCCCCAGTTGTCCTGGTCTCCCCGCACACGTGTAGTCACCAGTGGTCCTGCTCTCCCCACGCGCGGGCAGTGCCCAGTTGTCTTGGCGTGTCTGCTCTGTCCCCGCGCGTGCAGCCCGCACTGCGCCGCTCTCCCTATATGCGCGCGGTTCTCAGTAGTACTCGTTAGATAGCCTTGGTAGTACCACTCATATGGTCATACTACCCATATTTAGTCAAATGCCACGAATTGTTTAAATGCTGTCGCGGTGTCACTGCTTACCGTTTTCACCCGTCCTCTTCTAAATCGTGTGCCTTTGCCCTTTGATTATGACTGCAGCCGGCCTTATGCTTGTCCACCGGAAAAAATGAGGCCTAACACAACATGTATAATGTTACCATCCTCAGCACGAGCACAGAATTCGGATGCATCCAGTTACAGCCCCAATACCGGTCACCCGAAGCAACGCCAGTTTTCTGCCTAGTTTTCGACCATAACACTGCTGGCTAAAACGCTGCCATGAAAGCACCATTGTTTGATGCTGGGCTGTTATTTGGATGATTAAAACCAGAGCTTCACTGAATATTGATGCGGAATTATAGAAAAATGCTGGCAAGGGAACTAATCCACTGAATGAGAACCGTGCAGCACAACTTTTACGCACTTAGCCGAGGACAGCATGATTAATGAATGCTCAATCTCCTCAAACGTGACCAGTACAAAAATGTTAACGCTATCCCATACCGCAGCCACGCTCTCATTGAGTTGTAAAGCCTTTTTATGACTTCTCCAGAAACAAGTACCAGAAGAACAGCCACTTTGGAAATTCACAGAATGCCCCAGCCAAGTCCCTTTCATCACAGCGTGCGATCTTTAGCTTCCGCCCCCCCCCCCCCCCCACACACTAACTTCGCCTGTCCCAAAAATATCCCGGAAGTGAGTGAGAACATTTGCTGATCGGGTTACGCCGCTAGTATAGGATGCATTAATTCCCGTGTCCCTCTACTCAGACCGTCTGGCTCCTTTAGCGATAAAGGGAACCCATGGTAATTCGCATCGTCGATTCATCATGTGTCTGAAATTACAAATTATCGGTACACCGTTGTCCACAAGTCGTTCGGAACAAGGCGGTTGCATTGGCTATTTCTACAGTGTCATGGGCGTCCATTGTCGAGCGATGCAGCCGCCGATGGTCCAAGTATCGATGACACTTTTTCGCGTTCAGTCAAATGACGCAATTTCACGTTGATCACTGCGCAGTTTTGCGCCTCACGTTCGGCACTTATTGCCAAATGACGGGAGCGAGGCTGCGGGCAGTGAGGCTGGGTAGGCCGCTCATGCGTCGATGACCGTGGGAACATTCCGGTCCATCCTCCCGGTGTCAGTTTGCCAGGCAGGGTGAGTCAATGTGCCGGCTTGGTCGGCGCCCGGGCCGTCGCTGCTGCACGGGCTCCTTCTCTGTCCCGTCTGCCGTGACCGGTCTCCGTAGGACGGCGCAATGTGTTCGGCATATCGGCTCATCCCCGAGGGGTCGATGACTCCGACCCATCCTCCCGGTGGCCGTTTGTCAGGCAGGGTGTGTCAATGTGCCGGCTTGAAGTCGGCGCCCGGGCCGTCGCTGCTGTTTGAGCTTCGTCTGCCGTGATCGGTCTCCATGGGGCGGCGCAGTGTGTTCGGCATATCAGCAGAAGGTGCAGGGATGATGTACGAATTGATAAGGAAAACTGGCTGCCGTTACCAAAATATCAACTTCATGGTGCCATATAGCTGAATAGTTGAACTTTACGTTTGTCATCTCGAAACTAGCGTTGTGCAGCTTCTCGTACAACTTCTGTGAAATGCGCTGGTTATCAGTGATAGAGCTAATTCGCTGCGAAATGTCGACTAACTTAGCAATTTTCTGGCATACGATACCGAACTTAGGGACTGGGCCCGCTAAACAATCCTCTTTGAGTTGAGTGCGTAAAAAATGCGGCGTTTTCCACTGATTCTTACTCTGTCTTCTCTTTGTAATGCGCCATTGACTCACGTTCTAATACATTATTTAGCCAGCTTTGTGCTTAACATCGGGATAGCGGTACTTTCAAAGAACGGCAGTTGCATTAGCAGCTTTTCTGAAAAAGGTGGCCGTTCCGGTGATGCCGTGAGGGTAAGGCACTGGTCTTAGAGCAGTTCTGTCTTGAGTTTGAAGCCGAGCAGTTCTATTTTGAGTTTGAGGCCTAGTACTCCTGTCTCGAGTTTGATGCCGAGTCCATTCTTGTCCCATTGCATTTGTCAGAGTCAGAGTTTGATCATTTCCACGGATCATGCATCCGGAACGAGCCCGACTGCCTGGAGATCAAGCTCGACTCTTGGTCCGTGCACCTGCGTCCTGAAGTATTCAGTCCATCAGCTTCTTGTGTGACGGGGCGGAATCGTGCAAGATACCTGTCATCCCTTGTCGGGTAGACTGGGGTAGACTGAGTCAAAAATGCAGATTGCTCCGGTGCAAACGTACACGTGGCGCAACCCTGCTGTCACCCCGACCGTACCACATCCTCACTTGACGTTTTGCCCAGTCAGCATTAAAAAAGCAAACGTGTTGTAGGCATGAGGTTGGCTGTGGGCTGCTGTAGGCAATGGCTTCACGAAGTCTTTGTAACCAGTGCTATTCATCTTACGCAAACTAGCCGGAACTAATTCGGTCTAACGAAGCCCTACCGAACCCAAATGAATCCATTAAAACAACTGACTAAGTCACTCAGCCCAATGTAGTTCAATAGGTGCGGGAATACGAACATATATATATATATATATATATATATATATATATATATATATATATATATGCTTTATGCCAAACAACGATATTTCGTTCACAGCATGCCATTGCTGCTAAACACTGCGCACTGCAGTCCTTGAGTTTCAACTATGGTTAGTAGCTAAGCCCGATCCGAGCATCACAGTTCTTTACATTTGGTCCGTGCCTCGTCCGAATTGGAGTTCGAATCCTTGTGTCTTGAATCCTTGAATTGAATCCTTGTTTGATTCTGAGTCCACATTCATTGACGTTTGCTTTCAAATTGGCAAGCCCGAGTTCAAGACCGACGCATCCGCGAAATGAACCCATCCTAGTCGCTCCGCGATTGACGCGTCCGCGAAATGAACCCATCCTAGTCGGTCCGAGATTGACGCATCCGCAAAATGGAGCGATTCACTTAGATTCAATTTCTAAAAAGTCACGAGTCTAGGGCTGAGTAAAAGTCCGGACCGACTCGACCCACGTGACTGGATACAGTCAGTCCCTGGATACAGGATACAGGATACAGTCCCTGGATACAGTAAGGTCATCTGAAGAAAACATACAAAACAGGTCTTGTTCCGTGCCTTTGCGTATGACGGACCCAAAACGATAACTTTTGGAATGAGGCTGCTCATTCCGGGCAAGATACTCATAGGCAACTTTTGACTAAATCTTTTCCATAACGCATAACTAAATCGTTACCATTCCCAGACTATCGACGAGAACGAACAGACAGTCTGACCACCGAAACTTGTCCCATCTATGCCGCATGCAGTGGCATGGACAGCTGTTGTTCCGATTCAGGGTGAACGTTGGTCCATGCGTGCGTTTGAGCAAGCCGCAGTCAGACTGTCAGCCGATGTTTAGAACGTATGTTAATCACATAAGGGGTCGGAAGTACAGATGCTGTCCAGCAAGGAGCAGTACGTCGAGTGCATAAGTGAATAGAAGCTGAGGCGTGATTTTGAATATTGATACCGTTGAGACGAAGTGGGAAAGCAGTAAAAAAAATGGAAGCAAAGATTGTAATGCATAGCTATGCATGCAAGTTCCATTGAATCGAGCATGTTCTGAAACACGTTTGACATATGGACCAGTCAGCCATCATGTTTTCAAAGGGGCTAATATGAAGCTGTCCGTGCGCTCCGTTGGCACTCCACCTCTACCTGGCACTATCTACTCAAAGTGCGCATTCCTGAAATGTGAACTCACGCGAACATGCATGCACAATCTCAAAACACATGTAAGTCTTCCTCGTTAAGATGTACCGCATGCATCTTCACCAAAATGCATCCACATCCAGGCGCAGCCAGTGGCCGGCCTCTTGCGCCCGCTTATATTTCATGCATGGTCATGGCGTGGCCGTGTCTTAAATTTTGCTAGGCTTACTTATGTTTTAACACCATTTTATTTGGTCAAAGCACAGGCACTATCCAATGTACCCAAAAGTTACTAGGGTGCGGACGCCACCGACCCCAGCCCCAATTTTGGTTACGCCCATACGCATGGTGGAGGCTGGCGTTCCAAACGCAAGTACGGGTGCCCGCCACTCGGGCTGAGCAACTGGACGACTTGTTTCCGCCCCGCCCCTTTTCGTCCCCCCCCCCCAGCATTGCTCCAGTGTCAATCTTCACCACCTTCCACGAAGGAGCAGTCCCTGCCTCAGTCGCTAGTATTAAAGTGGACGCCGATTTCAAACGGTGCGGGCTGACCAAAACATAATGTCTGTTAATGCACAGAATTTTGCGGCATATTTTTCTTGCCCATTTTGATGTCTTCATCTCGCTGGGTTTTCCTTTTGGTATCGCTGCGCTCGCTTCACCAAGCTTTAACAGTAGCGCGGGCCCTGCGAGAGGCGAATAGGTGCGCGGCAGCGATGTTCCGTTACCGCGGATCGCAATCCACAGCGTTGCGACCAAAGGCAACGCGCAGGAGTGGAAACATTGCAGCTGTTCAGGAGTGGCTGCACCGAAACGCTGCTGGCCTAAACTGGAATGTTTTCCTCGTTCTAGACTCAATAAAACAAGACATTCGATTTAGCTAACGCTTTAAACCGTTCCTCACCGCCCCACGGCTCCCGCACGTACTGCATCTGATTCGCTGGATGAACATCCACCTGCGCATCGCTCCACTCAACCGGAAAATATTGATTTGAACTTCCAACAAACACTCCGTAAAAACAGCTCGACCTCGCGTGCGCCCCTGCAATCGGCCGCCGGGGCGTGCCGCCGTGACCTACGTGAGCTGCGCACGCTCGGGTCGCCGCGTGACTCAGCCCTGCTGACCCCCGAGGCCGACCGCTCCGCGGCGGCGGCGGGCGGAGCGGCGCTTTTCCCGCCTCCACTCCCAGTTCCGGGATGCCGCGACACCAAACAGCGCCGACCGTGACCTTGTCCGTCCGGCCGGCCTTGAACCTGACCCCGCCGCGAAAAGGCACGCCGCCACTAATTGAAGCTCTTAGACGGCCGTCAGCGCGCCGCCTTCGTCACACTAATCACTAAAGGTTCTGGGATACTGTTTGTCAGCCAAGTGTGGGCCTTGTCGTGACCGGAGCTGTGAAACATACCGCCTGTTGGCACGGACGCCGTGCGCCTGGTGCGGACGACCTCTTCAGCAGCTGGGTCCGAGTTTTCTAGCATCGACCATCTGGGTGTAATGCGGTCTATGGAAGGCAGGACCGGGCGACCCGATCGAAGGATGACCAGCCACACAAGTTGGGCCTGTCCATGGTGCACAAAAGGATGCAGACTGATCTGGTCACCGCGGTTGTGAGCTGCGCCTGCCCGTGATGGGAGAGTGATCGGGAGGCCGCGGGCCGGACTGATCTGATCTTAACGGTAACAAAATTTCGTCTCGATCGGCCCGGCTCAGCAAGGTCGTCATGCCACCAAAAACCACGTAGCATTGTGACCATTCCTCGCAGCTTCGTGTAGTTTCTGGTACCAAGAAACACAATCTAACAGCTTTTGCCGCATAAAGTCACTCGCCAAAACATAACACGTCAGAGCACTCGAATTAATGGCCTGAAATGCAGACATTGCTGCAGCGAATGTCTTTGTTTAAGTCTCACGAAAGACGGACTTTCTAATGCATTCAGCGAACCCATTGGTGTGAGTTCCCAAGAGTGTTATTAGCCTTGATGGCGCCATCATCTGCATGATGATAGCCGAAAACTCACACACCTGTTGGCACCTCGCTCATTCCATCTCGCGCTTTAGTGCGACGTGGTTGAAATAGTGCGGTATGGAAAGCATCATGCTTTTAGAGATCGCACGCTATTCGCGTTTCCAAAAATACTATTGCTGCCATTCGTTCGGAAATATCACATCACTTTATGCCACCAAGGTCCACAAATTATGTCACGCATTGTTGACCATTTCACAAGCCCTGTCTCTTGGTTACGCATTATTTACATTGGGTGACCCCTCCTTTTCCTGGTTACGCCATGTGTTAAGTGTGCAACGCTCCACGTCTGCCCGCGTTAAGCGTGTAACGCTTCACGTCTGTCTGTGCTAAGCGTGTAACGCTCCGCGTCTGTCTGTGTTAAGTACGTAACGCTCCACGCCTGTCTGCGTTACGCGTGTAACGCTCCACGTCTGTCTGTGTTAAGCGTGCAACGCTCCACGTCTGTTTAGTGTTAAGCGTGTAACGCTCCACTTCTGTTCGCGTTAAGCGTGTAACGGCCGCACGTCTGTGTTGAGCGTGCAACGCTCCACGTCTGTCTCTAATTGAGGTTGAGGTGCGAAACAAAGACGGGCAAATTTGTTTGTCGTGAGAGGAAGCCAACGGTATCCGGCTCTAAGGTAAAAAAAATCCCTGTAGCATGATCTACAACCACATCTGAGCATACCGCTACGGTGTCCCATCCCCCACGCCACGCTCTGGTTACCCCCCACCCCCCCCCCCCCCCCCGTAACGTCAGCATGGAAATCTCATGATGCGACCAAGTCTGCAACAAATATGTTTCAATTGCTTGTCGTTCAAGACGAGTATATATTCTGATTTTAAAAGTACCGTGTTCTACTTCATCAAATGCCAAAACATATTTTTAGCGTTTTGCAACTTTTTCCCCATCCAAGACGCTATGGGACGTAAGCTCTGCCATGATGGGGTTACGTCTGCCGCTCGCGCGCTTCCCACAGAGCCCCTAATAAGGCCGAGGCTTGCTGACGCATTACGGCACAATGAGAAACCTTCCGGCAGATAATAACACAGCGCATGCATCAGGAGAGCCTACGTAACTATCCACCTGTTTGAACGGAAAACTTTTTCTGTCCTTCCCATCCATTGCATGAAGCTAATTACAAATGCAGTTGCTAAACGCGGCGTAAGTTTGTCTACCGGTTTCAGTTCGTGGGCGCGGTACCCTAGGCCACACTAAGTGTGCACGGCGCCAGTAATACACAGCATCAGCCGTGGGGTAATGGCCCGTCCTAGCCTCACACTTATGACCTTCAACTGTCGGTACCGAAAGCCGAAAGATGCGCATTTATAGCTGGCGCCACCACAACAGCGGGGCGACATGAATACAAATCAGCTCGTAAATGAGTGCTTTGACCGCTAGAGTATGCAGATGTTTGCACTTGAACATTATGCTCACTCACTGACGCAATCGTTGGTGAGGACTGTGTGGATTGGCAATCACGATCTGCGGGCTGCTCCTCTTTCGTCGCACTTACTTACGGCGGGCCATGCCACGCTTGTGTGAAGACACGTTTCACGCTTGTGTGAAGCCGGATACATTTCCTTGAAGAAGACGCGATGCCTGAAGTTGCACTAACTTTTGCGTGGGAAAATAGGTGGGCGTCCCCAGACCAACTGGAATCCAGGTGGTTTAAACGTAATAACATCGACAGAAAAGTTGTTGCGCCTGCTATGTTGTGAACCAGCACTAACCATCAATCCATCTCATGGTTATGAACTGACATGAACGAGATATCGTGGGCTTATGGACCAAAGTGTCGTGCACCAGCGGTCATCCTTTGAAGGCAAATATGGCGGCAAGTGGGTGGGCACGGGACTTTTTTTGGAAATTTTCTCGACATAGCTGTCGAAATATGAATCAGGTTGGTCCTGACGTAGTTGTGTGAGTGCTATAGGAGGTCGACAGGGTGGCCTTCTATATCACGTGCCGTGTGTGTGACCACGCCATCGTTTGCGTTGGACGTTCATTCTTCGAAAGACGGCACAGGTCTTTCACTGCGCACACCTATAGACCCGAGGGCCTCACGACGGCGCCTGAACGTCCACAGATGCGTTCTGACGTCACTGGTGCTGCTGGCGAGTCGGGCGTGGACGGCCGATGACGTCAACGGAAGCCGGGTGTACGTCAACCACCCGGCCTCCCCCAGCATGCTGTACATCAACGAGGCGGTGGGCAGCACGCGCGTCCACACCATGCCCAACAAGAACAAGCTGTACGAACTGCTGCTCTACCCAACCAAAATGGTACGGCCGCGCGTCGACCGGCGGCCTTGTATTCTCATGTGTCCTCATTTACTCACTCCTTCGTGTGCTTTCAGAACCACAATTTGCTTACGTCCAACCGTTTGACCGCTTGACAAACGCGGCTGGCGGCGGTTCACTAGCTGCTATAACGCGTTGAGTCGTGGCACGCGCATTTGCCTCCCTCATTTTTCTCGTTTGACAGGCGGCCAAGTCGCTGAAGAGCGTGGCGGTGCTGAGCGGGGACATAGCCGGCACCCTGTACCTGACCCAGCAGAAGCCCCCGCTGGGGCCGGTCGAGATCGACGGATTCGTGCAGGGTAGGGACGCAGCCAGACTGGACCCACGACAGACAGCTGACAGACCGGTCGGACAGGTGTTCGGACCGCGCCCTGACCTGAGAACAGAGACCAACCCGGCAGCAGCCCGACACATGGAGTACAAAACAAGACTCTCGCTAAGATAATCTGTTTTCAGTCAATATGTTGAATCGTTGGACCCGTAAATAATGACGATCTTTCGGCTTCCTTAGCTTGAAGACCTGAACCGCGGCGGTATATTGTAGACCCTTTTGATTGGTCATGGCCGCCATTTCCTCGTTATTGACCGAGCTCACGCCGGACGACTCACGCCGATTGCTTCAGAGCCCATGGCTCATTATCGAGTGATCAGAGCGTCGTGCAAGTAATGTCCCCGGAGCCGCACTGGCAGGTGGCGCCACACACGGAGCCGGCCGGCGATTCGTCCTCTCGGCTCGCTGCAGTGGCGCCGCCTAGTACCTGACCCGGTATCTGCTTTAGACGTGGAGGCCAGCCTGCACGTGCAGGTCGCCCGGTTCGGCGACCTGAGCTCCAGCTGCAGCTCCGACTCCCTGCAGCTCTTCAACCCGTACGGGGTGAGCTGGCGCCGGCGACACCGCGGCCTCGCAGCAGCCGCGGCCGCCATCTGAGGCGCTCCGTACCCAGTCGGCGGGGAGGGGCGGGGGGGGGGGGGGGCAATATCTGCTGAAATCGTGACACAAAGTCTGCCCGGATTTGCCGTCCTGATATGCTTCTCCTGACATAAAAGGCATGCCGGTAATTATTTGCTGATCGTAGTGCTGCTGCTCTCTGCGGCTGCTGGTACGGCTATAACGTCGAGCGGAGCTGACTACATCCAGAAAATATTGCTTGTGTGGCTTGACATTGATGCATCGTATAGCCACTCATAGAGTCATAGTTAATCAAGTCGCAGGCCTTGGTCTCAATCTACGCAAACTGTGTTTGAGCTTGGAGCACGGTCTGAAGATCGCTTTCCCTGCGCCAACAGCGCAGCCACGGCCGGTACGAAGACCCAACGCGGCCGCTCGGTGACCTCGGCAAGACGCAGGTCAGCCAGCACCACTTCCGTCTGTCGGACCGCAGCGTCTCGCTGACGGGTACGCGCAGTGTGCTGGGCCGGCTGGTGGTGGTGTCGGACGGCGCCGGCCGCACCGGCTGCGGCGTCGTCGGCTACGCCACCGCGCAGGGCTGACGCGCCCGAGGCCCGGCGGCTCCGGCGGGCGGCGGGCGGCGGGCGGCGGGCGGCGGGCTGGGACTGGGCCGCCTGGACGGGGCGGTCACCTGGGGCGGGCTGGGCGGTCTCCGGTGAGCGTGTGAGCCACTGACGGAGTGGTCAACCGGGACGGAGGACCGGCGGTGGTGACGCGTGGAGCCCTGTGGGCTGACTGCTGTTACCTGGGAGGACGGGAACCAGGTTCCGCGTCTACGGCCGGAAATCGTTGGCAGGGCGGGTGCTTGAAGTGTGTCACGCAGCGCACGGGCCCAGCGGGTCTGGTACATGGCTGCCTGAATAAGGAATCATGGCAATGCTGTCTGTAGTGATAATTTGGACGAAGAACTATAACCCGATCTTCGCATGCCATCTGAGCCAGCCATGCTTCCCTCCGTGTGAGGAGTTATATTCGCCCCTCACGCCGCGGACGGTGCGCAGTAACTGTTTATCAAACGAAACGGCAGGCTGTAAGTCGTCTTTGTGATATGGTGCCGTCCGCGCGATGGCATTTCATCGCATGCATGCTGAATAAACACATTACTCCCTTACTTTCGCTTTTCGAAGTGAGCGTGTTGAGTGGAAGCTTCTTGTACTCACAGCACAAAAGCTGATACAAAAAAATGGAATAGCCTGGCGAGGATCCTCCGCTTCCTTACCGTTGTTATGCTGCATATTGGTTGTTGTTTATTCATGTTGTAGGGCGCGTCGACTACAGTGTTCATTTTGCGCCAATAGCGATGTTTTGACTTAACTAGTGTGGTGTGAAAATGAGCTGGAAGTACATGGGTTTTAAGAACGAGGAAAAATGTTTAAGACCCAGGAAAAAAGGAGTTGTCAGCAAGCACATCGCTGATCGTCAGGGACGAAGCCTGCGGTCCCAAAATGACGTCGTTCTTCGACGAGGCGAAGACACGATAGGATCACATGATGACCAGTGAAAACGGCACCACATCGATGACAGAGGGACCTGTCGGCTCAACGCAACAGATAACCATGGGTGGCACACGTATGTCCGATACGTCACCTGCATAGAGCTACTTCTTCTCAGCGCATGTCGCGAGAGCAATATGACCACAAGCCCAGCTGGGGTTTTATCGCTCTGAGTTTATTGCCTCCGATCCGATCCCAGCAACGCTGTTATTTGCTTTCGACAAAATTCGTGACTGTTGAGTAAAAGTCTCTGGCAAGGATCGGCAAAGACCGGGTGCATGGTGCCACCGCTGCTCGTTTAGCAGCGACGTCAACCAACTTCTTGCCCACGATTCCGACGCAATTGGGGTCCAGCACAGGGCAACTCTCTCTCCAACCCGACTCATTTGTGTCAGACGTGAACAAATATCCCGAAAAAGGGGACATGATGGATAACAAGATCCAAGTGTAGAGATACTGCTCTGAGGATTCGTAAAAATGGAGTGTAAAGGTTTGTTACCAACTTCTATGAGCATACTGCCCTGGTAATCACAACCGATTCCGCTATGAAAACTGACTCCGATCAGTGAGCCGGTCACGAAAGCAGTCGAGTGACGGAACCGCTGACAAATGCACAACCTATGCCATCCAAAAGCAAAACCCATCCGCCGCCTCCGTGGTCTAGGGGAAAGATGCTGGAATCGCAATCCAGCGGCACTGGGTACGAGTCCAAGAGTGGGCGCATTGTTTGATCCGATGACATGGAAAGGTCAGTTGGGCAAGTGGCCAGCGGGGGTCGACCCAGGCACGGGGCGGCCGTGCCGCAGCATTGTGCATGACGTAAAAACCTTCGCATTCCTGTCTGGCAAAAGCGCGGAGGCAAAATTATCCGCTGAACTGGACGGCACGACTTGGGTGATGGGTTCGGAGTGTACGCAACAGCTATGCTTAGCAGGCACTCTGAGCCCGAATTCCCCCGTGCAAACCATTCGGAATAAATGTATTTAAAAAATGAATAAAAAATCCGAGGTTTTGAACCCGACTGTATACGCCCGATTACATGTTTCATATGACTCCATAAGCTCAAGGGCCTTGGATCTCATAATGTTTCCAGTGGTGGCTTTTTCCTGATTTCTGTAAGCGAGGTGTTTCATAAGGGTATGGACACTGAGGAGAAGTCAGAGGGCTTACTTGCTTCACACCTCGAGGAGGAATATCACTATCTTGCAATAACTCTCCGTGTCATTGGTGTGTGTGTGTGTCACTGGAGCTTTACGACGCACTCAGCTGCTGAGGCTACATGGCGTCACCTGCCTCTCACCCTGGCAGGAAGGGCAGGCACTGCGGGGAATCGGACCCCTTATATCTGGTTTCCCATACGCGCAGTGGTTAATGTAGACGCGTTACATGCAGACCGTTAGTGTAGTGATTAACGCAGACGCGTTAACCACTACACTAACGGCACCCCGCAATAACTCTACTGCGCTCTCCATAGGCTCAAGGGCCTTGGATCTCATAATGTTTCGAGTGATGTCTTTTTTCCTAATTTCCTTGATTTTGGAAATTAATTTGATTTCCTAATTGCTGTTAGCGAGGTGTCTCGTAAGGGTATGGTCACTGAGAAGACGTCAGATGGCTTATTTGCTTCACACCTCGCAGAGGATTTTCGCTCTACTGCAATAGCGCTTTCATTCGAAAACCGAAAGTTAGAGAGTGCTGTTGCGGTCCGCCGTGAAGGAAGCTAACCGCATACCGTGCAAATACTGCGTGATATGTCGGATGTAACAGGAACTGCCACAGTTTAGTGACGTAACGCATGCCGAGCATTTTCCTCCGCGCCGACAGCGGTGGTTCGTGTGGCTTTGCCATAAGGCTGACAGCGGATGATGTGCGGAGCGGCCCAGTAACAATGCCAAGGGCGATATGATGAACGGTATCAAGACAGGGCTTGCTGAATTTAGAAGCGCCATCATACTCAAAGCATGCATAATCGAGCTTAAAGCGGACGATTGAACGATATAAAACATTACGGTGCTTCTGTCTGCCTTATATATTGTTGGGGACACAGACTTAAGTTTACCAGAAAATTTAAAACAGCGATCGCATAACATACTGAGACGTGCATTATATGTAAGCCGGTGTTCAGAGTATTTCCTAAGGTACTTGGCTGCAGCTTCAGTTGGAATACAGCAATTATATAGACAAATGCTCTGTGCTCAGGTCACCGGATCATCGACGACGTCAGGAATGCATTGCAACGGTCTTTTCCCCTGAATAACGAAATCCGTTCACAATGCCCCACCTATCCGCACGGTCCACAGCCAGCTGGAGACGTTGTTCCATGGATGGTATTCTCGATGCATTGGTCCAAACAGTAAAATCTTCAACAAATAGAGCGCATCCGACAGGCTGGGAGACACATCACAAATACCGTTAATCATAATCATTACTGCGAACAGTGCCACGCTTAGCACGCCGCCCTGGAGCACACCGTTTACTTTTTGGTGCCAATCAGAGAGGACGGTGCCGACGCGGGCATGGAAATATCGGTTAGCTAAACGCTTGCGGAGAAAAGTGCCCATATGGCCACTATGCCACATCCAAAAAGTTTTAGAAGAATACCATGACGCCATGTGGTGTCAAAGGCACGTGACATCGCAAAATAATTGTAATCTTCGATGTTCTCACGCCAAAATTGATCACATGACGTATTTTCCGAGAGATCAGAACTCGCCGTTGAATAAATTGCTGCATAAACCACCTGAATTATCCATCATTTCAGCCTTAGTTTCACCTTGAAGGGTATCCTCGAGAAGTCAGATTTTTTGACGGACGCTAGTTCTTTCTGTGGTGAATATTCTGGCGATTGCAAGCTGAAAACGGCCAGCAATTTTTTGTAGTATGGAGTTCCCCGTCTTTTGAGCCTGAAGTTAACCTTGCAGGGTGGCTTTGAAAGGTCAGGACTTATTGACGAACGCTAGTTCTTGCGCTGGTGTTTATTCTGATGCTTGCAAAGCTAGAATGGGACAGCACTTTTTGCTGATGTGGGGTTCTCTGACCTTTGGCTATGCTTTTGACCTTGAAAGTCACATGCTATTGCAATTAAACGTGATTTTTGATGTTCTCGGTCCATAATTAGCAGCATGACGAGTTTTTAGAGAAATTGCAACTAGTCGCTGAAGAAATAACAACGGGAAAAACCACGGAAAAACGGAAATTTCTTACCATCACCCACGAAAATATGAGCGCGTGGGGCAGGTGGAACTGACTGCTCTCGGAACGCCAAGTTTATGGCAGTCGGCCCCGTTTCCGGGCAGGGGGGGGGGGGGGCGGGCATTTCTTTGGTAGGAAATGCCTTGCAGTGTTGTCGATTTTGGCGCGGGGGCCCCTAACCCATCTGGGAGCTCAACTGGGGCACGGCCCAACACTACCTCGGGAGCTAGTAACCGCCAGGGCTACTCCGGTGCTGTACAGGGTGAACGGCCTCAAGGCCAGGTGTAACCGAGAAAGCGCCCCCACGTCGTGACCGAGGTTCAGCGTCGTCACCCCATGACCCCTTAAGCCGCTGCGCGCGGCCAGGCGCCCCAAACGGAGATCTGCACAGAGCACCGAGCCGCAGCGCGAGCGACAAGCCGTTAGACTTGTGTGGGCCTCACTTCCCCTCCCCTCTGAAATCCCGGCCAAAGTGGAGTGCTGGGACGTGCCGTAATTGACCTACACGACGCGCCCCTCAGCCACCTGGTCGAATCAAACCGGGGACGCGTGCGAGGGGGCACGGCCACCTCGATTAAATGAGGATGAGGAGTGTTGACAGGGCCGGATGCAGGAATACCGGTGATGGGGAGGGAGCGGGCGGGGCAAAGAGCAGCAGCTCACGTGCCGGCAGGGCCAATGGGCTCTGAAATGGGCAGCTTGCAACGCATACCCGTTTACAGAAGTGGGACGCGAGGGGTGCTACTCGCATGTACCGGCCGAAGCCGGTGCCCCTGCGGGGGCTGCACCGAGCATGACTCCATCGGCCGGCCATGGCCATAGGCAGTTCCCCTTGCGGTCATTACCGGTCCTAACAAACGACTGAGCCGGGACAACGGTACGGAGGGACAGGACGATAGCCATATGCCATGCTCTTCTATTCGGAAGCCATGCATGCCGTGCGCCAGAGCGCGCGGAGTCCCACAATGGTGCGAGCCAAAGCGAGCCGTTCGCTTCCTCGCCTGGAAGTCGATTATTGCATCAAAGGCACTTGGTAAAGAACCCGACATTTTGAATACTGGACCGACATAGGGATTCAATACAAGCAACACGGTCCTCAAGCTCTTGTTTCTTTCGGTCTATGGGTTATGCTGAAAATAACCGGCCATGCCATTCTACCGGGAGGTGTTAGCGAAACGAAGATAGCACACAATCGTTAGGAAATATCATGAAAGTACTCGACGTTTCCAGGCAGTGCCAATGGCTACCGGTGCTAATGAGCTGGTGGCTACGAGCATTGCATTGGAACGTCAAGTTCTTTTTAAAGCATATGCCAACGATCGCTCGACATCTTCGTTAACCAGCATCCACCGGCAGTTTGAAGGTCGTTTACTCCTCGCGTAATACGGACGTAGGGATGCCCGAAGTCTTCATGCCCCGTCCCAGCCTACGCTTACCACGTCCCTGCCCGATCGGCTGAATGGCAGCCGCCCGTGAGAACGGCGGGCTGCTCCTGCGTCCAGTCGGTGTCCAGTGAATTGTCCCTTTGGAGTCGCACGCTGCGGCCGGTCGTCGATAGCCGGGCCGTACAAAGGCCAGCGGCCGGCAGGCTCAGTGGTCGACGGCTGGTCCAGCGGTGCGTGTCGCCGCCGCCGCAGCCGTTCAGCGTGAAGGCAGCGGCGAGCGGCCGTCCATCGCGACGGCAGTCTTCAGCCGCTCCCCTGCGTGAAGTGGTCCCGGGGAGGGCTGATAGATTCGAAACGTGAGCGCCCGGGGGTTCGTTCGTGAAATCACCGCTCATAAATAGCCGGGCGAATTCCGTCTGCGTTCGACTATCCGAGGGAGCGCCAGGCGAGCCGCGCCCGCAGATGACGTCAGCGTGCCTCACCCTCTCTCCGATGACGTCATCGCTCCTCCTGCTGCTGTCGCTGGCGTGGGGGGTGAGCACGGCGTCCGGCGCGGCGGCGGGAGCGCGGCGCGAAGCCGTGCTGGCAGCGGTAAGAGCCGCCGCCGCCGCCAGTCCAGTCGGTACACGCACCCTGCTGCTGCTGCGCTGCGGCCGGCCAGCGGACGTGGATGGCGTCGAGCCGGATGCCCTGCTCCGCCGGCTCGGCGGCCTGCTCGCCTGGAGCGTGGTCCGGCCGGCGGCGGCCGACTGCGCGCGCGAGGCGCGCCGCCTGCTCTGGTCGCGCCGCCGCACGGTGGCGCTGCTGGACGGTGCGGCGTCGCTGGCGCTGGCCGGCACGGCCGACGGGCCGCCCGCCTGCTGGGCGGCAGCGGCCGTCGTGCTGACCTCTGCCGACGCCTGCGACCGGCTGCTGACATCGCCGGCCGCTGACAAGGTGTACCGGCTGCTGTGTGTGCAGCGCAGCCGCGTGTACCAGCGCCGGCACTTCCCGCCGGCGGCGGCGCGGCGCGTGCGCGTGGTGCGCGCCGGCCGGCCGCCGCTCATGCCCGAGGTACCGAGCTCGTTTCACGGCCACAATCTGACGGTTGTTGTTGTTGTTCATTGGAGTTTTCGGGCGCGTCGACTGCAGCGGTCATTTTGCGCCCATAACTATGCTGTTAATTAGTACGGTGTGAAAATGACTTGAAAATCAATATCTTTTAAAAACGAAAAGAGCTGTTTGGGACCAAGAAAGGAGGAACTGTCACCAAGCACATCGTTTATCGTCAGGGTCGAAGCCTGTGAACCAAAGTGACGTCGTCGTTCTTCGAAGAGGCATGGACATGATATAATGACATGATGGACAGTCAGGACGGCACCACACCGCTGGCATAGGGGTCTGTCGGCTCCATGTAACAGATGGCCATGGGTGGCATAGGTATGCCCAATGCGCAGCCTGCATAAAACCACCTCTTCCCACCGCACACTGCGAGAGCATGACGACCACAAGCCCAACTCTGTCTTTATTGCCCTGAGCTTATTGCCCCCCACCTGGTCCCAACAGCGCTGCAATCTGCTTCGCAGGAAGGTCTTGACTGCCGGGTAAAAATCTCTGGCAGGGATAGGCAAAAACCGGGTATATGGTGCTACCGCTGCTCGCTTAGCAGCGGCATCAGCCAGTTCGTTGCCCACGATACCGACGTGACTAGGGATCCAGCATAGTGCAACTCTCTTTCCAACCCGATTCAATTGTGTCAGGCGTGATAAAATGTCCTGTAAAAGGGGACATGATGGATAAAAAGACTTCAGTGCAGAGAGACTGCTCAGTGAATCTGTAAAAATGGCGTGTGAAGATTCTTCACCCACTTCGATGAAACATATCGCCTTGGTGATTGCAACTAATTCCGCCGTAAAAACTGACGAGTGGGCCGGTAACGAGAACGATCGAGTGACAGACCCGCTAACGAAAGCACAACCCACGCCATCCGAGGTTTTGGATCCGTCTGTGTATGTCAGGGTATATCCTTCATAACACGCCAAAAGCTCAACTGCCCTGGATCTCAATAGGTGTGGTGTGACGTCTTTTTCCTAATTTCCGTAAGCGAGGTGTCAATGAAGGGTGTGGTCATTTGCCAGGGAGGAGAAGCCAGGCGGCTTTCTTGCCTTACACCCCGAAGAGGAATTCCGCTCTCAAGCAATAACGCTCTCATTCGGGAACCAAAAGTTAAAGCGTGCTGCTGCGGCCCATGACGAAGAGAACTTACTGCAAACCGCGAAAATATTGCAGAATATGTCGGGTGAAGTGGGAACTGCCGCAGCTTCAAGGCATAACGCATGCCAAGCATTTTCCTCCTCGTCGAAAGTGGTGGTTCGTGTGCCTCCGTTAAAAGGCTGACGGAAGGTGATGTGCGAAACGCCCCAGTAGCAATGCGAATGGCAGTATGGTGGACGGTATCAAGAACACGCTTGCTGGATTCAGACGCGCCATCATAAACAAAGCATGCATAATCCAGTTTGGAGCGGACGAGGGAACGATATAAAAGCATAAGCGTGCTTCTGTCTGCCCCATACGATGTGCGAGACACA
Organism: Pollicipes pollicipes; assembly: GCF_011947565.3. Lineage (NCBI taxonomy): Eukaryota > Metazoa > Arthropoda > Thecostraca > Pollicipedomorpha > Pollicipedidae > Pollicipes > Pollicipes pollicipes. The sequence goes on along the minus strand of NW_023597054.1, from coordinate 46,225,343 downwards.
CACTTTAGTATGTTGAGAGATTTAAAGCATCGATCGCGTAACATTTTAAGATGTGCGTTATATGTAAGGCGGCGGTCAAAGTGTATCCCAAGATACCTGGCCACGGCCTTATTTGGAATAGAGCGACCATATAGACGGATGCTCAGATCATCACATCGCTGGCGACGACAAAAATGCATCGCAACGGTCTTGTCGCCTGAAAAACGAAACCCGTTCATGTCACCCCATCTTTCAACGCGGTCCACAGCCAGCTGGAGACGCCGCTCCATCGCTGGTGCTCTCGCTGCACTGGTCCAAATAGTAAAATCGTCAACAAAAAGGGCACGTCCGACCGACTGTGGGAGCACATCACAAATATCATTTATCATAACTGCGAACAGTGCAACACTTAACACGCCGCCCTGGGGCACGCCGTTTATTTGTTCGTACCTGTCGGAGAGGACGTTGCCGACCCGAACACGGAAGTATCGTTTGGATAAAAACCTTTGGAGAAAAGCACCCATATGGCCACGTATACCATATTTAAAGAGCTTTTGAACAATACCATGGCGCCATGTGGTGTCATAGGCGGCTGCAATGTCGAAGAATACTGTCCCCATATGCGCTTTTTCTTGAAAAGACTTGCGAACCGTGGTGTCCAGTGTTAAGAGATGGTCCACCGTACTACGGTTTTTCCTAAATCCGCACTGCGAGTTACTAAAAATATCGTTGTTCTCTAAAAACCAAGTGAGTCGCACGTTTACCATCTTTTCCATGAGCTTGGACAGTGATGACGTCAGTGAAATGGGTCGGTAATGAAGAGGGTCCAGCCCACTCTTCCCTTGTTTTAGGATAGGCACCACAACAGCTTCCTGCCAGGCCGGAGGGAACTCACCTCTTGACCACACCCTATTGAAGGCCGCCAATAGTGCACGACGTGCACACGGAGGCAGATGTCGGAGCATCTCATTGTGGATGTCATCAGGACCTTCCGATACACTACGAAGTCTTCCGATTGCCGACTCCAACTCCACCAAAGTGAAGGGCTCATTGTACGCCTGTGGTTGCCTTGTAGAAAAGTTCGCTACGGTTTTTTCGGATTGTGCTCTTTGCCGTAAAAACTGTGGGCTCATATTTGCACCTTCGCTACGGTGGGAGAGTGCTCGGGCGATCCCGTTAGCCACATCCAACGGATGAGTCACCACCTGGCCGTTAACATGTAACACAGGAAGTGGCACGGATGAAAACTGCCCGGAGATACGTTTGATCCGAGCCCACACCTGCGAAGTTGGTGTGAATCGGTTGAGCGTGCTTACGTACATACGCCAGGATTCACGTTTCGCTTCTTTTATCGTGCGGCGGGCGAAAGCCCTGGCTTTCTTAAAGGCTACTAAATTCTCCAAGCTACTTCTGGCGTCAAAAGCTCGGAAAGCACGTTTGCGTGCGCGAATTGCGTCACGACACTTCTCCGTCCACCACGGCACAGGAGTGCGACGAGGAAATCCAGAAGTGCGCGGGATGTAATCGCTAGCGCAATCTAGAAGTCTGTGAGTAAAATCCTCAATAGAGGGTGCCACCCTCACACCTCCGGTCTGACATAATGTCTCCAGTCGAGCCTCAAACTCTCTCCAGTCAGCCTTTTTTAAATTCCAACGTCGTGGTCTTACACCCAACGTTCCTCTTATTGGAATCGAAGCCACACTGGGAAGTGATCGCTGCCCATTGGATCATCTGCCACAGACCACTCGAGGCTCTCCACCAGCTCGGGACTAGAAAGACTCAGGTCAAGCGCAGAAGTCTGACCAGACGGCAGTGTAAAATGAGTACGAGTCCCTGTGTTTAAAATACACAGTGACGAGTCACGGATAAAATGTTCGCACATCCTTCCGCGGGTGTTCGTGCTATCACAGCCCCACGCGGTGTGATGAGCGTTGAAGTCGCCTAAAAGAAGACATGGTGAAGGCAACTCATGCACTAAACGTCTCATGTCTTCCAATGGAAAACCGACGCCAGGTGGAAGATATAAAGAACACACCGTGATGTGACGGTGATTAAAATGTAGGCGTGCGGCTACAGCCTGTAGCGTAGACCGCAGGTTAAACCTCCTGGCTGGCACGCTGTGGTGGACTGCAAGAAGGACACCGCCATGTGCGATACCGTCGGTTAACACATCATTGCGAAACAGGGCGTATCCCTTCAGCGTGCAGTGGTGACTAGAAGCAAGCTTGGTCTCCTGCAGCGCTACGGCTGCAGGACAGTGCTCGCTGACGACAGCCTGGAGGTCGAGGGCATTTGCCCTTATTCCTCTACAGTTCCACTGTAAAAAGGCCTGTAAAGGGGGCGTGTTAAAAGCGCCCTAAATCCCCAAATCATCATCATCATCATCGAGGTCACATACTAAAACCGGGCACGTCCTAAAAGAACTGGGCTGCGCCAGTTGCAGAAGCAGACTTTTCTGACTGAGAGCCACGGATGGAATCTGCAGGGAGGTGCCCCACTCTGGGACGAGTTCTGGGGCTCCCGCCGTCAGATGGAGACGGGGGACCGGCCGGGGCACGCTTGACGCCAGCGTACCCGGTCCGGGGTGGCGGCGGGGGAGGGCCCATCGGCGGGCCTCTACCGGGCGTCTGGGGGTCAGCGGGGGCCTCCACTGGCCTTCTCGGCGATGGTGTGCCACTGCGAGGGGTGGGCTCCTTGCTTGCAACGGACAAGCGATTGGCCGTCTTAGCCCTCTCCAACTCCGCTAGGCGGGCCCGCTTGGCGTCGCGGGGCGCGCCTGTCCGCCTCATGCCGTTCCATCGTTTCCGCTGCTCGTCCACACACACTCGCCAGCGTCGCCGGAGGCGACGAGGGCAGCGGAGTGACAGACGGCGAGGAAGGCCGAGCCCGCGGACCATGGCCGCGCTTGACCACCGTCCATCCCTCCTCCTCCCCCGCCTGCGACCCCAACGACACATGAAGGTCCGGCGGCACAGCGTTGGTAGAGCAGGACGCAACTGAAGGACCAGGAGGATCCGACTGGGCGGGGGTCGCCCGCCCCGCCGGCACCACAGACAAACCGAAGGATCGCAGGAGCGTGATGAGTTGGACCGCTGACATGTGACTGATGCTGGTGGACTGTGGTACAGAGGTTTTGGATTTTTCGGCATAAGATACCTTGGGGTGATTAGCCTCATACTGTTCACGCGCCTCGCGGAAAGAAATGTTCTTTGAAGTTTTGAGTGATATAATTTCCTTTTCCTTCATGAAGGCTGGACAACTTCGATCGAAAGTTGTGTGCGGTACCTGCCCCGTGCCACAGTTCACGCACCAGGGCTGCACAGAGGTACACTGGTCTCCCGAATGCTCGGAAGATGCACACTTCCCACAGACAGCTCGATTGCGGCAGTGTGGTTTTGTATGACCAAAGCGCTGGCATTGAAAACAATCGCATCGGATTCGGAACGAAGATCATGACTTTGACAACTGCGTAGCCAATGCGGGATATCAGACGGTAAATCAGGCCGGTTGAATGTCAGTATAATGTTGTTTGTAGGGATTTGGTCATCACCCCTCCTGGTCGTGATCCTACGTGCTGCCGTGACCCCGAAATTCCCAACTCTTCGACGATTTCCTCCTCGCTGACGTCACGAAGGTCATAGCAGTTTATGATACCTTTTGAGAAATTTTTGGTGTGGTGCGGTGTGACCGTGACCGGCACGCTCACGTCTCGCTTTGCACCCCTCGGTTCTCGCGGCATATACAAATTCAGTTACAGTCAAAGCTCGAGTCGCATCGGTGCCGTTGCGAACTCCACTTCGATCGCGCCGTCCCTCAGCTTGTCACAGCGGGTGACTTTTCCCAACCTGTCGCATCCGTTTCGGCGCTGAACGGTGAAAGCGATGCCAGGTTCTTCACATCACTCCGGAAGACAAGAACGCGTGGGGCAGGTGGAACCGAGTCCTCGCTGCCACCCTAAATTCATCGCAGTCCGTCCCCCTCTCGGGGGGCGGGAGTTTTTTGGGTTTGTAGATGCCATGCAAGGTTGTTCTTTATTTCGGCACCGGGGCTCCCCACCCACCTCGGAGCCCAACTGGGGGACGGCCCACTCACCAGTTGGTGGTGGTGCCGCCAGGGCTACCTCGGTGCTATACGGGGCGGACGACGCCTCCCACACGGCCAGGTGTAACCGGGGAGACCCCTCCCCGTCCTGACCGTGGTTCAGCGCCGCCGCCCCTTGACCCCTTAAGCCGCTGCGCGCGGCCAGGCGCCCCAAGCGGAACCCGCAAGGAGCACCCAACCGCGACGCGAGCGACAAGCCGCTAGACCCGTGTGGGGCCCCACGGGCCCCCCGCGCCCCCGGATATCCTGGCCAAAGTGGAGTGTTGGGACGCGCCGTGACTGACCCGCACGACGCGCCCCTCAGCCACCAGGATCCGATCAACCCGGGGACGAGGGCGAGGGGGGCACGGCGACCCCGATAAAACGAGGATCAGGAGTGGTGAGTGGGCCGGATGCGGGAAAATGGGTAATGGGAAGGGAGGCAAGCGGGACAAGGAGAAGGGGCTCACGTACCGGCAGGGTCGCTACGCCCTGAGAGGAACAGCTTGCGCTGTCCACCCGTTACCGGAGCTGGGACCCGAGGGGGGCGCTAGTCCCCTACAAACCGACCGAAGCCGGTGCCCCTGCGGGGACAATCTGACGGTGGTGTTCGAGCTGCTGGCACCGTTCCTGAGCCGGGCGCCGGGCGCCGCCTCCGACCAACTCTCCCTGGACAGTCTGACCGGCCTAGAGGCCAGCCTGCTGCGGAAGTTCGCCGGCGTCTGGCACGCACAGCCGCGCCTGTTGCCCAACCCGCAACCGGGCCTGTGGGGCGGCCTGGTGAACGGCACGTGGCGGGGCCTGGTGGGCGCTGTGGCCAACGGCCGCGCTGACATGGCCGCCGGTGACATCAGCCTAACCGAAGAGCGGGCGCGCGCCGCCGACTTCACGCACGGCTTCCTCTTCAACGACAACGTGTACGTGTCGCGCTGGGCGACCGCCGGCGTCCCGTGGAGCCGCTTCCTGGAGCCGTACCAGCATCAGGTGTGGACGCTGCTGGCCGTCGGCGGTGCGCTGTTCGCCGCCGCCGCCGGCTGGCTGGCCGCGCGCGACGGCCGACCGTGGCAGGTCGGCGTGCTCACCGCCGTGTCCGTGCAGCTGGCGCAGTCGCTGCCATGGGTGCCGGCACGGACGCTGCCGCGGCTCGCGCTCGCCGTCTGGCTGCTCGCCTGCAACGTCGTCGTCTTGGCGTACGGCGCGACGCTGTTCAGTCACCTGGCGCGGCCGGCGCCGCTGGTCGGCGTCGCCACGCCAGAGGGCTTCATTAGCGCCGGCTACAGCATTGTCACGTCGACCAACAATATCGCCCTGCATGCGGCGCAGCTGCGGCAGGGCGGCCTGGCGCACCAGCTGGCGCTGCGCACGCAGCTAGTGCCGAACTTGACGTTCCCGGCGGCGCTGCAGGCGCTGGGCGCTGGCCAGGCGTTGATGGAGGAGCGCGCGCTGCTGGTGCGGCCGCTGGCGGCGCTGCCCGACCTGCGCGCCGCCGAGCCAGGCCTCTTCCCCACCGTGCTGGCCTGGCCGCTGCAGCACAACTCACCCTGGCGGTCGGCGATCAGCCGCTTCCTCGTCTGCATGCATCAGTCGGGCCTGCTGGAACGCGCCGTCAACGAGCACCTGGGCGCGGCGCGGCAGCCCGGCAGCGGCGAAGGTGGTGCGGCCAGCCTGCGGCCGCTCAGCCTGCGCCACCTGCGCGGCCCGATCGACCTGCTGCTGGCCGGCCTGGCCACGGCCAGCTTCGCCTTCTGCCTGGAGCTGATTGAGCACCGGCTGCTGGCGGCAGTCCGGCGTGACGAAACACAGTGACGCGCCGGCTACACCAGGCAGTGATGCGCCGGCTGCACCAGGCAGTGATGCGCCGGCCACACGGCACAGTGACGCGCCGGCTACACCAGGCAGTGACGCACCGGCCACACGGCACAGTGACGCGGCGGCCATACCGGACAATGACGCAGCCGTCCATAACGGACAGTAACGCGCCGGCCAGACCGGACAGTGACGCGGCCGACCACGCCCAGACAGTGACGCGGCCGACCACTCCCAGACAGTGACGAGGACGGCCACACCAGGACAGTGCGAGGACGACCACACTGGATAGTGATGTAGCCGGCCACACCAGGCAGTGACGCGGACAGCCACACCAGGCAGTGGCGAGGACGGCCACACCAGACAGTGACGCGGACGGCCACACCAGACAGTGACGAGGACGGCCACACCGGATAGTGTCACGGCCGGACACACCAGAACAGTGACGAGGACGGCCACACCGGATAGTGTCACGGCCGGACACACCAGAACAGTACGAGGACAGCCACACCAGGACAGTGCGAGGACAGCCACACCGGATAGTAACGAGGCTGGCCACCCCAGGCAGAGAAGCTGTAGGCCAAATCAGACAGTGACGATGCCGGCCATTTCCGGACAACAGCGCGAGGGCCGTTCATTCCGATTGTGGCGCGGTTTTTCACTCTAACTGTGGCACAGTTCTGAATTTTCACAGCGACAGAACATTCCTCGCCAGTACCAAGAGGGCACACCGCTCAAAGAGTTGGGAGACTATTTACTCCAACAACTCGGGCGGGGCGACAGTTCGTCACCCGGGGAAGGAGACGGTTCTTCGTACGAGCAGGGAGACAAAGGGACAATGCTCGCCGCGATAGCCGAAATGTGTTAACTGACAGTCAGGTGGCGCTTAGGACAATGAGTTGGCTGTTCCCTTTGTTGGTGAGACAGTCGTTCACACCGATAGGACGCCGCCCTCTGCGTCGGCGAAGCACCAATTGGCCGCCTGCACGAAACGCTCAGCCAGCTTGGAAGCGTCTCCTCCCGACAGAACTGCCGGCGTTGTCGTGCAGTGCCGATCCCTTCATAGGGACATCTGAGGTCTCACCAGTACCGGCGCCAGTCTCCAAGACCACACGCGTCAAGGCGCGCTCTTTTCCGCCCGTCACGTCCATTGTGGCGTCTCTCAGCTCTCAGTGTATCACATGCACGAGTTTAGTTGTCGTGGGTGTGTTGTTTTTGCTGTTCTGTACGTGGCATGCAGCAGCTATTCAAAAGGAGCGCTGAAATCACGTTGTAAATATGAGCATCGCCTCGGGCCTCCCGCAACTTCGGATCCGTGTGGAAGCAACGCGGCACGAGTTCGCCCCTCTGTTACGGATATAGCAGGACTGTAACGCTTTGAAACGATTACGAGAACACCAAAACCAATACGTACGCATACTAGACCTTCACCAATGTCAAAGTATTATATTACATGACCCACGCAGTACCTTTTTTCCAATCGTCCAGCACCCCACTCGCCGTTGATCTGACGACTGATCAGCAATTGGTCATGCCACGGGGCGTGGTTTGCGGGCGCACAGACAAGTGCAGCGCGAATGCTGAGCACGGAATGTGTGCATCCCTTCACTAGAAGTGTGAGTAAACATGCGTTGACGCTGAGGGTTAAGTTCACTTCACTCACATCGAGGCGAGACCGATGGGCATCAACAAAGTGGTCCTGCATAGCTACATGACTTTCCGCCACTCCGGAAACATCGTGAAGCATTTCATCACCCTCGACGCTGTTCTAGGATTTCGGACCTGTGCTTTTGGTACATCGTGACGATGACGATGATTGGGGTTTAAGGGAGCACCGACGTCGGATGTCACCTTGCGCCCCTGAACTACGTTTTCTAACTAAACGGGCGCCTACAGAAATAATTTATGGAGGCGGTGATATGAAAAAGTCCCGGCGGAGGAAGCCTACAGGTAGCATTCAAGGGATCGCAGCCCTTGCGCCATAATAACGGAACAATCGAGCTCAGCATTCTGGGTCATACTGCGTGCGTCAGCCATGTCATTCATAGTTACAGCAGGAGTTTCAGTTGTATTGATACTGGACCAAATGATCGCCGAACCCACACTTGACTCTATAACAGACATGAGAACAAACGCATGCGTACGGTGAGCCAGCACAATGCCGTACAATACACCGCATTCATGAAGAAAAAACAACACAAGGAGGAAAACGTCCCCGTCGACACAACGCAAACAATGCAGTAGGGCGGGGACTGGCCGTCAGAGGCAGCCCTGGCGTCCCAGGCTGCTGCCGGCACCGGACCAGCCAGGCGCAGGCGGGACGGGAGGGCGGCACACCCTCACAGCCGGGGCAGGTCGACAACAGGACGGCGCGGCTGAGCGCGGGACGGAAGGGACGGGCTGACCGCGTGACGGAGGGGCTGACCGTGCGGCGGAGAAGCTGACCGCGGGACGGGGGGGGGGGGGGGGGCTGACCACAGCACTGACAGGGGCTGACGGCGGGCGGAAGGGCTGACCGCGGAACGGAGGGGCTAACGGCGGGCGGAAGGGCCGACTCCAGGACGGAGGGGCTGACTGCGGGAAGGAGGAGCTGACTGCGGGACGGAGGGGCTGACCTAGGGACGGAGGGGCCGACTGCGGGACGGAGGGGCCGACTGCGGGACGGAGTGGCTGACTGCGGGACGGAGGGGCCGACTGCGGGACGGAGGGCGGACCGTGGGACGGAGGGGCCGACTGCGGGACGGAGGAGCTGACTGCGGGACGGAGGGGCTGACTGCGGGACGGAGGGGCTGACCTAGGGACGGAGGGGCCGACCTAGGGACGGAGGGGCTGACCTAGGGACGGAGGGGCCGACTGCGGGACGGAGGAGCTGACTGCGGGACGGAGGGGCTGACCTAGGGACGGAGGGGCTGACCGCGGGACGGAGGGCGGACCGTGGGACGGAGGGGCCGACTGCGGGACGGGGGGGCCGACCGCCGGACGGGTGGACAAAAGCCAACGACCGCAGCTGCACGCCCCTCCGATGAACCTTCACAGACCTACACCAGGCTATCCCTCACGCCTCTGCAGCCAACGCCGCCGGTGCGTTGTTCGGAGCTACACCGACAAGGCGCGCCAGCAGGGACTCGGCAGCGAACTTAAGCTACTGCGGCGCCGTCACCATCCAGGCACTGGTAACGAATGTACCTACAGATATAGGACATCTTAGCGCGTGCGTGGGTTGCAAAAAGCTCGTAACTTTTGCAGTCAGTCTATGCCTCATTTTTATGATTGCCTAATCCGGTGCAACCACTGTGACCAATGCTTCCCGGTATCTTTCAGAGCTCCTCTGCTTGAGGAAAGTTACACTCACCTACACAAACCAGCGTCATACGGCATGTTGACACCACTGTCACCCGAATGGACGGAACATACCACAGGAGGAACAGCAGCCTCTGGACGGATTACATTACGCCACGCCTCACGCCGCTGGCACGCGAACGGCGCGGCTGGAATTCAGTGGGGGCGCGGCGACGAGCACGATCAGAGATGAGACGCCATGCGTGCGGCGAGCGAAGGCCCACGTCGCGCTCTCCGGACAGTGAGCGGCGCACCCTCTCCGCTGATGACACCGCCGCCGCACGCCGGCCGGCGCGAAGGCCACTCCGGCGCCGCCCGAGGCGGGGACGGCGCCGTTCGAACACGCCGCCGGCGCGCGCGGGCGACAGCTGCGGACATCACGAGTATTCACACCACCAAAGCGACCATGCACGGGCTCCATGCTGACGCGTGAGATCATGCCGAGACTGAAAGGCACGGAGCTGTCCCGCGAAGAAGCCGAGTATCACTCTATACTAAACCAAATGCGTCTTTCTAGAGCTTCGCCCCCAATCACAGCATTGTTTAACACAACAGCCACGCAAATCTACTTCAACGAACATGAGGACTGACCACAACGGGCGGGCCGGAGAGGGGGACTGCGCGCACCATGACTAGACAAATGCAGTATGCCAGACTGCTGGCACACTGGCAACCGAATGAGCAATGTACGTGCACGTAAACTTACGTGAACTCAATACGTCAAAGCCGATCAATCAAATATGTAAGGCCTCCACACGAATACATGACATGACCGTGGCGATGGGGCGCACGCTAACTGAATTATCACGCGATCTTTGACTGATATCTCGGCATCCCGACACCACAGTGGTGCCACGGGACCACCACGGCGGTGGCTGTCGCATGCAGAGCTTCAGTGACGCCGCGTGATCAGCCCGTCAATGCAACCCGCTCGATACAAGCCACAGACCGGAGTATAACAGGAACCTGCCGTTACGTATGCGTACAACTGGAGAGTAAAAGAGAGACATCGTGTCTAACGGGTCAGTGCGGATCTCAGGGCGACAGTCGAAGGGACTTGGTGCCGCTGTTGGTACGGTTCAAGGGACCGTGAAATGGCTGCGGGCTAGGGACGATGCGACGGTGCACATTCGGACATAAGCAAGGTACGATGGAACAGTGAGATGGTTGAGGGTCAAAGACGACCACACGGTGAGATCGCTCATGATCAGGGTCAGCAGCACAGAGCAATGCTCCGTCGTGGGCGAGGTAAGTCTAACAGTCAGATGTCTGCCGACCCGGGTCGGTGGGACGGTGACACTGCCATGCTTAGATCTGATTTGGCCACGCGACACCGGCGGTTCACATCCGGCAGCCGGTGCACCTGTGACCGAGGCGGCGGCCGGCGCGTCCGGCGGCTGATCAGTAGGATGAGTCGCTGTGGCAGTGTGACGGCCGGGCGGCGGCCGGCGTCGCCCGGTCCACGGCCAGGCCGGCGGCCGACGCCGGCTCGCGCAGCCGCAGCTGCTGGCGGATCAGCGCGCGCCCCGGACCGCCGCCCACCGACTGGTTGAGCGAGATCGGCGGCAGCGACACCGCGTCCGAGGAGCGCCGCCGGCCTCCGCAGCGCGGCTCCACGCTCGCCGCCGACTCTAGCATCCGCACGGCCACCGGGACGGCCGGCGCGGCGGCGGCTGGAGTGGCTGGAGCGGCTGGAGCGGCTGGAGCGGCGGGAGCAGCGGGAGCGGCGGGCCGCGGCCGCGCCTGCCGCCGCAGCCGGGCGCCTTGCGCGTGCGCCTCGTGCAGCTGGCCGGTTAGGTGTCGGATGGCGTCGTCGCGCTCCGCCAGCTCGGCACGCAGGTGACGCGCCGTCTGCAGACGCGCGTCCGTCTCGTTGCTCAGCTGCAGCTGCGTCCACTTGACCTGGCGACACGGCGCGCCGCCCAGGTCAAGCGTGAGCCGGTGCGGTCGACCCGGCGCACCACGACACAGCACGGCCACGGCAGGAACATACGGTGCTGTAACTCCACAAAGGAGCACATACGCTGCGAAGGATTCTACCGTCACAGAAGGGCCCCAACAACACGACTAAGAGGTTCTATGACGTCAAAGAATATTTTTGTTGTACATTGCCGGCTAAGTACCTATAACAGCACCCAATGATGCGCAAAATGAATTACATACTTATTTGCGGCATCTCTCTTGTCGGAAGAGCTGACAAACGCATTCCAAACTAAATGCATTGGGGGATCCACATCGCAAACCAATCACAGTATGGGTAACTTCGAATCTCATCTCGGCTACCTGGGATCATGCCACTTACATTCTCTCTGGCGCAAACAATCACTGCAGTTGGCGCGCCCCAAACCCAATAAATAACGACAGCGTTCCTTCTTAGCAGTTATGCAAGCTGTTGGTTATGATCCACGAGACTGAAATGTCATACGAGTATTTCCTTCGCCCACACGCTGCAATCCCTAACATTAATGGGACCCGAACTGCTTTCCCTTGCAAACATTAAAGCTGGTTTGCTTTTTCTGTAGCGGGGATATTCATGTGTACAGGCATAGCGAAGTTGGCCAGCCGTACAGTACTTGTTGTCATTGGGGCTTTACGACGAACTCAGCTGCTGAGGCTATGTGCCATCCCCTGTCTCTCACCCTGGCAGAAAAGGCGGGCACCGCGGGGAATCGAAACCCATACCCCTGGTTTCCCAGACGCACAGTGGTTAACGCAGACGCGTTAACCAATATATCACTGGCACCTTACACTTTAGTTAATAATCTCAATAACTGAGATGAAGTATCTCTAGTTATGCTTTTATCCATACTTGGTAAACAGACATGAGCATTGTGTAAAAGTTAAAACCAAAATTTATGATTTCATTAAAAACACAATCGATGAACACGACCCGACAATGCAGCCACTGTGCCCAGTAAGCCATTCAAAGCAAAGGCTTACCACTATTTGCCCAGTACAAATTGAACTCATTAGGTAACACATATGTCGCAGCAGATACTGGGTCCATAAACAGTCATCAAAACCAAATGGCTGGGGCCATCTGTGTTATCAATCTGTTTTACCCCTGCGTCTGCATGACCCGCTGCTCCTAAACAGTGCCGCGGTGTCTGTGCCAGACCCGCTGTCACACAGCACCCCGCCAGACCAGCTCTGACTGTGCTGCTGTTCCGCCGCGCCCCGGAGCACCAGCCGCGGCTGACCTGCTGCTGCAGGCCCGCGATGGTGTCGGCCTGCTCGGCGCGCACCCGCTCCAGCCGCTCGGCGCTCTCGGATCTGCCGCTGCAGGTGGCGCTGCAGGTCGGCCACCTGGCGGCGGTGTCGCTCCTCGGCCTCGGCCACCTGCTGACTCGTCTGGGTGGCCAGCGAGAACTGCAGCTCTGCCGAGCGCGGCACAGTCCGGTAACGTGCTGTACACGGCAGGAGTGACTGTAACCACACACACGGCACACAGCGGGAGTGGCTGTAACCACGCACACGGCACACGGCAGGAGTGGCTGTAACCATACACATGGCACACGGCGGGAGCGGCTGTAACCACACACGGCACACGGCGGGAGCGGCTGTAACCACACACACGGCACACGGCGGGAGTGGCTGCAACCATACACACGGCACACGGCGGGAGCGGCTGTAACCACGCACACGGCACACGGCGGGAGCGGCTGTAACCACACACACGGCACACGGCGGGAGTGGCTGTAACCATACACACGGCACACGGCGGGAGTGGCTGTAACCACACACACGGCGCACAGCGGGAGTGGCTGCAACCATACACACGGCACACGACGGGAGTGGCTGTAACCACACACACGACACACGGCGGGAGTGGCTGTAACCATACACACGGCACACGGCGGGAGCGGCTGTAACCACACACACGGCACACAGCGGGAGTGGCTGTAACCATACACACGGCACACGGCGGGAGTGGCTGTAACCATACACACGGCACACGGCGGGAGCGGCTGTAACCACACACACGGCACACAGCGGGAGTGGCTGTAACCACACACACGGCACACGGCAGGGAGTGGCTGTAACCATACACACGGCACACGGCGGGAGCGGCTGTAACCACACACACGGCACACGGCGGGAGCGGCTGTAACCACACACACGGCACGCGGCGGGAGCGGCTGCCGCCACACATGGCACACGACGGGAGCGGCTGACGCCACACATCAGCACGGCACGGCCTGGTAACGCACGGAACAGCCCCTGTAATCCAGACATGCGCTGATGATCAGCCACATCCACAGTACACCGCACACACAAACGACAGAGAACTGTCACCGCGGACGCCAAGGACATTTGCTGCCAACCGATGCCGCATTAGGAAGCAACGAGGCTAAGGTTTACATTTTACGTAAGCACAGCAGGGGGATATATGTGGGCGTAGGGCAAACAGAGACCCTCCAAAACCCAAGGAAAAACGGTTCAGAAAAATTAACGCTATATGTGGGAGGTTACGATACGTTCACCTTCGCAATAATCTGAGATAAGAGTCTTTTGCTGTGAAGGTTGAAAGACGCAGCAGCCTGATTACAAGCTACAGCAGCACGGCTGTCGCCCAGCAGATGCCTACCTTGGCACCGCCGGCGCAACAGATCAATCTCGGCGTGAAGGTCTCGCAGCACATTTTGATGCTGCTCTTGGAGAAAAGCTAGGGCAGATGTCGAGCTTTGTAACTTCGATTCCAAAACCTTCAGAGCCATGTTACGGTGCTGGCAGCTTTACGGAGCATGGCATCGCTGCCTGTAAGGACGAGAAAAGACGCTGTTTGCGGACACTCTGTCAGCGCAGAGTTAAAAGCTTGCTGCCAAGAGTGGCGTTTCCTGTAAGACGCAAGAACACAGGGCCGTTTCATAAACACTCGTGCTGTATCAAAGCAAACTCTTCCGTGCTCCGCGCATGGATTGCATCAACTGGCATGTTGATGTGCCGTGCATGAAGCAAGATATTCACAGTAACAGACCCATCCGATGTTTATTTATCCGAGCTACCCTCACGTCCAGTTGTATATGCGGTTCTCAAACCCCTTACAGCTTTGTAGCATATGGTCTTGCTGACAACACAGCAGAAAACCACAGGGAGCTGTACTCTTGAGCAATACGGCCCATTACTAGCACTTCATTCGAAGTTGCAAGCAAGTCCTACAAGTATGGCGATGTGTAAAAATAAACGAACATTAAATAAATGGCAAATAAAAAGGCACAGCTATGTACTTCCGCAATGCACGTTAAAAGTTTTCACATCAAGACATAAGATTATGAGGCATCTATGTCAGGCGCAGCCGACGCCAAGGACCACGGACCGAGCCATGACATCCAGCTCCAGATGGGTCTCATCAAAACCAGAGTCAACAGACACAGCAAAACGCAATAAGGTTGCAGGGCTTCTCCGTAACCGCGCTACCATCACTTATGTGCAACGCGGTATTTTTGTTCTTGCTGGGTTTGGCGCGCCCCGCGCCGCGCATTGCTCTTTGCATTGCTACGCTGCGTTCAGGTTTGACCGAGTTCAGTGCTATAGATGTCGACCAAATCGGGAATGACTACAGGACAGTGCGATGTACGAAAGATTTGACGTGGCAACTAATGAAGCCATGCTTCTAAAGGCTGCAATGCTACAATGACTGTTAGGGTGAGCCCAGCTGCATGCGGTTGTTCACTGGCACGACTTCCCTTTTCTCATAGCAGGCCTAGGAGAGTGCCAGCCTTACATGCTGTTCTCGAAAAAAGCCACTCGGCCCTCCAATCACAAAGACGGATTGCAGCACCGTGCGATAAATACAGAAGGCCGCGTACGATGAACTGAAGCTGCTGGTGCTCGTACTCCATCCTACCAAGCCCCGGACAGTCGGTCAGCGGCGCCCTGCTAATTTGAGGCCCCCTGAGCGCGCTGGCCGGCCTGTTTGTAGCGCCGTGCGCCGTTCGGGGGCGGGGATGGCGGGCGCCGCCAGACATGGGCGATCCGTGGTGTGACGACGAGCTGACCGCCATCTACCGCGAGTTCGAGCGCGTCACCAGTCTGTGTGCGCGCACCGGTGCCCAAGTGGAGGCCGACATGCGCGCCTCGCTGCGGCCCGTGTCTCAGAGAGCGTTGTGTCCGGCCGGGCGTCATCACGGCCCGGCGGGGGACGACCGGCGCGGCGGCGGCTCAGGCCCGCCCGGCAAGCCGGACGCCAGAGGCGAGGACTCCTGTCGCGGTGGCCCCAGCCCACCGCACCGACCAGCAGCAGCGCGAGGCGGAGGTGAGGACCGGGCCCGGCCCAGCCCGCCAGAGCGGCCCGCCACGACGTACGGAGGTGGGCACCGCGGCCCTCCGGGCTCGCTCGACCACCGGCGTCAGCCGCCGCCGCCGCCACCGCAGGGAAAGCCACGGGGCTGCCGCCCCGCCAGGGCCCACACAGCGGCGGCAGAGCCGTCACCGCCCGTACCAGCACCGGCCAGCCCGGTCAGTCAGCCGTCGGCTGGGGTTGCATCGCACCCCGCCGCGGTAGCCGAGCCCGCCAGCACGACCGAGCCGGTGTCGGATGGACCGCCCGCGTCGGCGACGCCCGACACCGGCGGCAGACTGCGGCGGCCAGACAGGACAGCGCCGCCGGCACGAGCCGAGGCCAACGGCGGCGCCCCCTCCCGGCCGCAGCTGGCGCCGCAGCTGCTCGGCCACGAGTACCGGCAACTGCTGGACGAGGAGCGGCGCCAACACGGCGACACGCGCCGACAGCTGGCCGCCGTGCAGGAGCAGCTGCGCCAGGAGCGGCGGGAGCACGGGCCGCAGCTGCAGCGGGCGCTACAGGCGGCCGAGGCGGCGCAGCTGCGCCTGCGGCAGGCAGAGCAGGAGCTGGCCGCCACGGCCGCGTTGCGACGCGAGTTTGTGCGTGCCTCGTCGCTGGCCTCAGCCGAGCTGGACCGGCTGGAGCGGCAGCTACAGGAGCGGGACGCCCAGCTCAGCGACCTCCGCTGGCAGCTGGAGGCCATGAAGAGCCTCCGTTTGGCCGAGCCGCCGCGGTCGGCGGGCGCTGGGTCCGCTCGTGCTGTGCCACCGGCTCGCGCTGCTAACACCGCATCTGCGCAACTGGTGCAACCGGCCTGCTCCAGACCCGCGCATCCAGCCCCGCAAGCTTGTTTTGGAAACGGTGCTGCCGCCAATCCCGACTCTCAGCCTCGTCCTACCAGCGCCATATCTCCACCACCGGCCCAGCCAGCTCATCCTAGGGCCATCGTGCATAGCAGTTCAGCAGAGTCACATTGTGCTGATGATGGTCAGATGTCCTGCTCTTCAATCACATCGAGGCTGAGTGACATCATGCCGCTGACTAGTACCCAGACTAGGACATTACATGAAGCATGTGAATTTGCAAATCAAGGAACTGAGCCAGTCTCATCAGAGGCGCAACAGGATCTGTACAAGAGACATACAATAGCACAATTTGGAACACACAAGACTCAGGACAACACCCATAGCAATATCACAGCAAACAGCAAAGCAAACCAAATCAGAATCAGGGGCACAGGATGCAAACAAAAGACATCTGCAATGAGGCAAATGTTGAACAAAGTTTTTGGAAGTCAAAAACAGTCGAAAAAAGCAACATACAACTTGGCAACAAGAGCACCAATGCAGAAGACCAGGTCAGAACTAGGACTCTGCGGACAGCTTGATAAGGATTACAACGACCTTGGATGCATTAAGGGCCTGCAGCTACCCACATATGCGGCAAATAGGGGAGTGAAAAGAACCTCGACTCGGTCAGCTTCACTGCATAACATTTCCAGTCCAACGACTGAAACGCAGCAGCCAGCTGACCATGTTCAGAGCTACTGTGATGAGGATGACATATATGAGGATGTCACAGACTCAGAGTGGGGAGGGGCAACAGAAGATGAGGCAGAGCTGTCCCCTTTCTACATCAACATGGAGTTCAATTCAGGCTGGTTTGAGCCAAAAAGAGGCAATTGAAATGGGTGTTGCATTTAAGCTCTGTGTCCATGAACAATGCTGAAAAATATAAGGATATACATCTATGTTCTTTTGCCTGCAATCTGGATTACTTACCAGTGCAAACTACACAGCTGATAACTCAGGATGTCCATCTCACGACTATCTGACCAGTGACAACATCAGTGGCATGAGATGCACACTGCCACTGGGGTGTCACTTGAGGGTGGGTTGGTGATGCCTGTGACAGACAAGTGCACAAGCTGGCTGGAGACCATCCAAAGACCTTCAAAATGCTACAGTGATGCATTCAGGCTTAATTTCCATTCACTGCTGCTCAGTGTTTCAACAATGCCACAATGCCTGGGGAACAGCTCAAATACTGCATCCCAAATCTATGCAGCTCATCACATTGTCAGATGGATTGGGCCCAAGTTTGACACCCCAGTCTGTGTATCAAATGTTAGTCTTCCCTGACCTTGGAAAATCTACTCAATATCATACCAATTAGTTGTCTAAGTGTTATAGAAGCAGGGTGAGGAGTACTGATCCAGGGACATTTAGAAAATGCCCCAATGCATGCAAGGTATGCCCCTGCATTGGTACTTTAATGCATGGAACAGCTGGGATGGCTGGGTACACATGGAACTTTTGGAACTTTTGGAACTTTTGGAACCTAAGGAACCTAAGGAACTTTTGGGTATGTAAAGCATTAGAAACTGAGATAGCGAAAGTGGCTCTCACTCACTCACTCCCATGGTATCATTTAACATATTACTGGCCCTGAATCATAGGAAGGGATGCTTGCTCAATCCTTCCTGGCCCATCTGACCTGAGATTTGGTCACTTTAACAATAATATGATAATTATCTTTGGCCATTGTTGTAAGCCAGACAATAATTTACAAGCTTTGGTCATAGTTAGATGCTGGCTCATCTGGTTGATGACCTCGATGTGTCAGTATCATGCCATTGGTGTGAGATACATTGCACTGACATCTGTTGCCATTTTCATAATATTGTATTATGAGTGTAAGATGGTGAGATGTCTCTAACATATTCCTGTTATCATTATTTATAGTGTCTTGATTCCTTAAAAACACCAGGTGATTGTCAGTTCATTGTTGCAGCATAAGGTACTTGTGTGAATTGCACATGTCTGGGTGGCACTTTACATGGGTGGGGGGGGGGGGGGGGGGGGAGGCAATTTGAACCCCATGAAATCTCAAAAACTGTGCATGGGTGGCCAGTTGAACACCCTTTGTGTGGGTGGGGGTCAATTTGACCCCGAGACAAAAATAAGAAAGCTTGAGACACTAAACTCACATGGTGGGTTGGCCTATATGTGAACTCAGTTGTGCCAAAGTTTGAGATTCCTGGATCATAACCTTGGGTCAAATACATTCAAACAAGGTCAAACTCCTAGATTGGTGCCTCAGGTGTCCCATGCACCTTCCTGAGTACCCATTCTGAGCAAAAGGTCAATGGTGTTCAACAAGGTCAGTGACCTTGTTTGGCTTTTATGAGGCCAGCGACCAAATATCTGCAAGAGTCCTCCTATTTTGTCCTTCAAATAAGTATCAGGGATTACACAAGGCAGCATATTCCTAAAAACAAAATGTTGGCCTGGGTCATTTTAAGTCAGTGACCTACTCTGACCTTTAACAAAAATGGAGCATATCTGTTGCAGTCCCTGCCACTCATAAATTTGAACTGATCACCAGAAATTACCCCACAAACTAGCTCTCACGTAAAAAGTGAAGTAGTCTTAACCTCAGTCTGACCTTCATACCTCATCATAGGTTAGTGAAATTTGTTGTAAGTCTAAATACAATTGGTATGTTGCCTAAGCAACCATCTCAGATATGCATGGCTTCATCCAACACTCTTAGATGCTAGTTCTATTACATTGAGCAATTCTCCAGAGCTGCTGTTTAAACAGCCAGGAACTTCTTTGACCTATCATATGTCAACAACCTTACAAGGTACATCTTTCTTTTTGTATCATAACATAACTTCTCTACAGCTATGCAGTTTGATGCTGCTAGGCCATATAATCCAGAAATCATTTCGGGAAAACCTTTGAGCTGGTCAAATTGACCCCTATCCCTGCCCGAGTGTGTGTGTTGAGTCAAAATACTGCATTCAACCTAAAATTATGCCGAGCCACAACATTGTAACAACCAAAAATTAGGTACTGCTGGCACATGACCTTGGTCCACCAGTTGTCCATTAACAACCCAACTGCACTTCAAGGTCAATCTGGATCAGCAACCAACCCAACTTCTGTGACAAAATGCATCATGCAGTAGAGAGGGCAACACTGGCATGCCCAGAGATAAATGACAAGTTGTGACAGAGCACATGATGCATCAAATTCTAACCTAAGCACAGGTTAGCACGGGACTGAGATTTACGTTAATGCTTTGGGGCGAACAAGTCTTCTGTAGATAAAGAAATGGGTTTGTAAAAGTCTCTTAAGACCACAATGAATGGAACCAATACGTAACACAGGTATGGATCACATTATCAAAGGCCAGAAGTAGACCTCAACTCACCTGCGCGCTACATACAAAATGCTGGTCTCATTTTCATCAGCATTATTTTTGGTGTCCTTTGGATATGTCTTGTACCTGTTCAACTGAGACCTACACCTCACCCCCACACCCTTAACCAGCCGCCCCGCCCCCTCCTGCCTTCGCACCCCGCCGACTCTGCGTACTTTCTCAGAAATGCCAGACGTTCCAGACTCAGGGTTGAGCAAAAAAGCCGAATAGTTGATAGAAAGTCTCAAAAGCCTCAAATGACGTCATCACGGCGTAGGGTTAAAACCTTACCTTACCTCACCTTATGGTGATCGGGAATTGTAAAAGGCCACTAGGCCTGTAGGTCCCGGTCCCGTCAGGCTCCCGGTCCGGTAATCAAACAGTCTCAAATTATGGGAAGATTCAGTGTGGGACGTCGTACATGGATCTCAGTCCGGTGCGTATCAAGCCTAGCCTTGAACTGTTCAACTGAGGTCGACTACACGACCGGGTGTGGAAGAGCGTTCCAGTCGTTGACAACCCGCGTGCTGAATGAGTTGCGACGGACGAGAGTCCTAGCTCGAGGTTTTCTGAGCTTCCATTGGTGTCCTCTCGTCACCTCCGAGTTGTGCCTTGTCAGGAACTCCTCTTCCGATAGCGACATGCCTTCGTGAAACAGCTGGTACACTGTTACCACGTCTCCCCTGCGACGACGATAGCACAGTGAGGGCAACTTAAGAAGTCTGAGCCTCTCAGGTAATGGCTGGCGCCTCACTTCATAGACAAGCCGGGTAGCTCGTCGCTGAACCCGTTCCAGCCGTTTCTGGTCCAGTTTGCCGAACGGGCCCCAGATAACGTTGCCATACTCTAAGTGCGGACGTACTAAGATCTTAAAAAGCAATGGCAACGTGCGAGCATCGATATTGGCAATAGACCACCTCACGACCGCCAGCATCTAGTTGGCCTTGGAGATCGCTTCCGCCGTCTGCACGTGGAACTGGAGCCGGTAATCCACGAAGATCCCGAGGTCCTTCTCGGTGGACTTGACCGCGATTTCGGCACTGTCCGAGAAGTACGTCAGCCTCGGGTTGCAGTTACATTGTTTTGGTAACGTTTATTTGTGATGTTCGTGGATCTAGTGGCGTATTCCTACTCAGAGTGAACCACAACGTCTGATTTCATTAAAATTTCGCTCATCGGTGGGCTTATTGAACTCATCATGAATATAAGATCCGTTTTGCGACAGCGGCGAAGGGTTCTCAGGGTCAATTTGAACACGCGCTTGGGCGGGTGGGTCAAATTGACCCCCCAAAGGTTTTCCCGGAATATTTTCCGAACGGCGCGTTGTAGCCGCGCCAAATTTTGCATAGTTGTAAGCAATAGAATAGCGGGTCGTCTGACATCAAAATTTAAATATATCTTGCAAGGTCGTTGACCTATGGCAGGTCAAAGCCAGGCCAGGGTTTCAGCGAAAGCACGTTCTAGGGAATCGTTCAATCCGATCAAACAACGGAGTGCTAGACGAAGCCAGACGTCACTGAGACACTATCTAAGGCAAAACAACAATTTAATAAATAAATAGTATTGACCTAGGGTCAAGCATGTGGGTCAGACCAAGGACAAAACCAACCCGTTTTATTACTCCTGGGCTTGCTGTGTGGGCTGGTTTCTGGCGCTCATTCCGAACATGTTTATGGCAAGAACCGCAGTATACACCTTCCATTGACTTCTTATAGGTCAGAATAGTTCACTGACCTAGAATGACCCAGGTCAACAAGCTGCTTTTAGGAACATATTGTCCAGCGTTATCTTTGTTGCTTATCCAAATGCAAAACTCAAAACGGTGTTATATCATTTTGGTCATCATGATCTTCAAAAGGTCAAACTAGGTCACTGACCTTAACTGAGCGTATGACATTTTGCTTAAAACAGTTGCCTGGGTTCTAGAGGCCCTTTGGAGACCAATCTGGAATTTGACCTTGTTTGGCCTTATCTGACCTGATGGTCATGACTTAGGAACTTTAAAATTTGACCTAAGTGAGTTCACATACAGGCCAGCACACCCTGTGAATTTGGTGTCTCTAGCTCTCTTAGTTCCCGAGATCTCGGAGGGGGGTGTCAAACTGACCCCTCCACCCGAGCGAAGGGTATCCAACCGGCCCCCCGGGCGCATGTTTCAGGGTCAAACAAGATCAATGACCTTAACTGACTGTGTGACATTTTTCTTAGAACAGTTGCCGAGGTTTTAGGAGTCCTTTGGATACCAATCTGGAATTTGACCTTGTTTTACCTTATTTCACCCGAAGGTCATGACCTAGGGACCTCAAACTTTGACCTAAAAGAGTTTACGTGCGGGTCAACACATTCTCTTAATTTGGTGTGTCGATCTCTCTTAATTCCCAAGATCTCAGGGGCGGGGGTCAAATTGAACCCCTCCTATCGAAGGGTATCCAACTGGCCACCCGGGCGCGTGTTAGCGTCAAAGTACGGCGAGTGTCATATGCCGCTCAAAATCGCCAGGAAGATAAATGGAAGACGGAACAAAACCGGTTCCTAAAGATCGACCGAGGTAAAGTGTCGAGTAGATGAGGTCTTCGTCCTGACAAACCTTGACAGCACAGGTCAAACTCAAAATCAAATGATGGGGAACGTCAAAACGTCCGAATCTACCAGCACCGGCATATTGAGTCGAAACTTTCGACTTGAGACCCAAATTCGGAGGCATACAATGTCAAATTCCAGAGGAGCAATGCTAGTTTTTACAGCATTTCACCTTCAGGGTCAAATTCCATGTAAAATAAGTTGAACACCAGAACGTCTAAATTTGCCGGTATTTGAGGCCAAAATTACTTGCACTAGGTAGATAAGTTCTAGAATGAATAAAGTATTCATTCGTAATACCAGTTGACTTCCAAGGTCTAACTCAAACTTAAAAAACAGAGGAGGGTGCAAACTGAACAAGTCGTGTAGAGCGTAAATACTCCATCCATCGCTAGGAACAGCATCAAACGACATATTGTTTGACCAGGCGTTCATCAGAGCCTTGCCTGTCGACCTCATAGCCGTTGCAAACAGAACCTTTTTGAAAGGATCCCACCTGATGACCGCGGTTACACTGAACAACTTCAAGTGTTGCCTGAACAACCCAGCTACGACCCAGCCATTTCACCCGTATGGCCCCTATTTGGTTTAAAATGGCCCACATGGGCTCTGGTGGGCCACGGGCTCAGCATGGGCAAGCGGTGCCTTCAAATGATACCAAATTGGCCACACACCATAGCTGAAACCCTCATGAAACCACGTTATGTGCTACAAGCAGGCAGCATTTTGCATGACCATCTGCCCGTGCTGGTAAACTTTGCAAGTTATCGGCCCGTGGTCTTAACTAAACATTTCCTCTGCGGAAATAAATTCAATTTTTCATTTTTGTAAGATTTAATCCGAACCCTTTGAATGAATGAATTTCTGGGATCAGAGCTCATGCTAAGCAGTGCTTGTTGTGTTAGCCCTGGCCCCCACCATCCGATCGCACAATTCCAGGCAAGGACAGAATTTAGTGGCGGAAGTTTAATGCCGCAATGCTCGGCACGGTTCGTTCTGCCCAGTGATATTATTTAACCCTTAGCGCGACCGCTGCCACCGACCGCGATAGCACTGAGCAAAACTAGGTTGCTTTGGTCATTCCGCATTTGATTATAACAATCAGTGAATACTTATTCGAGTAAGTAAACGTCGTGTTCACCTCTGCGACAGTTCCATGCTTCAAACCACGCGCCGACTTTCATAACGCCTTCAACAGTCGATTCAGCAGGACTGGCTTATTTAAACAAAGTAGCTTGGAATCAGTTTGCAGGTAGCGATGTGTCCTGCCCACTTTGTTTGTTCTGCTAAGCCATTAAACGCTTGTCAGCGTCGTCTGTGCTGAGGAATCGAGGCCGGGGACGGTTAGAAGAGCATCTTAACGGAAGGAGACGAGTAAGATGTGTGGCTGGACCCTCGAATGAGACGTGTGCCTGAAGCCCCAATGTATACTAGGGTCCGATCACAAGATCATATTAATGTGGACGCATATGGGAACCTGAGTCCGTGCTTGGAATGCAGGCACATGCATGTTTTCGATGTCGTTTGCCTGCACGAGTCATCTTCATGTATACATATTTAAAGGAGAGAACGAGCGGGCGCGGGCAGCAGTGCCTGGCGCCCAGTGCGTCTGCTTCATTCCATGCGGGACTCGAAGGTGTTTCAGTACTTCCTAACCACGGACTACCATTTCTACTTGCACATAGTTCACTGGTGTCACATTAAGCCGCCCTACGGTAGCATGTCGCCTGTTTCCATATGTGCGAACACGGGTGAGTCAATACCAGCTAAACGTTTTCGAAGGTAACCCAAAGTTGCCCACAGGGACGAACCAGATGAATACCAGCAGGTTATGCCTTGCTGAATATATTTCAGCAATCAACATACGACGTTTTGTATTTCACCAATACGTCACAAGCAAAGCACAACCACATATAACTTAGCAATACCCAGATTCGTCTTTGTACACCACACGCATCTTCATTCAGCCTGGGGCTTAAACAACCTCTAATGGTGGTCAGGTCCGAGGCCTGCAAACACTCCCTAAAGTCTAACAGATCTGTAGGTATATGTACTTACAACGACCACCGCGAGATTCAACATCAGAGCCACACGACCGCGTGGCGTGAATACAAAAACACTCGAGCATGAATGGTTTTGGCCGTTTTAAACACGTAAACCGATTTACCAATCTTCTTATTTTAATATTTTCCATGCAGTCCGGTGTTTGCTGCTCCTGTACACGCCATTTTACGTGTTTCGATGTTGACTGGTCAAAACCAGAAAACAGGAGGGTTAGACCTCACCCCTGCTTTCCGTGATTGGTCCAAGTTGGCGCGCGACATCCTTTGCAGGAGTGAACGAACATGTACGAGTGCGCCGGGCACCGGCCGACCTTGTCTCGAACGAATTCATGGTAATTGGAAAACAAGGGACCAGTTGTTCCCTCCATGAGCGTGGATAGACGCCTGAACCTCACTTTTCAAGACATGCTAAAAGCCATCCCTGCACGCTTGTTACCGCAGAAGTTTCTATTAGGCACAAATTCATATATGGGGACTTACCGTACCCACGAGTTAAGTTATAAGACAGCAGAAGCGTTCTCGTAAATGCCCAACTTATCAGGTAAGCGCACTGACCGCTTCGTTCGGCATTCACTGTCCTCTTGGAGCGCACTCACAACATCGGAATTATAGCCGCGCATGCATGCACCACTGCGTCTCCACCATGCCCAGGGAAGCCTGGGGCTTAGCCTGCCACTACTAATAGTG
>NW_023597054.1:46180317-46195317 GCF_011947565.3 Pollicipes pollicipes | reverse complement strand
ACTTGGCCAAGCTTAGCCGAGTGGAGTCGTCGAGAGCAGGAAAGGGGTTTAAAGAGTATGTGCTCAGAAGTCTTATGCTAACAGCAATCGACATATAATGTACTAGGCCATACTGGTAACAAGGTTAGGTTCTGGTACTGGCCAAGCAAACATTGGCTATGTGATAACAGCTCGACATTCCAAGCTGTGTTCATGGTCACGAGTGATCCCATGAACACTTGAAAAAGAGCATAAAAACCCCGGGTGTTGACAACATAACCGATGTTTGTTGGATAACGTCGTTTTTCCAGGACTCCTTGGTTCGGATGTTGGCGTAGTTTCGCATTGAAGGGTGGAGGCACACTCCATTTTTTGTACTGTAGCCCCAGTTTAACGGGCCATGGACGCGCTATATTTATTACGCGGCATAAAGCAGCATCGCATGTTGTCGGCCATTATGCTTATAAATGTGTACCCCAGTGATGTGAGTCAGAATTTATTCGCAAACATATTAATACGTGCTCAAAAATTATAAGGAGAGCACGTGCCCTCAAAAGCCACTATGTAAGTCTCTGCCTCCTGGTTTCTTGAAGATCTTTTTCCGTCAGCGTGTAAATTGTAAGATGGAATTCCCCGAAATATTAGGAGCTCAAAGTCTTCATTGCTTGTATCAATATAGCCTTTATGGGTAAAAATCTCAAACCATTCGGAAGGTATGAATTTTTTTAAACATTATATCGCTTCGTTAACACGCGTTTACACACAAAAACATGAATTCTGAAATAGCGTTTATCGAGCGCTATTAAGTGTATATTGTACGTGTATAACACGAATGTATATATATATATATATATATATATATATATATATATATATATATATATATATATATTACGGGGTAGGACTCATCAATGTTTGGGCCTGGATCTTCCTAGGTCCAAGGCGTAGTTTGGAATTGCCAAATGATCTATTGGATCCACCATTCGTCCTTGTTGTTTTTTGAGACGCGTTACGGAATCTTGGATCCTCTAACCTGGTCGAGAACACCCGGTAATGCATTATCTTGCTATTGAAACGAAAATACGATTCCGAGCATGCAACGTACCGGCGTCAGCGTTGAGCCGTGTCTTGATGAGCATGGTGGTAGGGTCTCCTACGTCCAGGTGCTGGAAGAAGGCGCGCCCCTCCAATCCCTGTCCTTTGAGGATGTCGAGCCAGCAGCGGGCCGTCTCCTGCTTCCGCTCCTCCTGCCGTCTCTCGGGCCGCCAGCTCCTGGTCGTCTGCAGCGCGGCGCCGGGTGGAGTGAACACGACCGGGCAGTGGGGTCTGGCTTCCCCTGCCTGGTCCCGGGCGTCCGGCTCAGCAAGAGTCTGAAGTGCGCTTAACGTAACAATCCGCTGCGGCCATGCCGGTGGCAGTCTGGTGCAATATGCGCATTTGGGTTGTGTTCTCAGCTTAATGTATCCTTGATATCATGGTGCAGTAGCGGCTAACAAAAGCATCGAATTTTATTTCCAGACTTGCTGTCCGTCACAAAATATCACGACCTTCCCAACGGAGCGTGAAGAACACACGTAACAGATCTGAGCGGCGTTGCTAGGCGAACGGATACCTTCCAGCAGCATCGAGAAGTCATCCGCGAACCGCGGCGTCGCGGGCGGCGCCGCCGAGTGGTCAGCACCAGTGGGGTCCGTATAGCTTTCATCTGGACGGGGCAGGTAGTCTTCGGCGTCTGCCCTCCTGTGGCAGGAGGGAAACGGCGTGATTCTGTGCGAGAGATCACAAGGCGCTGTGTGTTACGCGAAGACATTGAGGTAGGGATTCGCCACTGCAGTGACATTTGGCCTTAATCGGGGGCGTATGAGTATGTGGGAGTTCGAAGTGGGAGGGGAAAAATACAAACATTTCACTGTTAGCGCGACGCGCAAAATTCCGCGCAAGGCGTAAAACAACATCATATGCTTAATTTGTTTAGTATTACGTGTCTACCACGGAACTTTAATCGACAACATATATTCATGCACACATTAAAACACGTGATAAATGTAACAAGGGACCACGTGCTCCTCGAGATCATCACGTGCGTACGCCTGGGGCTGTGATTATTTCTTATGCATTTCGTTTACTGTGTGCGTTGAAATGATATATCCTTGTAAAACTGTGGGGTTTTGTGAAACAAACTGGGCTGGCGAGGAGTGTGAGGTAGTTTCAACAGCTATCATAGTAAAAAAGCCAGTAAAAATGGATTTTTGCCTCTGAATTGATGAATATGACCCGTGTAGGAATGTTCTGCTTTATGACTTGTGTTTGATTTCTCCTGTTTACGCCATGTAGACGGAAAGTCCCAGTGCTGCTGTCGGAGGACTGGTCGGCGACTACTGCTGCACGCCGGACTTGCTGGGATCACAGGTGTTCAGTGCACAATTTATAGTTAAAACAACTTCATGCGAACTACTTGTAACGTACTTTCAACGTAAAGCAACAACACTTGTTTCAAACACATTGAGATACATTCTGCTTTCCGAATGATCATTTAGCGCATGGTGCGATCCACCCACAGCGCTCACAAGTGATCTCGGTTAGACCGCAAGCGCTCTGTGACCCTCATTACTAGTGGAGCAATTTGGCTCCCTCCATTAAAATCCGAACTGATAAGAAGCGCGAAGAAGCACTCGATTTGGCTATAAGATTCCGCTAATAACTGGGTGGGTCAGCGATTAGGGTCGACCACCACGTCAGGCCCTCTGTTCGGCTGCAGATCCCTTCCACGGTCGACTGGCCACGCGCAGCTTTTGCCGCCGCGAGGCGCCGGCTCCGCTCCGAAACAACCGTTCCGCTGTTGTTTGGCCCGGCTCGCGGTCGCGGCTGCCGACGCGGCGCCTGGCCGCCGGCGGCCGCGTGACACGGCAGGCGCGCGTTAGCACGTGACCGGGCCGGTTCCGGTCTGGCGGCCGGACAAATGGCTGTGGACGGCCGGCCGCGGTGGGCGTCTGTTGCAGCCTGGTCCGGCGCGAGGAGGCGACGCCGGCCATCTGGCGCCGATCCGGTTGAACTAGATGCACACCGAGTACCCCGTGCAGTGTGCTGCGTGACGCTCGCTTGGACATGGGGTGAATGACAGGAATTGCATGCGCTCATCAAGCGCTGCTTGTCATACGCAATGCGGTAGCCATTCTGTTGTCGGTCCAAGAAATTTGCTGCATTTTTATTGTCACGCCCCGGTGCATGCGCCCATATTCGTAACGATCCGTAGCACTGTTGATTATCCGTTCGAAAAGTCACCAGCATATGGTAGTATCGCGGCTTTGGTGTGAATTTTCCGCCCGCGGGTCCATCTACGTTTCATCCACGGTGATTTGATAGGTCACATTTTTCATATGTGTAATGATATATATTATAACAGTTTGTACAAATTTCTAATGAATCAAATACTGAGCCATGGTCATAATTTTTGTAATGAGATATTTTTGATCTTCATTTGCAATTTCCAGAGCGCAGTACAATAATACTTATCCATGACACTTTGCATCATCTAACCCACCGGTCTCCGGCCATCACAGTACTGATAAATCGCAAACTCCCGAGCTTGTCTGGAGCACAGGGACGACCACCAGCACAACACCGAAAAGGTAGCGAGCCTGAAACCCGGACGCGCAGTAAGCCTCCCCAGTCAACACGTCCCACTCACCTGGCCGCCTTGAGCCGGGACGGGGGCAGGTCGGCGACCTTGACCTGGGTGTCGGCGCGCGGCTGGCCCATGCTGGCCTTGACCACGATCCTCTCGTCGGGGTCACACCTGACCAGCACCTGTTCGTCGATCGCCTGCTGCACGTGCCGGTCGTACTGGATGTACACCATCATCTCGTAGTGGGTCCGCTCCTCCTGACCAATGGGTGCGACGTCACAATGAAAAGTAATATAACCTTAACACGGGTGGACTCGATCGAGGCTCCGTGATTGCTCCCCTGAGCTGGGTGTTTTTTTTATATTCGGGCATAGTATTAAAGACCAAAGCTAAGCGGGGCAGCTGATTCCTGTGACACCATATGCTAACTCTACGTGCAATGACGACATAATGAACCGCGTTAGGATGCCGCGTAATGCAACGCATCAAAATTACCAATATGTTTTTAAAGCTTTGCGCTAAAAGGCGTCATTTAAACAAACAACATCATCGAAGAATAAGACACTGAAACTATCCATCGTTGATATCATAGATCATAATGCTAGTTTAGTGATAACCCGATACACTATCAGCCCAGGCACGCCGACCCACCTCGTCTTCGATAACCTTGACGCCGCAGTCCTCCACGTTGACCTTGAGCTTGACCCGTCTCTGACCCTGACTAGTCGTCCGACAGGAGAGGGGAAATCCGCGCGCGTAGACCAGGCCGTAGAAGGGGTCGTTCATCGAGGCTACCACCATCAGTGTGGACTTGGTGCAGGCCACATTGACCGCTGTGGGAGGTCACGTGAGTCTCACGACCTGTGGTGGTATGTCAGTAGCACCGCTTCGGTTTGGCGACGTTCGTGGTCCTATGCATCGCGGTGCGACGCATTCCTATGTGAATCATTGAGTTTGAATGGATTGGACATGACGAGAAAGCGTCTTTGGCTTTGTAGATATATGCGGCCTACTATACCGATTTGCATGGTGTAACTCAAATTTAAAACGAAGTTGTCTATGAAGTTTTCGCCTTGACATGAGTAGAAGGGTAGGCGACGGTCACTTGGTGATAGTGCTACAGTGGTGACATTCTAGTGGGTATCGTTACGGTTGGAAGTAAAGACGAAAGGTGCAACGTTCAAAGGTGTCACAATGAAAGGCAAAAATCAAGGGTGAAAGGCTTACAATGTTTGATGTGCTCGGTATTTCACGGGCTGATTTTTGCACATTTGGACGGAACCTTTTGCTCGTTCCAGGGGAAATAACATTTTCTTTTTGTGCGTCCAGCCTCGCCCAGGTGCTGAACTCGTGCTAACATTTGTGTTATTGGCATAGGCTACAGGGCCATTATTTCGAATGATTTCAAACGACTTGGGTGACACAAATTACAATAAACTTTGCTCTTGAAGGTGAAAAGTTATGATTCAGAACAGCCGCTTTAAACCATTTCAGCTCCAACAAAACTGGAACGCCTGAAATATTCTTACTTTTTCACTTTTGATCAGACTGCATCTCTATGAACTTAAAGCATCAATGTAGAGAACGCTACACTGGGGTCAGCCAATTCTCACTGGGCCGTCTTAAGATGAGAGCTTTGCAGAGACCAAATGCCGCAATTTTGCATTTTTAGCGTTACAATTTTTCGGTAGACACGGTCACTTGCAGAAACTGATGCACTTCCTCAAATGAGATAGCGAAGGCACATACCTAACTAGGTCATTGGGTGCCAGTCACCGTACAATAACAGGCCCACCTGTCATCGTCACCAATGGGCCCACCCCCGGTAGTCATGCTCAGGCTCTGCCCCCTCCGGCTCCCACACCGCGTCCCCGAGATCGTTAGCGCCGCGCCAGTTCCGCCTTGTACCGTCAGGCGCGGCGAATGTGGCGTGACTCGGATGATGTCACACTTGGCAAAAGCCCACCGCGCCGCCGCCGACAGGGCGAGAACACTCACAGACGAACTTGTTGGGCTTGGTCTCGCGGTAGCTGGGTTTGGGTGTGAGCCGCTCTCCGGCCGACTCTGAACCCGCCTATCTGCAAGCCAAGGTGGAGGGAGTCAGCTGGCGTGAAGATGTATTTCCAGTTACATTTGGGACATTCATCCCTCCTCTTCTGTTGTTTATTAGGGTTTTCGGGCGCGCCGACAGTGATGGTCATTTGGCGCCCATCCACCCCTCCTAAGTGCTGATCGGTTCGCGGGTCATCCCCTCCCCCACACTTGGTGCGCATGCAGAGTTTTGGCCTGCTTCCACCAACCTATTTTTTGTTGCCCCTCAATCTAGAGTTAGGACCGATGTCATCCAGCCCGTTAGAGAACGGAAAATGTCCAGGAGACAGCTGTGATCTGGGCGGAGAAGGTAAAGGAATGAAGTCCTAGACATTTGAATTACATCAAGCTCACACAATGATGCATTGGAATGCTGAGGCCGACATTCGCTGGACGTGGCGCTCCTGACCCGTTCGGATGGCGCACGTCTGGGTTTGGGCACGTCGTCGTCTAGTGCGTTACTTGGATCGTGTTGTTTGAGTTCATGATCGAGCACGAAGGATGCCATTCAAGTGACACGTTTAATTGCAATTAATGCGATTAATATTATAGCACGGTGATGCGTGTAATGACATTACTCATGTCAATGATTTCCAACTATTCAACGACGAGCCGTTTCCAACCTTAACGTGGAGCGGTTAACTTTGTTGTAGCTCGTGGCAAGTGTGCAGCGAACTAAATTTAAGAAAGAACCAAAACAGTGAACCTCGCAGTCTGCTATACAAGACGCGCAGTAAACGGACTCTTGCTCTCCTTGGAGGGCTCGATTATACAGCACGGAACAGCCTTCTGTCTAGCAACCTATCGCCACTCGCGGACTTTCCCTCGACGACACATGTAGCCTCGCAGCGAAACTACACACGTCCCCGGACCGTCGGCCCCGGCATGCCGTCGTATCAGACGTGACGACGGCCTACACGTAACCCATTCTCCCGGCATGCCTGCCCGCCACACTGCCGACTCAGCCGCTGCCGACTCAGCCGCTGCCGACTCAACTGCTGCCCTGCACGCCCCGCTGCCGACTCAGCCGCTGCCCGCCCGCGCGCCGCCGTCACTTCCGCCGGCCGCGCTCACCCATTTTCCCACGGGAGCTTCCGGACGGCGGCGGCCCGCTACGCGCGGCCAGTCCCCCGCGCCGAACGGTGCCCGGGCCGATCTCGCGCGCTGGCGCCGAAATGGCGCGCCGGCGCCGCGGGGTGGCCGCCTCCGGCCGACCGGGCGTTCGATTATTGTACGACGCGTGGAACTAGTGTAGCTATTACGGCTCTAATGTGTCGCACAGACAGTAGCGGGAACATCAAAGCACAGCCGGCGGGACGGACATCAAACCGGTGACCTCAAGACACCCGGCCTTACGGAAATGTGTCCGGCTCTCCGCCCCTCATTTGCACAGACACCCCGCCGGTGGCCGACCCGACGGCCGGGGTCACGCGGCCGGCGCGTGCTGGACGTGGGCCGCCACTCCTGGGGTCAGGGGTGCGTGGACCGGCGACGCCGCGGGTCGAGGGTCAGACAGCGGGGCTCGTCGAGAGCGGAGGTGCGCGTCGGTGCCATCGCGGGCTGGAGATGCAGGCCCTTCCGCACGCAGGTCGATGGGTGGATGTCGTCCATACCCTGGATGCATCGGACAAAGCCCGAAGAGTATCAAGGTACGTCAGGTTATGGGAGCAGATGGTGCAGTTCTGCTTGCATGACTTGTGTTTTGCAGAAGACGTGAAGCAAACATCAAACCCGAGTGTAGACAGCTCAGCAGACAGCATACAGGCTCGTACCGAAGACGTGAACGCGACGGCGCAAACAAAGACTGCAGCGTAGCACAAGCAAGCATCCGGAGAGACGCGGCCTCCGTTCGCAGGCTGAGTACCGCACACAGCGACGTTTACAGTTAGCTCCGGGATCTACTGGAAAGGGACCGGTGGAGTAACCGGGCGCCAGTTTATGGCAGTTGTGACGGCCAGACAGTTCAACAAGGCGTGAAGCGGTTACAGATAATGAATGTCCCAACTGTTCGCACGAATTGTCTGATCATATCCCAAAATCCGGCCGGTAACATTGAATTCACATTACATCCGATCTTTCCTCTTCCGAACTAAAAGCAGAAAGCTAAACGCAACTGCATTAACAAATCATAAATCGAGCGTCCAGTATTAACCAAGCGGTGCTCCTCTAGAAGCACAAGCGAGGCATGCATCGCACAACACTGGACACTCAACGGGGTATTGTCCCGTGCAACAACTGTTAAAAGGCCCTGGTGTCCGTTGCCACGCCCTGTCCCCTGTCCACGTCCGTCTGGAGTCCTCTCCTGTCCTGTCCTGCCCTGTCGAGTCCTGCACCAGAGCACCAGGTCACCAGTGGTCTGGGAAACGGTTCGGTGCGTTTTTGAGCGCTTCCACGGTTCGCAACAAGAACGACATCGCGTCGCGTCTCGCTGACAAAAAGCGCGGTGCGGCAGACGAGGCGGTAACGGTCGACGGCCGCAGCGGGGGTGGTTACCGGCACACGGCACTCGGCACGTAACGGGCGACGCGCCCTGCCGGCCGGCGGTCGTGCATTTTTGCCACGCGGCGGCACGGTGTTACTGTGTTAGCGGGTAAGCCGGCGGCCGTGGGAGGGATGGGGAGGCAGCGGGGAGGGGGAGGGGGGAGGGGGAGGGGAGAGGGGACTTACCTGGCTGATGGCGGCGGACGCCAGCAGCAGCAGCTGGGAGAGCCGGACGCTGGGGCCACACGGATGCATCGCCCGGCCTGGAAGGAAACACCCCGCTGTTGTAAACACGCACAGCGACGTGATGTACGCCACCCAAACCACAGCATTCGGTGAATTACCTGGATCAACAATAAGCGTTGACGAAATACATGACGCATGTGTCCTCAACTAGTGCTGCAGATAACAACATGCCGTTTTAAACGTGTTTTGCGCGCTCTGGCTGGCCAGCGTTTCGGGTTCTTCTTCGGTTTTTCTTCGGTTGCATTGTGTGGCTAGAAATGGAGCAGCCCGAGCCGGGTCGCAGTGTGTACCGTTACATCGGCACAGCATACACTAACGAGAACGCTGCAAACGATTCTCATGGGAAATTCCCACCGCCTTTTAATGCCCGCTCAGAGCGATCACTTATGAATTCCAACGCCAAATCACATCCGGGCAGCTTTGTAATGGATAAGAGGGATGCTATCTGAGGGCTGGGAAGTAGGCGTTTGTGATCAGGTCCATTGTGTAGGATGATCTCTGAGAGTGTCTGCTTGGCGGCTAATGAATAAGTAGCGCATACCGGTTAACTAGAGCATTGGCTTCCGACTGCCTCGGTTTTTTCTGCATTTTGAGTCTCTGAGATTCTCAATGACCGATAGCAGATGGTGATCGATGGTGATCATCACAGATCGACGGTTATGTATAACATTACGGTATTGGCCATTACCTGTTAAGTTACCGAACGCCTTTGCCGGATAGAGGAACCCTCGGCTAGGCGAAAGACAAAACAGCGGAATTTAAGCAAACATAAGTTTTGATAGCTTACTTGAGCTAGCTTTTTCTGTGATAAACAGTGCGACCGGATGCATACGTAATGCGCGATGCAAGCGATGAGCTCTAAATTTTGCTGCCCAAGTGTCCCAAATATAGGTCCAGGGAAAAAATAAAATAGAAATGGGCTGTCTCTCCGAACGCGTCGATGCTTCTTACCTGAGATGATGCCAATCTCTCAGGCAAGCACGTCATCAATCTCTAGATGAACCGTTGCGAATACATATACGCTTGTAAAAAGTGAACAGGTCGGTTCCGTTTAAGTCGGATCGGTTCGGGTCAGAATGGATCATGCCGATTTGGATATACTCGTATTGAATCAGCTTGGATCGGATCTAATTGCATCTGGTCGGATTGGATCGGATCAGGTCGGATCGGGTCGAATGAATTGGATTAGATCAACCCGGGCCAGGTCAGTTTGAAACAGATCGAGTCGGTTAGGCGAGAGCATGTCAGTTCGGAAAGATCATGCTCAGTTGATTCGGGCGAGGCCAGACTGATGTCTCGAGTCGCTGCGAGTCGACCTGATTGTGCCCGGTCGCATCCTGCACGGCCAGATGAGCCGTCCAGCTTGAACATCTCCCGGCACGCTGAACAAGTCTCGCATGGCCCGCAGTCTCGCTCATGATGATCCTCTGAGCAAATCCCATTGAGGCGACCAGCGGTGTGCACTGGAGTCATTCCCGGCGGGCGCCGACCGTCCCTCCGATTGGCCCTTCTGGACATGGTCCCCGGCGGAGCGGATGCCTGCCTCGTCCCAGGCGGCGGTGAGGTAACGGGCGCGGCCGGGAACAATGGTGCCGACGGGCCGGGAGGGCTGGAGGGACGCCCGGTCCGCCGCGCACTGGAGGGTGTGCTGACCAGTGGGAAAGGCCAGAGGGACGCCCGGTCCGCCGCGCACTGGAGGGTGTGCTGACCAGTGGAGAAGGCCAGAGGGACGCCCGGTCCGCCGCGCACTGGAGGGTGTGCTGACCAGTGGGAAAGGCCAGAGGGACGCCCGGTCCGCTGCGCACTGGGGGGTGTGCTGACCAGTGGGGAAGGCCAGAGGGACGCCCGGTCCGCCGCGCACTGGAGGGTGTGCTGACCAGTGGGAAAGGCCAGAGGTACGCCCGGTCCGCCGCGCACTGGATGGTGTGCTGACCAGTGGGAGAAGCCAGATGGGACGCCCGGTCCGCCGCGCACTGGAGGGTGTGCTGACCAGTGGGAAAGGCCAGAGGGACGCCCGGCGTCCTGCGCACTGGAGGGGTGCTGACCAGAGTGAAGAAGGCCGGAGGGGCTCCTCGGTCCGCTGGGCGTGGGAGGCTGTCCTGACCAGAGCGGAGAAGGCGAGAAGTACGCCCTGGTCCTCTGGACACGGGGGACTGTGCTGGCCAGAGCGGGGGAGGTTGGAGGGACGCCGGTTCGCTGGCAACAGGAGGCTGTCCTGATCAGAGCGGGGAAGGCTGGAGGGACGCTCCGGTGGGTACGGGAGGCTGTGCTGACCAGAACGGGGAGGGCTGGAGGAACGCCCGGTACGCTGGGCTCGGGAGGCTGCGCCGACCAGGGCGGGGAAGGCTGGAGGGACGCCCCGGTGGTCACGGGAGGCTGTGCTGACCAGAACGGGGAGGGCTGGAGGAACACCCGGTACGCTGGGCTCGGGAGGCTGCGCCGACCAGGGCGGGGAAGGCCGGAGGAACGCCCCGTGGGCACGGGAGGCTGTGCTGACCAGAGCGAGGAAGGTCGGAGGGACGCCCGGTACGCTGGGCACGGGAGGCTGTACTGGCCAGAGCGAGCTGTAAATACTGGGAAGTCCTGACCCAGTTCCGTGCGTGGTGGGCAGGACTGTCAAAAGGTGTCCACTTAAACTGACCAAAGCGTCGCGCGTTGGACTGATGCAAAGCTGTGTACTATATTGCGGGTATAACACCATGCTTCAAATAGGCTTTCTATTATTAAGCTTGACCACAATATGGTAAAACGATGACTGAACCACAGTCTCTCAGTCGTATTCGGCCGTTCATGTTGAGCGAAAGGTCGTCCAAAAAGATGACTGGAGGTAAGTTTGTTGCATAACATGTGATATGCTTCCGCTTACACTCTTACGCACATAAATCACACCTGTAGACCAGCTCTCAGTTCGAGTAACTGATTGTTCGGAGGCAGGGTGAGGGTCCATGATCTTTGCGCTGTCAGGTAACTGTTCGCAAATTATAACCGTCTTTATGTGCGTAACAGCTCTCTTCCTGGCTTTTTTTTCAAAAGTCCCGTAGGGTTATCAGGCATCGCAAGTATCAGTGCTGGTTTAGGTAGCTATGCGCCAACCATTTTCACAGAACGTAATGTCAGAGGGAGAAAAACGCCTTTGAAATGCAATTTGCTGTTAAATTATATAGTTCACGCCAAAAAACGATGGCTTTCTCGGTTAAGACGCCGATTCCCAATTCATCTCGATGAGATGTTATTTAAATTTTGGTAATGCCTTGTTGCTACCTTTGAGAAAGCTATCTCGAAAACGGCCGACGAACACACCAAAGCAATCTGTGTGCCCTGATTCTGTGCACTTTTTGCCCACCACTGTTAGCTGCGCTTACAACAAACCTTTCAGATTGGCCCTATGGAAAATTAGAAACATCCGTAAGAAAATAGAGGCGATTCGACTTGCATCACATGCTTTTAAATTTGATATGAGGTGTATTGATCCCACAATTTCCAGAGCACGAGCATGATTACGCGTGGGCAAACGCTTACGGCGGGCGCTGCAACATGGGCATAGGCAAACACGTACCAGCAAGTATGCACTCGACGCTGTACACCATCGACAAGCCCATTTGTGGGAACCCAAGCATTCTTAAATCATCACAGCATTTTGTATGGAAACGGCACATGAGAAAGCGGAAAGCCCCAACTGAACTCACTTGCACCTCTCTTGCAGACAGACGCCACTTAGCCGGCCCTTCCTGCTCGTCTCTGCGCACCCGCTGCCAGCACACGCTCGTCCGCCGTCCCACAAGCGGCCAGTTTGCCTCGATCCGTTCGACTGCCGTCTGCCTCGTCTGCCGACGCGGACGGGCCGCCGCCGCCGACCGGGACCGCCGCCAGAGGCGATGGCCGGCCCGCGGCGCTCGCACCGCCGGCCGCCGCGCCAGCCGCCGGGCTCGGCGGGCCGGACTGCCGGGCTGGCCGCTGCTGGGCTGGGATGGGCTGGTCCGCTGGGCTGCTGGGCTGGAGTGCTGGGTTCAGCGGTCTCGGAGGGCCGCGCCGCTGGGCTTAGCGGGCTGGCCGTTGGGTCCGGTTGGGCAGGCCGCGCTGCTGGACTCGGCGGTCTGGGCTGCTGGGCTGGTGGGCTGGGCCGCTGGGTTGGGCTGAGCGGGCCGCGCTGCTGAGCTTGGCGGTCTGGGCTGCTGGACTCGGCGGGCTTGGCTGTTGGGCTGGGTTGCTGGGCTCAGCGGGCTCAGAGGGCCACGCCGCTGGGCTTAGCGGGCTGGGCTGCTGGGCTGCTGGGCTGCGCCACCGGGCTGCGCTGGGCGGGCCGGGCTGCTGGGCTCGGTGGTCTGGGCTGGTAGGCTGAGCTGCTGAATTGGGCTGAGCGGGCCGCGCTGCTCGGCTCGGCGGGCTGGATCTCACGTTTAGCGCTGCCTCTGTCTGGGGCGCGACTCTGAGGTGTTGCGTGCGGTCGCGCCCGTAGGTATAGGTCTAACTTTACTGTTTATTTCAACACTTCAGAAAGTCCCCATCACGTCTGAATGGTTGCATGGGAAAGACGTGACGTACAAATCCATTCGCACTCCCAGAAACGTTACAAAGTCCCTCGTCTGCCTGTCCGTGACACAGCTGTTGGATGCGGTGTTTAGCATGCGATGGCTGCTCAGGCAGCGCGACAGATGATACAACGGCCGTGGGATGACGACCGTTTACGCGTCGTGTACCGCGCCCCGGGTGGTCCGGTGGCGACCGCCGGCGGTCCGGTGATGTCTTCTGCCTGGCCGGCTCGACGGTATGCGGAAGCGAGCCACCTGTCGAACAGAGTGGCAGATGTGGACGGCAGACGGACGCGGCGACTTCATCCCGGCAGGCGACAGATGGCTCGGGATCCGTGCATGAGCTGTGACGTCACGGGGAGTAACTCGTCTCGTGCGACAGCGGCCAGGTGCGGCCGCTAGTCACCAGCGAATCCATCGCGTGAGGAAATGGAGACATCTTGCTTGGTTTGACACGTTTTGTCACCTTTCGGGAGCTTGTTAAGCGGTATGGGATTATCTGGATATGGGAACGACAGGGGATCTGAATATGGAAACCTCTGCTATGTTTATTATAGTTACCATCATACGCATTAGTAACCTTATGAACGACTCAATTTGCCCCTGGCCTGTACTTTCTACGCATTGGTTTTTATCCATAGCTGATGGCCAGCTGGCTTTTTATGCAGGCAACGTCCTCAATTCCTATGCCTTCATTCCCGTGTTCTCTATTGCTATTCTCACGATGCACCGGGATGATAAGTATCGGTACCGGTCAGATCCTCGCTGGTAGATGTGACACCGCTGCGCATATGACTATGGTAATTCACAAGATTTCGGGGTTATTGGCCAGGTCGGTTCCTACAAGGCCAAAACAGGTTGTTTGTCCTCTCTGCAGGTTGCGTTTCACCTCTCCACGAGGTGTCAGGAGAGACTCAAGTCAGAGCGTACCACGATTTCCTCCTAAGGGGTATTGCGAGAACACATAATGTCGTGATATGTGTTATACGCATTGGCAAACGATGAGAGACTCGACTGGCTTCGGCACATGGACGGCTGGGCGCTCGGTGCCTATGCCTCTTCAACAGGTAAGCCAGGCGGACGAATCGCCGACCCTTCGTTGGCTCACTGAAATCCCGGCACTCTTCTGTCTTTTTTATAATCATGCGTTGCAATTTAGGTCTCAAGAAAAGATCAGCTTCAGAGTATTTGAGATTTCGTGTTCGCACATCATGTCTGATCCATCATACGCCGTATATTCAGCAACTACATCTTGTTGCCTGATAAGCCTAGCTAATGTATGAATGTGTTTCCAATGAGTGAGCCTCAGCTTTCTCGGTGAGGCAAGACGTGACGTAGCCAGGTCGAGTCAACACATTCATGTTCGTTTGTTTCCAATGTTTCCGAATCAACACATTCACCTAGCGCAGTGTGTCTAGGGCGACTGGCAAATTTTCTACAAGTTCATGAAAAGTTTTTCATGACAGGCACAATGAGTCACAGATGCTTTACTTAATGACTCCTGGCGAGTAGAAAAGGAAAAGCCCTACGAGGTACCTAGACAGTTGTTGCAGCCGTGGGTTGGAGGCCCCTTTTTCCACAGAACTTGGGGAGTTGGCTGTTGGTTGATCTCTCAACGACTCACAGAAGAGGCGGGACGCATTTTACATGCCCCTGGCCGCTAGTGAGAGAAGCAGTAGCACGTCTAGGGGCGCCGTTGATGAATTCGCGACTGCCAATACGTGAGACTTGTGTCTAAGCTACCGTTCTGCGACTCTCAGAAGCTGGAAGTCGAAAATAATTGGGTCGTCAGTGATAACAGCGGCACATCATGTGAGAGCGGAATAATTCGCGTTGATTGATTCTTCCGTTTGGTAAATTATCTTACGTCCACAAAAGACGGTTGGTAACACTTAACCGTGAGTAGGCGACACTTGGAGTCCGGAAGTGAATTCGTTCATTGAGGGCATCGTTTTTAGAATC
Source organism: Pollicipes pollicipes (assembly GCF_011947565.3). Classification (NCBI taxonomy): domain Eukaryota; kingdom Metazoa; phylum Arthropoda; class Thecostraca; order Pollicipedomorpha; family Pollicipedidae; genus Pollicipes; species Pollicipes pollicipes. Next base: position 46,180,404 of record NW_023597054.1, on the reverse strand, counting down.
ACTCCACCGGCTCCAGAAGGTGGGATTCGCACACGCGAACAGTGAGTGATTCCCGCAGCAACATATTTTGAACCGACAAGAGATTCA
>NW_023597054.1:46173826-46179262 GCF_011947565.3 Pollicipes pollicipes | reverse complement strand
CTCTTTCTCTGTATAGCTGTGCATATGACAATAATCAACCGCACAAAAGAAACTCTCCTTGGAAACATTGTGTCTTTCAGCGATAAATATGCTTTTTTGGATACCTTATGCATGTATCAGTTGCTCCGATAGTTGGTTTTTTTAATTCTGTATTGACCTGTAGAACATGGCTATTGATGCAATGCCCTGCCAAAAATCTGATCAGTTGGGAGCGATACCAAATGGCGGCAGAAACATTTGTTCACCAACAATAAACGGGTTTCCGAAAAAGATGCCTTTGTGTTAACATGCTGGGCAGAAAGCGTCGTCAACGCTAGGCTTCTGCACCTAGCATTCACACATGTCGCACTGTCTCATGAATGTCTGTTTCTTGGCCATATTAAAGGGAGGCTTATGATGAGGTCGCTGCACACAGTATCCAGCGCATGTGCGGCGATCAGACCCCGTCAATTACGTGTGAAACGGTGCAGTCGAGCACTACGCATTTGTCCCCAGTAAATAATAGCCACCTAGCCCAAGGCTCACCGTGGCATGACCACGTAGCCTTGTGTCCCAGGCCACCATTGTACTCAACTGTGCCTGAATCTCTTGTCGGTTCAAAATATGTTGCTGCGGGAATCACTCACTGTTCGCGTGTGCGAATCCCACCTTCTGGAGCCGGTGGAGTGATTCTAAAAACGATGCCCTCAATGAACGAATTCACTTCCGGACTCCAAGTGTCGCCTACTCACGGTTAAGTGTTACCAACCGTCTTTTGTGGACGTAAGATAATTTACCAAACGGAAGAATCAATCAACGCGAATTATTCCGCTCTCACATGATGTGCCGCTGTTATCACTGACGACCCAATTATTTTCGACTTCCAGCTTCTGAGAGTCGCAGAACGGTGGCTTAGACACAAGTCTCACGTATTGGCAGTCACGAATTCATCAACGGCGCCCCTAGACGTGCTACTGCTTCTCTCGCTAGCGGCCAGGGGCATGTAAAATGCGTCCCGCCTCTTCTGTGAGCCGTTGAGAGGTTAACCAACAGCCAACTCCCCAACTTCTGTGGAAAAATGGGCCTCCAACCCACGGCTGCAACAACTGTCTACGTACCTCGTAGGGCTTTTTCTTTTCTACTCGCCAGGAGTCATTAAGTAAAGCATCTGTGGACTCATTGTGCCTGTCATGAAAAACTTTTCATGAACTTGTAGAAAATTTGCCAGTCGCCCTAGACAACACTGCGCTAGGTGAATGTGTTGATTCGGAAACATTGGAAACAAACGAACATGAATGTGTTGACTCGACCTGGCTACGTCACAGTCTTGCCTCACCGAGAAAGCTGAGGCTCACTCATTGGAAAACACATTCATACATTGCTAGGCTTATCAGGCCAACAAGATTGTAGTTGCTGAATATACGGCGTTATGATGGATCAGACATGATGTGCGAACACGAAATCTCAAATACTCTGAAGCTGATCTTTTCTTGAGACTAAATTGCAACGCATGATTATAAAAAGAGCAGAAGAGTGCCGGGATTTCAGTGAGCCAACGAAGGGTCGGCGATTCGTCCGCCTGGCTTACCTGTTGAAGAGGCATAGGCACCGAGCGCCCAGCCGTCCATGTGCCGAAGCCAGTCGAGTCTCTCATCGTTTGCCAATGCGTATAACACATATCACGACATTATGTGTCCTCGCAATACCCCCTAGGAGGAAATCGTGGTACGCTCTGACTTGAGTCTCTCCTGACACCTCGTGGAGAGGTGAAACGCAACCTGCAGAGAGGACAAACAACTTGTTTTGGCCCTGTAGGAACCGACCTGGCCAATAACCCCGAAATCTTGTGAATTACCATGGTCATATGCGCAGCGGTGTCACATCTACCAGCGAGGATCTGACCGGTACCGATACTTATCATCCCGGTGCATCGTGAGAATAGCAATAGAGAACATGGGAATGAAGGCATAGGAATTGAGGACGTTGCCTGCATAAAAAGCCAGCAAGCCATCAGCTATGGATAAAAACCAATGCGTAGAAAGTACAAGCCAGGGGCAAATTGAGTCGTTCATAAAGTTACTAATGCGTAGGATGGTAACTATAATAAACATAGCAGAGGTTTCCATATTCAGATCCCCTGTCGTTCCCATATCCAGATAATCCCATACCGCTTAACAAGTTCCCGAAAGGTGACAAAACGTGTCAAACCAAGCAAGATGTCTCCATTTCCTCACGCGATGGATTCGCTGGTGACTAGCGGCTGCACCTGGCCGCTTGTCGCGCGAGACGAGTTACTCCCGTGACGTCACAGCTCAATCACGGATCCCGAGCCATCTGTCGCCTGCCGGGATGAAGTCGCCGCGTCCGTCTGCCGTCCATACATCTGCCACTCTGTTCGACAGTGGCTCGCTTCCGCATACCGTCGGGCCGGCCAGGCAGAAGACATCACCGGACCGCCGGCGGTCGCCACCGGACCACCCGGGGCGCGGTACACGACGCGTAAACGGTCGTCATCCCACGGCCCGTTATATCATCTGTCGCGCTGCCTGAGCAGCCATCGCATGCTAAACACCGCAATCAACAGCTGTGTCACGGACAGCAGACGAGGGACTTTGTAACGTTTCTGGGAGTGCGAATGGATTTGTACGGTCACGTCTTTCCCAATGCAACATTCAGACGTGATGGGGACTTTCTGAAGTGTTGAAAATAACAGTAAAGTTAGAACCTACACCTACGGGCGCGACCGGCACGTAGGTACACCTCAGAGTCGCGCCCCAGACAGAGGCAGCGCTAAACATGAGGTCCAGCCCGCCGAGCCGAGCAGCGCGGCCCGCCCAGCCCAATTCAGCAGCTTCAGCCCACCAGCTCAGACTACCGAGCCTAGCAGCGCGGCCCGCCCAGCCCAGCCCAGTGGCGCAGCCCAGCAGCCAGTAGCCCAGCCCGCTAAGCCCAGCGGCGTGGCCCTCTGAGCCCGCTGAGCCCAGCAACCCAGCCCAACAGCCAAGCCCGCCGAGTCCAGCAGCCCAGACCGCCAAGCTCAGCAGCGGGCCCGCTCAGCCCAAAACCCAGCGGCCCAGCCCACAGCCCAGCAGCCCAGACCGCCGAGTCCAGCAGCGCGGCTGCCCAACCGGACCCAACGGCCAGCCCGCTAAGCCCAGCGGCGCGGCCCTCCGAGACCGCTGAACCCAGCACTCAGCCAAGCAGCAGCCCAGCGGACCAGCCCAATCCAGCCCAGCAGCGGGCCAGCCCGGCAGTCCGGCCCGCCGAGCCGGCGGCTGGCGCGGCGGCGGCGGTGCGAGAGCCGCGGGCCGGCCATCGCCTCTGCGGCGGTCCCGGTCGGCGGCGGCGGCCCGTCCGCGTCGGCAGACGAGGCAGACGGCAGTCGAACGGATCGAGGCAAACTGGCCGCTTGTGGGACGGCGGACGAGGCGTGTGTATGGCAGCGGGTGCGCAGAGACGAGCAGGAAGGGCCGGCTAAGTGGGTCTGTCTTGCAAAGAGGGGCAAGTGAGTTCAGTGGGCTTTCCGCTTTCTCATGTGCCGTTTCCATACAAAATGTTGTGATGATTTAAAGAATGCTTGGGTTCCCACAAATGGGCTTGTCGATGGTGTACAGCGTCGAGTGCATACTTGCTGGTACGTGTTTGCCTATGCCCATGTTGCAGCGCCTGCCGTAAGCGTTTGCCCACGCGTAATCATGCTCGTGCTCTGGAAATGTGGGATCAATACACCTCATATCAAATTTAAAAGCATGTGATACAAGTCGAATCGCCTCTATTTTCTTATGATGTTTCTAATTTTCCATAGGGCCAATCTGAAAGGTTTGTTGTAAGCGCAGCTAACAGTGGTGGGCAAAAAGTGCACAGAATCAGGGCACACAGATTGCTTTGGTGTGTCGTCGGCCGTTTTCGAGATAGCTTTCTCAAAGGTAGCAACAAGGCATTACCAAAATTTAAATAACATCTCATCGAGATGAATTGGGAATCGGCGTCTTAACCGAGAAAGCCATCGTTTTTTGCCGTGAACTATATAATTAACAGCAAATTGCGTTTCAAATGCGTTTTCTCCCTCTGACATTACGTTCTGTGAAAATGGTTGGCGCATAGCTACCTAAACAGCACTGATACTTGCGATGCCTGATAACCTACGGGACTTTTGAAAAAAAAGCCAGGAAGAGAGCTGTTACGCACATAAAGACGGTTATAATTTGCGAACCAGTTACTGACAGCGAAAGATCATGGACCTCACCCTGCCTCCGAACAATCAGTACTCGAAGAGCTGGTCTACAGGTGTGATTATGTGCGTAAGAGTGTAAGCGGAAGCATATCACATGTTATGCAACCAAACTTACCTCCAGTCATCTTTTTGGACGACCTTCGCTCAACATGAACGGGCCGAATACGGCTGAGAGACTGTGGTTCAGTCATCGTTTTACCATATTGTGGTCAAGTTATTAATAGAAAGCCTATTTGAAGCATGGTGTTATACCGCAGTATAGTACACAGCTTTGCATCAGTCCAACGCGCGACGCTTTGGTCAGTTTAAGTGGACACCTTTTGACAGTCCTGCCCACTACGCACGGAACGGGTCAGGACTTCCCAGTATTTACAGCTCGCTCTGGCCAGTACAGCCTCCCGTGCCCAGCGTACCGGGCGTCCCCCGACCTTCTCGCTCTGGTCAGCACAGCCTCCCGTGCCCACCGGGGCGTTCCTCCGGCCTTCCCCGCCCTGGTCGGCGCAGCTCCCGAGCCCAGCGTACCGGGTGTTCCTCCAGCCCTCCCCGTTCTGGTCAGCACAGCCTCCCGTGACCACCGGGGCGTCCCTCCAGCCTCCCCGCCCTGGTCGGCGCAGCCCGAGCCCAGCGTACCGGGCGTTCCTCCAGCCCTCCCCGTTCTGGTCAGCACAGCCTCCCGTACCCACCGGAGCGTCCCTCCAGCCTTCCCCGCTCTGATCAGGACAGCCTCCTGTTGCCAGCGAACCGGCGTCCCTCCAACCTCCCCCGCTCTGGCCAGCACAGTCCCCCGTGTCCAGAGGACCAGGGCGTACTTCTCGCCTTCTCCGCTCTGGTCAGGACAGCCTCCCACGCCCAGCGGACCGAGGAGCCCCTCCGGCCTTCTTCACTCTGGTCAGCACACCCTCCAGTGCGCAGCGGACCGGGCGTCCCTCTGGCCTTTCCCACTGGTCAGCACACCCTCCAGTGCGCGGCGGACCGGGCGTCCCTCCAGCCCTCCCGGCCTGTCAGCACCATTGTTCCCGGCCGCGCCCGTTACCTCACCGCCGCCTGGGACGAGGCAGGCATTCGCCCCGCCGGGACCATGTCCAGAAGGGCCAATCGGAGGGACGGTCGGCGCCCGCCGGGAATGACTCCAGTGCACACCGCTGGTCGCGTCAACGGGATTTGCTCAGAGGATCATCATGAGCGAGACTGCGGGCCATGCGAGACTTGTTCAGCGTGCCGGG
>NW_023597054.1:45936789-46172826 GCF_011947565.3 Pollicipes pollicipes | reverse complement strand
GAGAGAGACCTCTGTTCATGTGGGCATCTAATGCTGGCGATGCGGAGACAAGCCTTTCATCGCAAGCTTACCATACTGAAATTGCTTGATAATTTGGCGAGTGTGCTTAATCGTTGACCGCAAGCAGTGCGTCTCACGGATGGTGACAGTGCTCTGCTATTGATCATTGGATACAACTGTATGGTTCTTCACTGGATGGAACGTATAAAAATGAAGGAAAGCAATCTAGGTACAAATGCTTGCTTTTATCTGCATAGTTATATGGGTCTGCAGTAATTTGTGTTATGCTGCTATTCTAATTTCTTATGTTATTATTTCCTAGGCATTTTGAATGGGGGGGGGGGATTTATGATGTTAGAGCTCCCGCTAAGCAATGTTTGTTGATGAGGCCTGATCGCTATCATCCGATCGTGTAATCCCAGGTCAACGACTGAATTCGGCGACGAATGGTTAAAGGGCAACATGCTCAGTGTAGTCCATACTACACTACCTGTCAAGAGCAAACAGCGACGCATAGAGTGACTCGAATTCACCCTAACACGAGTGGCTGGATCGGAAGGCATGCGCTCCAGCCGACTGAGCTATCGGAACGTGCGAACGTGTTCCCTAAATGATTGCAATAATTTCAAGGACTGTCAGCTTATGAAAAGCACCACATTGAAGGACCCACATTGCGAGCAACAGGACGAGCAGAGCATGCGAGGTTTGACTCACAGCCCCTGCAGTGCGCAATGGGTGAAAGATCAGTAAGCATGCTCGCAGCAAAGACTCGTGTTAAGTTGGCGCAAGCACGAAACTCTTGCTGATTATCACCTTGCACTTACATATAACCCATAGAATTGCACCATTAGCAGGCTCGGAGCAGGTTTTCCTTACCAGCGGCCATGGTTGCCCCAGTTTCCTGTCGTTCCGATGGTGTCCGCGTGCTCTTGATAAATGTGAGCTCCAGTCTCCACGACCTATCCCCACCGGTCGCACGCCCTGAGGAGATGGATTACGTCGTCGTCCCATCAGCCAGGTTTGCATACAGCCATCAGTCACAGGATGGTCACCGCTGGCGGTGCATGACCGTAACCGATTAGAGCCGATCTCAACAGTCAGCTGCTGATGGCTGAACCGGCACTCGGCCCCCGTGGGGGAGGGCGTCGTTTGTCAGCAGCGCGGCTGAGGGATAAGCTCAGCATCCGTGGGCGTAAATCATGGCCCATTGCGAAAGGCATGCGTGGCCTGAACTCACCTTAAGTTTACCATTCAATGCAATCCTAGTCAAGAGATGGCAGAGATAGAGTTCGAGTTGGGAGAGACAGACAGACGACGACGGTTCGAGTTGGGATGGATTACTGGGACGGGCGAATGTGTTCCCTTGTGATTATAATAATTGCAATGATCCTTAAATCATGAAAAGCGTCACTTTAAAGGGCCCATGTTACGAGCAGCAAGACGAGCAGCAAACATGTGAGATTCGACTCGCTGGCCCCCTGCTGACGAATTAGGACCGACGGCGGATCTCAGCAGCTGTCAAGATCGGCCCTAACCGGTTACCGTCAGGCACCGCCAGCGGTTATCATCCTGTGACTGATGGCTATATGCAAGGCCTGACTGATTGGCCGACGGTGTAGGCCATCTCCACAGCGCGCGCGAGCGGTGAGACACTCAGTGTTGTTCTAATGAGAAATTGTGATGGCGAGTCATGCTTTTGTGCGAAGGGCTATGAAAGACATTGTTGCAGGTTTTGCGTTCATCGAGCAACACAAAGAATTACGTCACGTGATGTTACGTACGTTTTATGCCGTCCAGACATGGAGGCATAAAACGTATGGCAGGCAAACGTAAGCATGGAGGCAGACATATAGGCATATATGTCTACTTGGACCGTCAACGGCGCACTCGGGACTATCATATATATGCACACACACACACACACACACACACACACACACACACACACACACACACACACACACACACACACACACACACACACACACACACACACACACACACACACACACACACACACACACACACACACACACACACACACACACACACACACACACACACACACACACACACACACACACACACACACACCACACACACACACACACACACACACACACACACACACACACACACACACACACACACACACACACACACACACACACACACACACACACACACACACACACAAATGCACCCATTTGCGCACGCATGCATGGCTCGGGCCGTTCCGTGGTCAGGGTGGACGTCCAAGTGGTAGGTGGCGCTTCAGTGCACGGCCAAACCTCGCACTAGAGCGTCGTGTCAGATCACAGGGAAGAGGGTTATGCTGCATGGCAGCTGGGCAACACAAGCGCCTCCTTCCCAACTCAGTGCGCGCCTACGGACGAACAAATCCTCAACCTGCCGCATGTGACGATCTCGGGTTTGAGGTGCCTCCCAGAACTCACGGGCCAGCGCTTCCGGCTCACCAGAACGTAGCACCTTGTGTAAAAGCGTCGACGTGTGGTATTTGTCGAGACCGTTAGCAGAAAGCCAGCCGAGTTTCTCCAGCAGATCCGAAACGTGATCGAGCTTTTTACGCCCTAAGACAGCTTTTGCTGAAAAGTTGAAAAATTTTTGGATCCCAGAGACAATTGGGGACTGTCATTCTCATGAACCGAAAAGCGAGCATCGAATCTGCGAGAGGACCACAGGGCTCACCGACGTGGAGACGACACTAGACACTAGGTGGCAAGGAGCTCCTGAAATGTGATAGACCAGATACAGTACAGCAGCGGCCAAGGACGAAAGAAACTTGGAAATTCCACGTGAGAGATGGATCAAATACTAGTCCTAGATTTTTGACCTGCGAACGGGGGAATAGCTCGTGCTTACAAATGTCCAGTGAAGTTTTGAGAGCTGCGCAAATTTTCTGGGCTCCCGAAAAACATGAGTCGGTCCTCTCCACATTCACTTTAAGATCGTTCGTGCGAAACCAAGCTTCGAGATAGGTCGGGTCGTGCTCCATCGGTGTGCGTGACGACATTTTGAAAATGATGTTTTTGCCACTTACTAGAATTTGGGCGTCGTAAGCGTGCTGCACAATCAATGCACCATATGCGAAGAGGTCATTCGCAAAGATGCAGCAGAATAGGGGGCCTAGTCTTGATCCATGAAAAACTGTGCAGGGGTGGTTTTGTCGGGAAATTTTTGTGGTCTATTGCATCGACACTGCAAATTGAGTGGTCTATTGCATCGACACATTCGCCTAAATCAAGCCAGCAGAACAGTGGCATGTCTCCGCGGTCGTTGGTATTTAGAATGTGGTCGGATATACAAACCAGCGCGGGTTCCGCGGAATGGCGTGGTCTGACACCGTGCTAGTTTGGGGAAAAAAGTGGTTTTTGGAGAAGAAACTGCAGACATGCTGATGGAATGCACGCTGCACAATCTTTGCTACGACAGGGATGATGGAAATGACGGAAGTCAGAGGGATTTGTAGGAACCCCGGATTTGGAGATCTCCGGATCCCGGCTACTTGAGTGAGCATTAAGTCTTTCGGCGTGCCTTTGAACAAGTCTGAGATGATTCAAGGCATGAACGTCAGCAGTACTTTGCGACGTGGAGGTTAAGGGCCGTTCTACACTGCCACTTTTCGTTGCCTAGCGCTACAATGTCGTGCGAGACGGAACGGAAGTGAAACATATCATAGTAATCAAATGCATGCGCCCTCTAATGTAGCAGATCACCAGCGGTAAACCTGATCGAGTCAAGATAGCAGACAATGGCATGTTCTACAGTAATTGCCTGCAAGCGGCGGAAAAAGTTACCTGAAATCTAAGCTGGGATCTGCCAAAAGGTGCCGCTCCCTCCCGTCTCGCACGGAGGCTGCAGGGTGGGAAGCTTTGAGGGATCTGTCTGGTTCCAACGTTATGCCCTTTTTCATTTCTGTTCCGCCCCACATCTCATCACGACGCTACACAACGAGAAGTGGCCAGAGCGCGGGGGCGTTTAGCTAATGCTCAAGAGTGCATACAAATGATCAGAAAGGGAGCAAGATCGCTGTTTTCAGAGGCGAAATAATTCAGGCATTAGGATTGTCGCTGGCGACAGGAGAGGAACGAGCCAAGGCTCCAGAGAGGTCAACAACTTTGGCAGATCCCTTTTGTCCAGCATTGGCACAGCCGTTGATTGTTGGTTATAACCTTGATCTGCAGACCTCCATTTAGACGCTCACCTGAAAATGTCGTGTTTTGTGAGATATGAAGAAACTACTTTGGACAAACATGCATGTGTACATGCAATGAACTGAGCAAATCAACGCACAAGTAGCCAAACCCATTCGTTGCGGTCACCAGTCTATGTGCCTGTGCCACCCGTCGTAACATCGGAGCGACCTTCTCGTCGTCAGAGGCCTGGCCAGCCGGTATCCTTCAACACGAGCCACTGGCGCTCCCCGATCCCCGCTATCGGTCCCATCAGCGCGCCGCGTTACGTCTCAGTCGGGCCATTAACATTTCCCGGCGACCACGCCCCGTTATCAGGCCACCTCGGCTGCCGCCTCCGAGCGCGCTGACCCAGTATCCCGGTGCAGCGGCGCAGCGGAGGCGCAGCGGAGGTGCAGCGGCGCAGCGGGGGTGCAGCGGCGCAGCGGAGGTGCAGCGGCGCCGACTCACGCGGGGCGGCTGCGGCGGATGCCGTCGGTGGAGTCAGGTCGGCTGCGGCCGGCGGGAGGTCGGTGGAGTCAGGTCGGTCGCGGCCGACCCGACCCCACCGACGGGAGGTCGGTGGAGTCAGGTCGGCTGCGGCCGGCGGGAGGTCGGTGAGGTCGGGTCGGGCGCGGCCGGCGGCGGGCCCCGCTCTCGGGTGCGGTCGGTAGGGTCGGGTCGGGTGCGGCCGGCGGGAGGTCGGTGGGGTCAGGTCGGCCGCGGCCGGCGGCGGGCCCCGCTCTCGGGTGCGGTCGGTAGGGTCGGGTCGGCCGCAGCCGGCGGGAGGTCGGTGGGGTCGGGTCGGCCGCAGCCGGCGGGAGGTCGGTGGGGTCAGGTCGGACGCGGCCGGCGGGAGGTCGGTGGGGTAGCGTCGGTCGCGGCCGGCGGGAGGTCGGTAGGGTCGGGTCGGCCGCAGCCGGCGGGAGGTCGGTGGGGTCGGGTCGGCCGCAGCCGGCGGGAGGTCGGTGGGGTCAGGTCGGACGCGGCCGGCGGGAGGTCGGTGGGGTCGGGTCGGGCACGGCCGACGGGAGGTCGGTGGGGTCAGGTCGGACGCGGCCGACGGGAGGTCGGTGGGGTAGGGTCGGCCGCAGCCGGCGGGAGATCGGTGGGGTCGGGTCGGACGCGTCCGGCGGGAGGTCGGTGGGGCCAGGTCGGCCGCGGCTGGCGGCGGGTCCCGCTCTTGGGAGCGGTCATTGGGGTCAGGTCGGCCGCGGCCGGCGGCGGGCCCCGCTCTCGGGTGCAGTCGGTAGGGTCGGGTCGGCCGCAGCCGGCGGGAGGTCAGTGGGATCAGGTCGGACGCGGCCGGCGGGAGGTCGGTGGGATCAGGTCGGACGCGGCCGGCGGGAGGTCGGTGGGGTCGGGTCGGGCACGGCCGGCGGGAGGTCGGTGGGGTCGGGTCGGCCGCAGCCGGCGGGAGGTCGGTGGGGTCAGGTCGGACGCGGCCGGCGGGAGGTCGGTGGGGTCGGGTCGGACGAGGCCGGCGGGAGGTCGGTGGGGTCAGGTCGGACGCGGCCGGCGGGAGGTCGGTGGGGTCGGGTCGGACGCGGCCGGCGGGAGGTCGGTGGGGTCGGTTTGGCCGCGGCCGGCCACGGGTTCCGCTCTCGGGTGTGGTCGGTGGGTGAAGGTTCCCCACACCCGCTGGAGAGCTCCGCTGCACTCCTCTGACGTGATCGGCTTGCTTGAACTGGCCTAGTGATGCCTTTGTGTGATGCATCCAAGCTGTTTCTTCAGGTTTAGGTATTGGGGTCGCACGGCCATGGTTGTCGATTAGAACCGTGTGATCTTACTAAGATGAGATATTGTGTGTGTGCGTGTGTGCGTATGTGTGCGTATGTGTGCCTGTGTGCGTGTCAGCTGACCTGGCACTGTTACAACCTCGCATATGGAAAATAGATCATATCCAGGCTTCAAACGTGGCCTTGAATACTGCCACGTTGAACGCTGCCATATAACACGAATATCGCTCAGTCGTCATGGCCTCCCATGTGTGTATGCTAAAACCCAAACTTACCTGAATTGTCCCGGTGTGAAGAGTGAATGACCGCTACGAGGACAAATCCAGTGGATCGGCAGCAGATACCACAAATTCCTATACACATTGCTACAAGTGATAGGCTTAATGACTTTAAACGTCGTCATTGCTGGCAAAAGAAGCATGTCATGCATCGCATGATATACCATCATCATATGATATGCATGCATATATATATATATATATATATATATATATATATATATATATATATATATATATGTGTGTGTGTGTGTGTGTGTGTGTGTGTGTGTGTGTTGTGTGTGTGTGTGTGTGTGTGTGTGTGTGTGGTGTGTGTGTGTGTGTATATATCCAGGTGAGCTTGGGATTATGCATCACCACCTGTTCGATGCCAATATGAATGTATCAGTCTGTAAAGAAACAAAGGATCTTGTTGCACATAAACTTACTTAGCGATTTGCTAAGGGTTATATTGGCTTATTCTCGAAGGCCTTGTCGACTGAAATGCCCAAAAGATGCATGACATAAGCCATGCAAAGTCCATAATCAAGCCGTGGTGGCGGATTTCCGGGATTATTCGTGCTTAAAAGGTAAGCTTTCCATGTACACACCTACCTATGTCATGCATTTTCGCGTGAGCAAGTTACGTTTAACGAAAATCTGAAGTGTATTGCCAATCTTGATGACGTGAGACCTTCGACCCTTAACAGCTAAGCTCACAAACCTCAATCACCAAGCCCTGGTTATTATGGAAGGCTTAAGCTCATGCCTATTCACTTAGCAGCACGTCAACAATGACGTCATCGGGTGCCATGCGGCTGTCCGGTTGACACCAAGCTGTGATCGGCAAAGTGGCCGCCATAAAACGGCCACATTGGGCATTGACTTCAGCTTTAACTGCGGCTGAAGTCCTTGAATCTCGATTGATGTCCTTCGGTAAGATCTTCCGGCTACCTGAGAGAATGAGTGGTGCTGGGATCAGTGTCTGTTTTAATCGGATGGCATGGCTCAAGTGAAGTGATCGTTTCAATGCGCATGCTGCACGCAAAGCTTTTCTGCAGTTCACCATAGCTCATCACAGATGAGCCATCAACTCCGCTCCTCTGCGTGCCAACGCTCTAACCGAACAATTATTCATGCCGCCTCTGGTCGTCTCTGATCTTACATGGCCACGGCTATCTTAGAGTTTTCATGTCGTTCGAAGCATTGGTGATTGACCTTAAGCTGACCTTAAGGTGATTGGCGATTGACTTAAGTTGTCGGCTTAAGTTTGGACAAATATGCAAAGCTAGAGCGAGACGACGAAAACTTGTTATGACGTCGTTTGATTTGAAATGACGTCAACCGTAAGTAGCTACCGGTAAAACCACTAGTTTTGTTCTGGGTTAACTGAGACTGAAAACCTTCAGAGAGATCCTCCGGCTCCTGTTTGTTTGTATGACGACCAAAAATGTTGTAAACACTTACTTCCTGTTGTGTACAACCAGCAATGCTTTCGAGAAAACAGGCTGCCGAAATATTACATGATTAACGCACGTTGTTCATTGCAACCATCATTCATATATCACATCGATGCATCACACATCACTCAAGTCACACACACACACACCACACACACACACACACACACACACACACACACACACACACACACACACACACACACACACACACACACACACACAAATATATATATATAATATAAATATATAATATACATATATATATATATATATATATATATATATATATATATATATATATATATATATATATATATATATATATATATATATATATCTATCTCTCTCTCTCTCTCTCTCCTCTCTCTCTCTCTCTCTCTCTCTCTCTCTCTCTCTCTCTCTCTCTCTCTCTCTCTCTCTATATTCTTTTAGGGTGGAGCTGATTGTCATCAGTGCATTTTGCATTGAACATTACAATTATAATTGTTTTCAGGGCATATTCATATTTTGGCTACGATCCTTCTCGAAACACCGACAAGCAGGAATGAAAAAATTTGTCTGGTGCCTTGATGAACACATTCCGCGGTCAACGTCCCGGCCGGCTCGTTCTCCGGCTGTTACTAGGTACTCTGAAGCTCCGAAGCTCTGAGAAGGAGTGGGGGATGTTTGACTTTCAGCCATGTACGCGCCACAGCCCGAATTCTCTACTGAGAAATGCTAAGGAGACCTTACTGGTAAGCTGATTGCGGGTCCAGTGGTCTCCCAACTGAGCTAACCGGGATGGGCAATCTTTCGGTGTTAGAACTTGGTATCATTCATCTCCTATTATCATCTCGCTCCCACGGCGGGAGGCAATCTGCTCCCTGATAAGCGCACGTCTCTTTCTTTCCTCTATGACTCTTGCCTATTTGGTATGGACGGGGACTTTACCGTAAGTCCTGCTGGAATGATGTTGTCTCTGTATCTGCACAACAATGTCAGATCATTTTTGCACGTGCTAGCTTGATGTTCAGCTGTTTTCACTGTCGCCGGATGGATTTCGTTTCAGATTCGTCAGTCGGTTATAGTTTTACGGAACGGTTGAGACGAGGTATTATTATCACGGATGGAATAATTATCCGGACTATCGCCCTTGTATAGTGTACTAGCATGCACATAACTTTTCCGCCAATTAACTCTCCGGCTGTCGCCAAGTGTTATGAAGTCCTGAGAAGCAGAAGACTCTGGTTCGATTCCCAGCAAGCCCGTGGACAAAACTCGAATTGAGGCGTGCAAACAACCTCCAGTCCTTCTCAGGCCCCGTGACATCTGACGACGGCCGGAGCATCGACTGGCCAAAATGTTGCTTACATACAATATACCAAACGAGGATAGCTCGACCAGTTGCTTCATCCTTGATACTGATACCTTGTATTAATTCTTCCGCAAATTATAGCGCTGAACATCTCATACAGAATGCTTTCATGATACTGCTCTGATGTAGGTGCTATGTCCCTTACAGCTGCACTAAACGGCTGGCATAACTGATCAATTATCTGTGCAAGCAGGTATAAAAAAGAGTGCAGTACTTTAACTTTGTTCTCAATCTCTCGTAATTGTCCGCCTACTTCACCGATCATGTTGTATCTGATTCAACATTGTTAAAGTAATAATGCTCTATCTCGTGTATCTGTGGGCTATCTATGAACGGATTTGCGACCGTGTGCCTTTCCATATTCGGAAGAATAAAACGTTGCGACTAAAAAAAACCTTAGGCGATGTACTTCAAGGATGTCACCCGCGTAACGGAAACCAGTCTAGAAGATTGAAACCCTTACGAAACAGCAGAATCAAGGTAGTATGCCACCTTTTTGTAATTTTCAGTCATTATTAGATCAGACGCGTTCGATTTCATCGGTGACACCAATATTATCGAGATCCTTCTGAATAGCTCAGAATTTCAATCTTATGTAACCATTCCTGCGAAAGAAAGCTTACTGGACTCCGTACTCACCGTCATGAAATAAACCCCTTGTCATTAAATTTGCATTGCGTCTTCCAACGGATGTGTTCTGTATTGTTCATGACACACACAGTTGTCAAAATCCTTGCGTAATAATTGCTACGAAGGCTTGAAACTTCCCGTTTAAAGAAAAATATATGCAAACATGAGGCTATTACCCCACAAATCTGACGAAACGTTACACTATGGCTTTTATTTGTCCTGTGTGGCGTTTACCACAGTGTCTTTTTTCGAAGCACGCTTTGGCTTTGGGAAACAGAAAATCACATGGTCTAAAGTGACGCGCTGGCTCAAATTTCAACCCGTGCTCTTCTCGGCACTTCGCTATTGCCGCCCGCCTGCAAATGTTCATTTGAACTGACGACGTTCACGCCAGTCGAGGTGCCACTTTTAAGTCCGCAAGCCCGCAAGATGCAATTCAAACGGCTCATAAGTGGAACATCTAACTTGTAAGAGCTGATAACGGCCCTCAGCTGATTCTGTCGTCGTCATGACGACGACGGTCACAAGTGCAATTTGCAAACCTACCTGACTTCTAAGCCCCTTCTTAAACCAGCGAATGGCCCATCCCTTGTGGAATTTACTCGATCTGTACATTCAGCGGCATGAAGATGCACCAACCATGTAGATATCATACTCAAGCTTCGGTGCTTCATAGGCTGATGAAGCCTTGGCCTAGTTTCATGAACTGTAGTGCGAACCTTTTTCATAAACTGAAGTAAGAGCCTTTTTCATAAAATGAAGTACGAATATACTTTTGAGCCGCGTCGCATAAAGTCGACGACTACGCACAACCCAGTCCAACCAACATGTCTTGTTTATCAGTGACTTAAAAATAGAAAAGTCAACAAAACCTGCTTGTTTCCAGCTCATTTGCTCAGAAGACGCAGTTTACAAATGTGCTAGGTTTGTGGTTTTGCTAGAACTGGACTCGGTGTGGCGTTCGTTTAGGGCATCTTTGGAACCGTTCAACGCCTTCTTATGCAATTAGTTTCGGAACTTTTAATCTTATTTCAAAATTCAGACCTCAAATTCCAGCAGGTTACTGAGCCACGATATCATTTTCCTAGCTTCATGTGGCGATGGCGAGCTCAGAATGCGCCGCGCAGCCCCGATGGTGGGCAATCGGGTCTGCGCAGCGCACTCTGAGCTCTTCGACGCATTCTGAGCACAAAGTTTGAATCGAGTGATTCTGAATGTTTGAAGAGGTGAAATCATGGATGCAATCAATGTTTATAACATTCTTGATGTTATTCGAGGTCAATGAGCCTATGGGTATCTATGTCTTGTTTGTTTCTATGTTTGTATTTATCTATCAGTGTTGCCGGTGAATTAGGTTCCTGTCAAGTTATGCTAAATGCCGGCTGCATTTCGCTGGCTCTCCGTCGCATTGGACTCAGATGCGCGCAAATTGCCGTGGTCACAGTAGAATCTTCTCCAAGCTTTGTGACCCCGAGTCAGATTGATTTCGCCGAGCCGGTAGCGAGCACTGGTATGACCGTTACGTCCCGCGCATGTTCAGCTCAGGAGGCCCACTGACCGCAAAGAAGCAACGACCTCGGCAGACGGCCAGAGGAAGTAGGCGACCCGGTGGCCTGCAGCGTGGCTTCGTGCTCAGAATCTCATTAACGGGCGGCTTGTGCATGCTGTCATATATGCCTCACCGCTCCGCGTAGTGATAATGTCCACCGCTATCCCCGTTCGAGTAGTTGCGATACTACGGTGATGCCATCAAAATCTACGATCAATCAACATTGGTGTGATTGAACCGGGAAACCATTGTCTCCGCCTGTGTGACGCGATCGGCAGTCCTGGTCGCATGGTTTTTTATCCGGACCAGAATTCGTCGGGCTTCAGTAACCCTTGCCAAGCGATTGCGAAGGCCATTCGGGGCCGCTAAGCTGTGCCGGTTCCTTACGGTCAGGGGCTCGCGTCGCACGTGAAATACGGCGGCCGGTTTGACAGCCTGAAGCGCGGTGTTCGTGGGATGCACATCCGGCTGCGGCGGTCAGGCTGCTCACGTGGCACTGTGGGAGGGTCTGCTCACATGGCACTGCGGGAGGGTCTGCTCACGTGGCACTGCGGGAGGGTCTGCTCACGTGACACTGCGGGGAGGGTCTGCTCACATGACACTGCGGGGAGGGGCTGGTCACGTGGCACTGTGGGAGGGTCTGCTCACGTGGCACTGGGGGGAGGGCTTACTCACGTGGCACTGCGGGAAGGTCTGCTCACGTGATAATGCGGGAGAGTCTGCTTACGTGGCACTGCGGGAGGGTCTGCTCACGTGGCACTGCGGGAGGGTCTGCTTACGTGGCACTGCGGGAGGGTCTGCTCACGTGGCACTGCGGGAGGGTCTGCTCTCGTGACACTGGGGGGAGGGCTTACCCACGTGGCACTGCGGGAGGGTCTGCTCACGTGACACTGGGGGGGGGGGGGGGGGAGGGCTTACTCATGTGGCACTGCGGGGAGAGTCTGCTTACGTGGCACTGCGGGAGAGTCTGCTGATGTGGCACCGCAAGTGATGATCCGTTACACTGCAGGGGTGACAAGGAACGCTCGTTCGACTTTGGGGTGTGTCGCATTATACTCCATGCCTGTATCTCAGCGAGGTGTCACACCGGACATCTCTCCCGCACAGCAATGGGCATGACCGCAGCCATGGAGTAGACTTAGATTGAGGCAACTTAAACAGATGAAGCTGCCGAACAAGTTTTGTAACTATGTTCTTCTTAGAAAGAGTATAAAAATATGGTCCTGCCGTCAAGTTTTTTTTAACAGAACGGAGTCTAAAAACCTGACATTGCCTCGTCTGCAGGTTGTCTGGGCGGTGGCGCTTTCAAAAACCAATGCATGGTTAGGGATAAACTCCCCAAAAACAAACTCCTACCAAAAAGGAACTCAAATTCTTCAGAGAAATATGCCGTGCTGCCACACATCTCCATCTCGGAAACATATTTCTTGTATGGCCAATTTCTTAACAAAAGGTTTACCAGCCCCTTTCATTATGCCTGGCCCTTAAGTACGTTGCAAAAATTACTCATTCTCTGTCACTTGCAAATAACTTATATAATAAATAAGTCGTATATAAATAGCAAATAACTAGCGTATTTTATCTTCATCAGCAACACCAGTAACACAGATTTTGTGGCACGGGACAAGCGAAGCGATGACAGATGTGAGAATTGTCGGCTTTTATCTCATATATAACGCCCAAATCTGTGTTTCTGAAGCCAGGCACGCTCGGCAACCAATACCATGGTGCATAGTTTTGGGTACCGGGAATGAGTTGTAGCCAGTACATTTGCATAAAGGGTGCAGTTGATTTCATATATTCATCTGCTGTGGTTGCAGAGGTCTGACATTATGCCCTAAAAACATCCTGTCCAGTATGATTTTCATTGTTTTGCTCCCTTAGAGTCCGTTACCATTATCTGACCGCGGCACCCAGATCGTCAAGATTTGGCCCCGGTTTTGACCAGTGTCCGTCATCTTATTCGAAATTTGAAAAGCTCCACATTTCCATGCTAATCGAAGGAAGAGATGAAATAGCAGTGACATTGTAATGGTGTAGAAAAAAAGCGCTTGATCAAACAGCTTTCATGGAAATGTCCAGCGATTACATGGCACCAAGCCGCACAAAACCCTCGATGTTGTTACCTCATTCGTGCACCATGACATTAATGATGTTGTATATGGCAACTGTTGAAATCTGAAAAATCGTTTGAAATGCGAAAAAGATGTATTTATCCAGCGTTTAGACAGCTCTTCATAATTACTCAGGCTTGTGGTCAAGTCAAAGGACATATTTTGACAGATATGGAACAAGCGTCACTCTGCTTTACAGCATGTCACTGTGCTTTACAGGATAACTACCGTCACCGCGCTGCGTACTCTACTGTATGTTTTAAACTTAAGACCGTCGGTCAGCCGGCAGCTTGAATTCAGCTCTGTGGATCTCCTTAGAACAACATCGCGTGTCCTATGAACAGGGCAGCTGACGTGGGCTGTCTAAGCCGATGAGGAGATGGTGGTACGGACCTCTCAAGGAGCATGGAGCACTACAGAGTGGCTTTCGTGGTGCCGGATTGCTCAGCTTTTTTTCTCTCATGGATACAGGTAGGAATATGTATATACGCCACTGAATATTTTAGTAAACTCTGCCTCTCAACGTTCAGTCCTGAGGCATTCGCTTGCAAGCTCTCTCAAAGCTGAAATACTGTTGTGAGCTGCTGTTGGCCAGTAAAGTAGGTCATTTTCATTTGATATTGTTCGGAGCCAAAAGAAAGGAAACTGTCGGAAATGAACTTATGTCACAACTTGGTCCGCCGAAGGTTGCTTCCTCACCGACAATGCTGTAAGCCATTGCATTGTCGCAGGTTGGTCTTTTATAACTGTTGAGTAAGCTTAATGCCGCCGGATCAAGGCTGCTGGACAGCCAGAAAGCATGAAATACGACTCCTGCCGTTGTACGTTTCACTGTCGGCGTATGAAGTGCCACACATGCTTCCACTCATCGTAGGTACCCAGCGCGAACCGAAAGCGAACACTGAAATATTTTTAATATGGTTGCACGTTAAGGCGTGCCGCCTGTCCTTTCCCAGGGAATAGGGAACACCTTCCCTTGGCAAAAATGTGGCGGCATTGGAATAATTGATGATCACTTCGTTGGAAAGGACAAAAGATGCGATTTCGGCACAAATAGAAAATACAGCCGCATAGGGATATTGCCGTTGGGAATCCTTTCGTCAAGACATTATGCTTTGAATGTTCTAAGTGTGCCATTATTTTGGACGTGCCAGCAACTTATTATACGAGGAAGGCAACCAAAACTTCGTTCGTTGGTGGCAAAGTGGAAACTTAACCCTTACAAGACAATTTGCCGCACACTCAATGACGTGCGAGGAGCAAATTAGCGGAAGTGATGCATTCACAGAAGCATCCATGTCACGTGACTTTTCAAGTCCCGCGGCAGAATGATGACACAATAAAGCAACAACCATGCGAGTACAAAAAATTCGTGTGTCGGCTTGAGTTATGATCATCAATGGTCTGTACTGATGAGAATGTCATGTGCTGTGCGAATGAGCATGTTAGATTAAAGTCATGCTGGATGGCAATGGCAACAACCACCCAGTGACAATGTTTATCACAAGGTGAGTGCCAGTGTTATCTTGGTACAGCTCCCTGCTAACGTACCATACCACCTGACACACTTTCAAAAAACAATCAATGAGACTGTGACACCATACGTGAACGTAGACGTTTCCACGCATTTGCAAGCCATCGATATGTTGGGATGTGCCAAACGAGGTAACGGCATGCGTTTCTTTTGCCCGCGAAGCCATTGTAGTCGACACGTTTGCTTAACGCTTGGGCGGTATCCGGAAGGTGAGGGGGTGGGACGATTACTATTTCTGTCGATGGACGAAAAGGCGGCACATGCTTACCGGATTACCGAGAAATGAATTAGAATGATTTTCGTACCTTTTTCTCGCCGTCAGTAGTACAATCGTGGTGACGAAAACACTTTAAGTGAGTGCTCTACATTTATACGGAGGTTTGAACCGAAGTAGCCGGCTTCAAAACCATCCGGCGCTGTTCGCAATCCTGCCCTTCCTAAGACCTAAGCCCATCTGGTTTCTGAGCTATACGCACTCGAAAATGGGAAAGGTATAATGGGAAGAGTATTTCAAAGTCACCTTGGCATTCATGACGACAAAATAACGTCATTCAAATCCTGCCATTCCATAAGCCAAGCGACGAGCAAGGCTAAACAAGCATTAAGGCTTTCTATCTGCAGTTCGTGAGCGTAATTTCAAGATATAACGGCTGTCAATTGGCTCTAAATCAATCTTGTGTAGGTACGATGACGTAATCAAACCATGACGCATTGAAGAGCATGCTTACTAAACGGATAATCGTGCAGTCCAGAGAAGCATTTTCCGCTTAAAAAGTACACCAATAATTACAAGTGAGCTTGTTTCATCATATCTGATCCTTGCTGCAACTTCTCCAAATGGGAAACATTCTCTTTTAAGGGTATTAATTTAATTAACTAGCCAGCGAAGAGCGATATGGGCTATGCATAACAATAATGTTCAGAGCGATAGTGAATTCGGGCTTGGGTACAGTTCAGCAACACAAAACAGCAGCAGGTAACCACCGACAGCGAGGAACTGAGGCACGCTATTTATTGTTTACCCAACTGTGGAAATTACTCCATGATATGCTGTAATGACAAGGGCGACGTGAATATCATGCAGGTTTCAACTTCAGTTCAAGTCAACGCTTGAGGCATATACAGCTGAAAGTGTTGATCATCACCCACGGTAAGGATGTTGGTAATGCGCAAGTAGCCGTTGCGCCACCTTCGAACGAGCCGAGGGATGCTACATCAACCTGAAGAAGCACGCACCCGAGCCAAGGGCGGTGGTACCTTCCAAAATGTAAGCGCGTCGGATAACTATATGGAAACGAAGATGAGTTAGAATGAGCAGCCCATTTCATTTCATGTGCTTATCTGACGCGATCTAAAGCTAAGTTAAAAAGCCTTGTGCACATTTGTTGGGGAGTTTTGAACTGAGATAGCCATTTTCAAGATGACTCCATGCTGTTCAAAGTAAAGTTCTGTTAAAGAAAATGTTCCATATATGAAGGCATTAAGACAAACATCGGAAACGATGGACTTAACTCAGCTGTAACAATAAGCTTGCTTTTAAGCGCAAAAGGCTGCTCTACAAAGCAAACTTTCACCTTTTAATAACTGTCCTCCTTAATATGCCATTGTTTGGTTGTGTCATGGAACGTTCGCATGATGTCGAGTGGCTGTCAACTTGACCGTGCAAAATTGCTTCCGTAGCGGACGGGGTGACTGACTTGTAGTACTCCAACTTGTCGAGAGATGTCGTCATAACCAGCGCGTTGTTTTGAAAACCCAATCGTTATGTGTCTGCCTTTTGGCACTTTCCCGTGGTGTTCTTGTCTCGTGACACTCTTGCATATATGGTGCGAAGTTTCTATTGTTTGCTTGTACTCCCATACTCGGTTATGGTGCTCTTCTTAAAAAGAATGTTCCACATTTAACGACATTGAAGCAAACATCAGACATGACTTAATTGGCTTGTTTATAAATGTCGGTATACTTTTAAAGGGAAAAAAGCTGTTCCAGACAACACAGCTGCTCTGTTAAGTGAACATGCTCCTCAGTTCGTCATTGTTTGACAATGTCATCGTACCTTGCACAACATTGATTGAGAGCCAATTGACGGCTGTAATATCTGGAATTCGTGTCTACCATCGCCAGATATTAAAGGGTCGACCATTTTATTCTTCTCGGCCTTGATCATTACCAATAGAACGACAGGATTTGAATGACGTCATCATGGCGTGTGCCTGTTTGGACGTGCCAGCAACTTATTATACGAGGAAGGCAACCAAAACTTCGTTCGGTGTTGGTAAAGTGGAAAGTTAACCCTTACAAGACAATTTGCCCCACACTCCACGGCGTGCGACGTCGTCGGATGCCTGTGTGGCCTTGCAATTGTCTCCCCGAAATAGTCCGCCCATCTTCGCAGGACGTGTAGCTCATAAACTAGAAGGGCTTAGGCCTTAAAACGGTAGGGCTGTGAACTGCACAAAATGATCTTTGAGATGGCTATTTTCGTTTAAAATCCCATACGCACGTGGAACACTTCCTTTAACACGCGGCCCGGTTCAGCGGTTGAATACTCTTTACTTAGGTGGAGGGTCAATTTCCCATCTGATATCTCGAATACTCAGGGAGCTAAAGACACCAAATTCACAGGGTCGGTTAGTATTTATGTGAACTCACTTGTGCCCAAATTAAACTTTCCGAAGTTATGACCCGCAGGTTAAATAAGGTCAAACAAGGTTAACCCCAGATTGGTGTCAAAAGTTCTCCCAGACCTCCTCATGCAGCCGCCCTGAACCTAAATACCTGTTGTATGCAAAGGACCACAGGTATTCATTTAAGGTCAATAACCTAGTTTGACATTTCAGAAGATCACGGTAACTATAATATCTCGAAGCACATTTGGATTTTACATTTGAATAAATGTCAACCATTACGCTAGGCGGTATGTTCCTAGCAACAAAATGCTTACCTTAGTCATTTTAAATCAGTGACATACTCCTACCTTTAATATGTGCATGGAAGATATTTATCCCGATCGCTGTCATTGATAATTTCAAAATGAGCGTAAGAAACCATCCTGCGTAGCGGGCACCCGAGTAAAAAAGCAGATTCGTCTTGACCTCGGCCTGACCTTTATACCTGACACTAGGTCACTGGAATTTGTTGTCATCCTAGATTATATTGTTTTATTACCTAAGAAACTATGTATAAATGTGTGGCTTCGTCTAGAACCTAGTTGTGTCATCCAAATAACAGATTCCCTAGAAATTGCCTTCGCGCAGCCACCTCACCAGGTGCATCTAAACTTTTATACCAAACAATCCAGTATTCAGTTGCTTGCAACTAGACGGAAGTTAGTGTTGCCGCATCGTTCCGTTCGGAAATTATTCTGTAAAAAAACTTAACTTAAAAGTTAAAAGTTATCTGATTTCCAGTCTTCCTTTCATCATAATCCATCCCACTGTCGATTTCCCGTATGATGTAGCACAAAACGTGTCTTGTGTTCGTCCAGCTCTGAAACCAAAAGGTTTTAGCCTTAAAAAGGGCAGGGCTGCAATGAATGATCTTCAAAATGGATATATCAGTTCAAAACCCCATACAAATGTGCAACGCTACCTTTGAGACTTCATCTCCCCTGGTTCCTAAGCTCGACGCACGCGAACTTGTGCAGGCGCACGCAAACTCGTGCAGACGAACGCGAGCTTGAGCGACCTTGTGCTTGCCTGAACGAATGCATCTATGCAAAATGCGTATGAACTTCTTGACGTCTTTGAACCGAGCCCAAATGCCAGCATGGGTGCCACTGATTCAAGAGATGGCAACTCGGAGCACATTCGGAATGCATCCTTGGCCACTGACAGATAGATAATTCGAAATACGACTGCTGTTAATACAATCCACCGCAGTCATACATCAAAATCTCAAGGTCATCTTAACGCAGCGGTGATGTAACCCAACAGGTTCAACACGGCCGGCAACAAACCCGAAACCCTGCACGAAGGCCGCATGGATTACTGCACTGTAGCCCGGTGGCAGGAATGGATGCAATTCTGTGAAGGCCAGCTGTGAAAAGTGACAAGTTTTGATGCGGGTAGGTTAATTTTTTGCCCGGGATTCGTTGCATAAGCAGATATTTCTTTTCGTGGTCGGCGGCACCAACGCATGCATTTCACAAGCACGAAGTAAGATATGGCACGTGTATGGCACGGCTGGTCTATTACTGGAACGGAGGAGCGCCAATGCTTAAATGCTTGCTTTGCTTAAATGCTTGAACGCGTAATGCCACCCCCGGACGGTTGCAAGTTGACAAATAAAATGCAGTGTTCTGGTTTGTGCACCACTATGCAGAAACAAACTGAACATTTACCAATATTTCCATCGTTTCATGTTGTCAATTCCTTAGCAGCAAAAAATGGTTAATTCTTCCCCAAAACTTCTTTCTTCTCAGCAGTAGAAAACTTGTCCAAGTAAGTGCTTCTGAAGGAAAAGCTCATTTTTGGCACGCCATAAGTCACGGCAGTTGCATTTATGAAGTGATTGTGACAGCCACGGATAGCTCAGTCTAATCGCGTTTATTGGAAACATTCATGTTGACAGCGATCACAACGTTGGTTGACAATCACTAATAGCAACAGTCCGAAAATAGCTAGACACAAACAGATATCATAAAGCACCGGCAACTACAGGTCGCCATTGCCCACTATTGACACGCAGGCTTGCACATCTTTTGCAATTCATAAGCCACATCAGCCGCATGGCTACAGTGGCGAACAGAGGCCCAGGATCAGTATTTTTCACCTGCCGTGTTACAGCAGAGCGCTTCTCTGATGAATGTTCTAAGAGCGAAATTCTGAAACGCACTTTTATCGCTATCAGCACCACCTGCATTCTGAATATCCAGCAGAAAAGTCACCACTGTAATTAAGACCACTTCCGACGCTCGGACCAAAATAAAAGCTACAACGCAAGCAGCGCAGCACTAGGCCATTCGCTTGCGCACCGATTCACGCCACACTCCTGATGGTATTAACGCGTCATCTCAAACGGGTTGTCCCCAATGACCGAGCCAGTGCAACACCGCGTGCTTCTGATGGGCCGGTCAAGGTATCCCACCAGGCGCTGCATGCGCCGAGTCTCGGTGATAAAACTGACAATCTCCGATTTGGGAGCGTCCTATGACCGGCCCCGCGCAGCCGCCGTCCGAGACAACATGCCTTAAGTCTGCTCTCCCGGGTGTGCTGCTCGACCCCATGGGCCTACCGTTGGACCTCACCGGTCTACCGCCTGACCTCACCGGTCTACCATTTCACCTCACGGCGTCCAGGTCTGGCGCAACGCCTCCACGGCCCGACTTCACGGACGCGATGTCCAGCTCGCAGGTTCGCCGGCCCTCTCAAGTCCTCCACATTGCTCCTGAGCAGCCGTCGGCCCACTTCCATCCCGCGCCGCTGTGCACTGAAAGCAGGCCGCGCCGTTCAATGTCCCTCTGCTCCGCCGCCTGTCGGTGACCTCGACAGACACGCGCGAAACCCGGTGGCCTCAGCCGCACTGAGCGCGGGACATGGGCCTCGCTCACCGGATCTTGACGCACCGGCCGGTGAGCAGGTTGTGGCGCGTGCCGAACGGACAGCGCTCCGGATGGTAGTCGATCCATGTGGGACCCTCGTGGTGGCACTCTCCGAGCAGGTCGCGCCGCGACCCCGGCCGGCACTTGTAGTGCGCGAAGCTGGTGGTGCGGTAGAACCCGATAGCGTCCGAGCACTCGATCTGGTAGGTGAGTGGGTTGACGTTGATGTGCAGGCCGTGCACTTCGTTTGTGCCCTCGTAATCGCCGTTGAACGGGTGCCTCCCGTCGTCGATGCTGACGAAGCCGTTGCTCTTGCGCAGCTCGGCGAGCCGCGACGCCGTCGTGTCGTCGAGGCGCGCGCTTCGGACGGACCGGCGCCTCGCCGCCCCGCCGTCGTCGCCGCCAGAGGGTATGAACGGCCGTAGGTTCGCGATATCCGCCAGATTCATGAAGTTCTGGGAGACCCGGTGCGGGCTGACGTGGGGGCGAATCAGCGAGCTCGCGGGTTGGGGCACATAGCCGCTGGATGGTGGCGGTAGGTAGCTGTTCGGAAGTTGGGGCGGCAGGTAGCTGTTCGGTAGTGGAGGCGGCAGGTATGAGTTGGGCAGAGTTGGGAAGCGGGGCTCCTGCGATCGGGAGGGCCGCTCAGAAGCGGGGACTGGCCGACGCGACGAAGGGACGTCTGGAGGCGTCTGGATTGTCTCGGGACCACCGCCAGGTTGGGATAAAAAGGCTGTTTGCAGCAGTGTGATTGGAGGACTGAACTGGGGAGGCGGTCTGAACTCCGGTGAGGCGGGATTGAAATGCGAAGAGGGTCTAAAATCCGGCGGGGGAGCAACCGCAAAATGCGAGATTACAGAAGGACCTGGTCGCTTGTTCAGCTCCGGTGGCGGAAGGACCAGTTCGTGAGCAGCGACCTCCGCATCCACCGGGCTGGCCATGGGTGGCGCCGGACCGGGAAAGGGAGGCGGCACCATGACCTCCAGCAGACCTGGCTCGCCTGCGGTGGCCGGCGGGCCGGCCGGACCGGCAGGACCGGCCGCGGGGCCGGCCGGGCTGGCAGGGCCGGCGGCGGGGACGGCCGCCGGCTGCAGCTGCAGCTCGTCCCTCCCCAGGATGACCAGGTGTGAGTCGTGCGGCAGCCGGACCGGCTCGCGTTTCTGCGGCCGGCGCGCGTCGCTGGGCGCGTCCAGCTCGCTCGGCAGCTGCGGCCTGGCGAACGAGCAGTACTGGCCGCGCTGCCAGCAGCGGCCCGCCCACGGCAGCGCGCCGTCCTCACTGCACGGGTTGTCGTCGCAGCGGCCACGCTGCGAGCCGCTCACGTGCGTCACGTACTGGCCGGGCGGGCACGGGCCGCGCGAGTACAGGTAGTAGCACTCGCGCTCCAACTCGGCCGTGCCGTCCGGACAGCTCAGCGTGCACTCGTACTTGAGCGTGGCCGGGTTCACCACCAGGTGGCCGTGGTCCGAGTTGAGGCACCCGTGGCCGCGGCGCGGCACACACTGGTTGCGCCACGGCACCAAACCCTCCGGGCACGGCGACGCCTCGCACAGCACGCCGGCGCCATCCCGGAACACGATGTACTCGCCTTTCGCGCACGGGCCGCGCGTGAACGCCTCGTAGCAACGGTCCGTCGGCTGCCAGTACACGTGCAGGTCGGGGCAGTCGCACGTGCCGTAGCCGGTCTCCTTGAGCACAAGCTCCTTGTCCTCGGCGTGATCGCAGAACTCATCCTTGGTGTGGCATCTGCCGTCGGGCAGCAGCACGTGCGTGATGTCGCACGGCAGACGCATGCACTGCGCCTCCAGCGTGGTGGCGTTGAGCACGAGCACATCGCCCGTCCTCGGGCAGGGCGACGACTGGACCTCCAGCAGCGGCATGCAGCCGCTGGCAGGCTCGTAGAAAGCGTAGAGGTTGCCCTTGCGCCGGCAGGCGGCCACGCGCCGGCTGTGGTAGTCCCGCAGGATGGTGGACGACTCGCCGGGGGCGCGCCGCGCGGCGGCCAGCACCACCAGCACCGCCAGCGCCGCCGTCAGCACCAGTGTGTGTACCGCGAGCGGCGCCGCCATCTCGGCCCGGCCACCGCCTAGAGGGCAGCTGCGGCCGCTCCCGCCCGACGTTTCCTCGCTGCCGCCGCCGCCTCACTCCACTCGCACGCCGCGCCGCCGCGAGAGCCGCCGGTCGCGCTGGGCCGCGTCAGTTGGGTGCGCTCTCGGTGCGCCGTCTGCCGCCGCGTCGGAGGGTCCGGTTCGGCTCGCTGCGCGCTGCGACCTCTCGACTGGCCGGGCGCCGCGTCTCTGGCGCGCGGGCGGACGGCAGCGGCGCCCAAGCCGCGGCGCGGCAACCCGGCGGCCTTCCCGGCGCCGTCATGGCGCCGCTGGCGCCGACCGCACTTGAGAATGTTAAGCCACCGTGGGGGCGACGTCAGCCTACTGTGACGTCATATGGCGGCCACCGGCGCTCCGGGGTCAAGCGGTGTCGTGGGTCTCTGGCGGTTTGGGTGGGGGGGGGGGGGGGGCGGGTCACGTGTCTCTGACTGTGTGGGGTCATGCGATGTCGCTGGCCTCAGCCTGGGGACCTCAGCAGCTGTCTCTTTATATGGTTGTACACGTCACAGGGGCTGGACAGTAAGTGTCAGGATCCGCGGAGGAAAATATTACCTCCAGCGGTTTCAAACATACCTGACGGACATCCGGTCAGTCTCCTAGCAAGTCTAATGAGATCGTGGGCGTCACTTCAATTAGGGATTAATAGGTCCAGTAGACGTTATGCAGGACTATGGAACTCACGTTTATTCGTTTTAAGCATGTATGCAGCTTCTTTGGGAAAAATGCATTCAAAACTAGCTTATAATAGGCGCTGTCATGATGTTTCTAGGTTTTTATAATGTTTGTCTGTTGATGCTGTTTGACGATTGCTTTGAAGGTTAGTCTTGAACTAGCCTGCGGTCAATGTAAAACAGCATATTCAAACACGAGTGCACTAAATCGCACGATGCAGCTAGACTGCGTGGAATCAAGATTCACAATCGTTTCCTAAGATATGCGCAGATCATCTGACGTGCAAATTGATCAAAGCTAATGTCATCGACATCCAGGCACACTGCCCGGTGTGCACACGATGCGGCGACCGTGACGATCAAGTTTAGATGTTGCAGAGTGCGGGTGCTGCCACGTAATGAACGTGGCGCAGCTAAAGTGAGCACGCGAGACCAAGTCTGCGCCAGACGAGCCAGCTGCAAGATCGCGTAGAATGAATCCGGTCCTGCGAGACAAGCTTTGCCGATATTTTTTATGCCAGCCATAAAATTTGTATTCAGTTCGCATGCGCTGTCGGTAGCGTTACCACTTCTGTGAACAGGATGGGTGAACAAGGTCGACCCCGCGGACAGAACGAGACCAGCCACGGGGTAGCCGAGGCAGGCGGCTGGACCAGTGGGTCCCACAGCCGAGGCTCCCAGCCGGAGCTGCACCACAGACGAGTGCGGGATCCGAGGGTTGCCATGGCAACGGATGTGTGCCCTGCAGAGCATCGCAGCTTCCGACGCCGTCACCAGCTGGCTCTGAGACGGCATCCTTGGCCTCACATCAACTGAGCGTTGCAGCACCTCACCCCGGCGGCATTTTCTACGGACAGCGAAGGCCGGGGCCGGTCTTTAGCAAACTGCATGCCATTACACCTACGCGGCGCTGTTTCTTGCCGCCCTGTCGCGACATGAGGTGATTCTTGCTTGGCCGGCAAGGTATGACATCCACTTCAGAATGGCCCTAGTAGAAAGTATGTGATTGCTCTTGGGTCAGGAATTACTCGTGGTAATTGGCGGCACCGGCCCTCCTGTTCTGGGTCAATTGGTGGCGCCGGTGGCAGAAAACCTGCCATGTCTATCTGCGATGCACACTTCGCAGAACGAGTCTGCTCTTCTGGATAGTTTAAGCGACCAATCATCTGCAGACTAGTAATGCGTGATTCCAGCACCACTCCCAAAAGGGTTCCGTGGTAGAAGGTATTTTTTGGCAACACCAGAGTGCATTTTTTTTAAACGATCTTGAAAACTTCCAAAAATCGCATATATCACTCAAACTATTACCTGGCTGCAAATATTGGGTACGTTTCTAAACGTCTGGAAATTTGGCCGTCCTCGTGATAGTGAGATTTGGGCCCGGTGTTTTCAATGACCCTGGAATTTCGTTTTTTGTGTCGGCTGGACACACCCACTGTGCAACGCTGCCTCTGTCCGCCAGGCCGCAGGCCAAATACAAGCTTTGCTAAGATGCACAAGGACAAATGTGAGCTCTATTGCTAAAAATGGTAGTCTTATGAGCAGGCGCTGCATTAATCCGACGTCGTTATGAGCACAAGGGACTCCATGCCAGCCTCTCAGAACATGATTGTCAGCGTCAGCCTGTCAACCGTGTCTGGTCTTCTGGTGCTACGTCTTCCGCGTCATCTGTATATATGCCGGTATCGCATGAATCGTAGCTCACATACTGCATGGCGACTGGCGCATGAAAGAACGCACTTGCTCAGCCAGTAAAAGTGTCTCTCTCACCAGATCGTCTTTGATTTACTCTTCGAAGCATTTCCGAGGTGACATCATTCATCTTATATTATTTATCAAGCAGTTATTAATTTTTTTATTTATCAAGCAGTCATCAAATAATACTCAGGCCATATAAACTTAATGGGGGTTTTACTTTAACGCCACCCCCCCCCCCCCCCCCACTTTGCGGAATATACAAGCCAAAAAGTGTTTGTAGTTTAAACCGATATTGGGGACCCAAATCAACACCGAGGCCGGGAGCTTTCAGCACAGAATAAAAATCGCCACTCCCGGCAATACGACACGTGATTCTGCACCCAACACTGAGGAAGCAGCAGCCCTCCAAATGGCGCGGAAACTGAGCTGAGCCGCGGTACACGAGCGCGACACACCTCACATGAGCCGGGCGGCGGACGTGGCGCGATCCGGACCTGGGCACACGGCCGGCGCCGCCGCTATCGCCTCACGATCAGCCGGACACGCTGCCGGCCAACTCAGCTGCACGCGGATCAAAGAAAACAAAACGGCTCGGTGGTCGACGGCTCAGAGGAGACGGTCGTCGTCATGGTCGGCTGCTGAGAGGAGACAGTCGTCTTGTCTTGGTGGTCGGCAGCTGAGAGAAGACAGTCGTGTGCACCGAGGTACTGATACTTGGCCGCATGCTGCCGAGATGCTGATACTTGGCCGAATGCTGTCGAGGTACTGATACTTGGCCGAATGCTGCCGAGGTACTTATACTTGGCCGCATGCTGCCGAGGTACTGATACTTGGTCGCATGCTGCCCAGGTACTGATACTTGGCCGCATGCTGCCGAGGTACTGACGCTAGGCCATATGCTGCCGAGGTACTAATACTAGGCCGCATGCTGCCGAGGTACTGATACTAGGCCGCACGCTGCCGCCCTTGTTTCTTATGACGCGCTTATTCACGGCCAGGCCGCCAACAGCGGCTGCTTGGAGCAGCCTTGATGTAGTGGCTGTCCGTGTAATGGGGCCCTGTGAGGCTGCGCATCGGCATGACAAGCACCAAATGCGCACTGCGCGGTGCGCCGGTGCACGGCAAGCGGCCTTGTCGCGCCAGTGGGTCAGCAGCTAATGAAGACTTCCGGTCAGGGTAGCACTGCCACCGCGCGCTCACTTGATGACGTCGGCAGGCTGCCCCGTCCCAGTGGTGGACTATATCGCGATCAAGGCCCCTTAGAGGCCCGCCCGGCGTAAGGGATCGGAAGTCTGTCCAGAGTGGTCACAGCCCCCCCCCCCCCCGTGGAAAACGCACCCCTCCCCCCCCCCCACCCGTCTGCTCGAGAGCGGGCCTGGAAATTCCAGCCTGCCTCGGCCGTCGCTCGGGCCTGGGTGGCCCTCTAATCACGGGATAGCCGCAGCGGGGTCCTTCGATGCTGCGCCGCCGAGCTCCGGGCGGCGCCGCAGCAAGAATGTGGGTCAGCGCCGTCCGCCATCTCGCCATCTGACCCCGCGCTCGACCCCTCAAGGTCAAAGGTGGCCCACTCGGCGGCACGCCCAGGCGCGCCGACTAGCGCCAGCGCGTGAGTAAGACCCGTTGAGCTCTGTTAGCGGGAGGCCGATCATTAACAAGGTGTACCAAATTACAACACACTCCAAGCCGGAGTCTCCACACCGTGTGCGCTTTGACGGCTTGGTAAATTATCATTGTCCTGTGGTCGGGGCGAACATTGTACTGATGTGAAGGACGACTAACCGGTGATAAAGGTGTTAAACTACAACGAATAACATATACTTGATCAGGGCAGAAGACTGATGTCCACCTGGCCACTGTAGGCAATCGATTTACCCGCCTCTCTTTCTCCTCACCTGATCCTGTTTTCTCGCATCCTCGCGACGTCCCGTTTGTTGGGGGCGAGCTGCTTGCACCAGCGATGAGTGAACTAAGCGCCCCTGGTGGGACCCCGTCCGTGCGCCAAGCACATACACTGCATGGAGGTCCCTGCGCGGGTTAGGTCTTGGCGGATGCCCCCCCCCCCCAAGGCGCATATAGTTTGCCCCCCCCCCCCGCCCACACCCATGGTCCTCTCTCCTGCATCCCCTAACCGAAATTGCCATAACTGGCCAAAAGGACTCTCATCCAAACCCAGATCCGTTGGCAATGTGGTCTCGAATCAGTTGATGCTTCATTCCCGAATAGGTGATCACGGCAGCTGCGCCTCTGTGCGCACGACACCGTAAGTCTGTAGACAACACTCCCTGGAATCTGCAAAGGCAGGTGATCTCGGCAGCTGCGTCTCTACGGGCACGACACCATAAGTCTGTGTACAGGGCTGCCTGGAATCTGTTCACACAGGTGATATCAGCAGCTGCGCCCCTGTACGCACGACACCGTAAGTCAGTGGACAGCGCTGCCTCGAATCTGTACACACAGGTAATGTCATCAGCTGCGCCCCTGTGCGCACAACACCGTAAGTCTGTTGGCAGCGCTGCCTCGAATCTGTACACACAGGTGATGTCAGCAGCTGCGTCCCTGTGCGCACGACACCGTAAGTCTGTGGACAGCGCTGCCTCGAATCTGTGCACACAGGTGATGTCAGCAGCTGCGCCTCTGGGCGCACGACACCGTAAGTCTGTGGACAGCGCTGCCTCGAATCTGTACACACAGGTGATGTCAGCAGCCGCGTCTCTGCGCGCACGACACCATAAGTCTGTGTATAGCGCTGCCTCGAATCTGTACACACAGGTAATGTCAGCAGCTGCTCCCCCGTGCGCACGACACCGTAAGTCTGTGGACAGCGCTGTCTCGAATCTGTACACACCCTAACACTTGAATCAGCCTCACGCTTATCAGGGGTCTCGCGAGCCCAAATCTATGAGCGAGGAGTCCCGACTCGGTGGACGCAGCAGCCTGACTCCGTGGACTCACAGACTCCGCTGAAGCGTACGGTACCCGAACGTGAACGCAGCAGGCGGGCGCTGCGTCCAAACGACCGCTGCACGGTGGGCAGAGCCTCCGGCTGGAGGTTGCCTTGTGCCTGATTTTCTGCCACGCACCCGACAGGCCTAAGCATATGCAGAATATGAATGAGGGCTTTGGAGTGCCACCCGTGACGCGGCGGGGTCTCGGTAAATCGGGCCCGTCATTGTGCCGCGTGCCAGGCCGCCCTGATCGATTGTGGTGCCGGTACCGGTCTGATCAACGGCTGCTAGATCTGGCCCACGGCCCTGTACACGTTGGGCAATGCTGTAATTGCCTTGACACCGGCGACAACGCTGAGGTGCTTATGACCGGGAGTTTGGCCCTGGATAAAAGGCTGGCTGGGGTGGCGCCGCGTCCACTCGAAAGCGGAACCGAAAGGTTTGCGCGCGAAGTTAGCGAAGCGAAGCGCGTTAGCGCGAAAAGTTAGTGCAACTCCTTTCACGGTCGATAATACCAAAACAGACTCAGTCCTAGCATATTGGTTAACAGTTTGCCACTTTTGCAAATTGAAGCGTGCCGAAAACTGCACTTTTCTTAGAACACGGTGTTTGACAACCTTGTGCTCTTGGCTAAAACAAACATATTTGAGGAAAACTGCTAAAAAATTTACATTTATTGACGCTACACAAAATAGTGTTCACACTAACAGGAGTGTCCACCTTTGGGGTGCATTTCAAAAAGCTTACTCTGGTGGAGCCTCCGGACCAGTTACGTCTTATCGTAGTTCTGGGTATTGACAATACAGCAACGTCAAAACAAATCAGAATGTCACTTTTAACTATTTCAAGATCCAAATTACGCTGTCAACGCTTTGTACAGCACTATGCTTCTTCCCTGCAGCTGTCACGACCAACGTCGTCATGACAACCGCCGTGACATCTCAACTGGTGCGATTACAAGAAAGTTTGTGATTGATCCAGCAGGCGGCAAGGGTCTGTTACCGAGAAGCGCATTGGTCTAAGTTTGAACCAGTGTGTCATTCTAGGATCATGTGGTACTCCCATTCCGAAAGCCAAAGAGCGAGTCGA
Source organism: Pollicipes pollicipes (assembly GCF_011947565.3). NCBI lineage: Eukaryota > Metazoa > Arthropoda > Thecostraca > Pollicipedomorpha > Pollicipedidae > Pollicipes > Pollicipes pollicipes. Next base: position 46,143,940 of record NW_023597054.1, on the reverse strand, counting down.
AAAGAGCCATTGTAATAAACGTCACAGGGGACTAATCAAAGCCATTGTATAACGTTTCGTTGGGCTCATGGGATAAAAGCCTCTTGTTTGCTTATATTTTTGGTCTAACCAGATTACTTTAATCTTTCCTAACATTTATTACAAAAAAGTAATGAAAAATTAGTGTGCTGCCAACATCACAAATCACACACGTTGGAAAACGCAAGGCGAGTGAACTGCATTACTTGTATAGAGGTGCACAGGGAGTCAAATGGGAGTTCTCCCGCAGGGTCGGCTGCTTCAAGTAGAAATTCAGTGCCATTCGGAAGGAATTGAGATAGCTGGTATTACTGATCGAATCGAATGCGTCCGACGTAGCAATAACTGAAGCGTATAAAAACGTGGCACATTCTCCTTAACCGCTACACTACCGATTCCTCTATCATGAATCCGTTACGGCTATCTGATTTTGTTTCTACCAAAGGCTTGTCAGGCCATGCCAACAAGCACGCATTTGCAAGCGAAATGGTGCCACGTACTTGTGCAGAACCAGTAACCCTATGCCATCGCATGGAACACATGAGGCTTACACGGCGAAGTACCTATACGCCACGAGCTCACTCGATTTCTTTTTAGTAATTTTGATGAATGCGCTATATGTTTTTAGCTTACATTGCGAGCGCTAATCACGCGAATATTTGCAAGTGCGAACACACGCGGTACAAAAATTAGCACTGGCAAACAGTTGCAATTTGAACATATGCACTCGCGAACGTCTGCGATGCAAACCCTGCAATACCAACATTTGCGCATACACATATCAGCGTTGATGAGCGTCTGTGTCACGAACATTTACGATTGTAAACATGCACACGCCATTATTATTGTTTATGAACACTCACTATCTACGAAATCTGCATATGACCATTTGAAACTACCAAACTTTGAGTACAAACATTTTCCCACGTGTATTTTCAGTATGTGTGTTTGCCTTACCTACGTACATTTGTCATGAACCATGCCGCCGCCATACAAATAATCCCCTGGCTTATGATCCGCGGAGACGACTCATTGCCTGTCCTGCGACCTTCGCTCAAGAAACATATATTGAGAATTGTTACAATAACGTGATCTTGGTAGGTACACAGCGCACCAGGGCGCATTTTGCAAGCAAGCGGTATCACACTTAGTTACCGTGTTTAGCATTCATAATGGTTGCAATCGCTTTGCGTCATTGAACTGTAACTGCTCATTCACTAATGATCGTCACACCCAAACTGATGCAAAGTCAATGTCGCTCCACGCAGAGACAGTAAATATGTCTTTTGACCTCGCGCAACAAGACACTGCAGCTGTGAGTGAGGGCTAAAAACATGTCGGAAAAGCTGAGAGCAAGTGCTAAAAATATGTCAGAAAGCTGAAGAGCGAGTGCTAAAAATTTGTCTGAAAAGCTGTGGATGACGTCGCCACTCCTCACCGTTTTCACACATGTGAATTATTACTAATTTTCATCGTCAACGCAATCTGCTTCGACTTCATAGCACACAAAAATAATTCGGAAGTGTCCAAGATAACTTTATAAACATTCAGTGACATACCCGTCGTCACTGGGGCCTTTACGACGCGCTCAGCTGCTGAAGCTATATGGGTTACTTGCCTCTCATCCTGGCAGGAAGGGCGGGCACTACGGGATATCTAACCCCGTGCCTCTGGTTTCCCATACGTGCAATGGCTAACGTAGATGCATTAACCACTACACTAATGGTACCCTCGGTGACATACCAAATATAACGAATTTTCACTACTGCTTTTCCGCGATTGTATTATCACCAAGTCGGCACATAGTGTTTTGTTTTCAGCAAGATGGGATACATTTGTAGGGTTTTTATCATAACTTTTTCCAACTGCCAGCAGAATAATATTTTCCTGTCCCAGCGGCACCAAGCTTTTCATCCAGATAACTTGTCCCGTAACTGGCGACAGAACCCAACAAAAAAATAACGCCGACTCACAGGGGGAGATTAGGGTAACCCTGAGAAGACAGAGATGAATGATTCGATACATCAGTTGTAGCCCGGCACAGTCGTACAGCGTCTGATAGATTTAATCGAAACAGTTGCACCATGCACGCGATATGATCGCCAAACTGGGCATGCATGGAGCGCTCCATTGTAGTTTGTACGAACACGGCGCGTGTTCAAGCCAGCTGATATTGCCGATGTGGGCGCCGTATAATGGTCCGGCTGCAGTACTCCACTGTGCTGTAGGCATAATAGCAGGATGACAGGCGACTTACCAGAGCAAATTGGTCCAGCAAAGCGTGACAATTGTGGTCTGCAGTGCCATGCTCAATGGCTCGAGATCAGAGCAGCCGTATAGCAGGTATGGCGGCGTATGACTGGTTCTGCGTATAGCGTGTGTGCGTGCGTGCGTATAGCGTGAGTGTCGGCCTAGATTTGTTTTAACAAATAAGTCGAGCAAGTGGCCTTATTATCAGAACGTCCAGTGGATCTTGATGATTGTGCACCAGGCCTACAAAAAGCAAAATGATATAAAAGTAAAGGAACACTGTTAAGGCATTTAATACTGTTTCAGACTAGTTCCATCGTGCATGCAAATTCAGCGATGTAGAGTACAATAAAATGTAATACATTAAAGACACTAAACCCATACCGTGCGTGATTGCGGAACGAAGGCCTGGATAGGACATATTGCTGGATGTTATACCAAGAACCAATGCTATGAAAACAATCAAGGAACTATTTGTGAGCTACGTGTGCGAGTTACGGTAAATATCGCGTGTCAAGACGTTTCAAACATTGCATCACCATGCGCCAAACAGGTCAGCTAAGAACTGAAATCGCTGAAAGCTCTGGATTTCAGCAGGCGTCCTGTACTGCTTAGACGTACATAGCCAAAATTTGTAAAGAAGACGTGAACAAAAAGACCGAATCATTCGAAGCAAATCATTGCTGGGCACGACTTGAGCTCTATCCCAGCCAGCAATTTCGACTCCATCCCAACCGGGATGTCCCGACCGTTCCCCAACTTTCCGTTTGGGGAATACTTGGAACTAGCTCCGATTGAGACTATCTTAGATTGAGATGATCAATCTACTCCGAATAATTTCATACTTTCCTACACGGGGTGTTGGGAACGTTCTCCATGCTGCCCATGAGTACTCACTGAAAAATTCCGAGGTCGATCGGGCTTTGCCAATCTTTCCCCAGCCGGCCAGTCAGGGAATACGAGCTTCCCCGAGCTGCCTATGGCGATTGTGCACGAAAAATGACTTCCCCAAAGGAACCCCAAATCCCATGGTCGGGGGGGGGGGGGGGGCAGGAAAACTCCACGTTTCCCCAAGGGGCTACTGGCAGGGGCTCAGTCGGGCTAACCGGTTGGGGGAGCTAGTCCCAAAGTGGTAGAAGCATATGTCTAACACCAACCCAAACAGGCACAATACCGATCATGCTCGTTCCACCCACGACGCTAAACTGGCCGGTTAGCAGCAGCAGCTAAAGCAGGATTGCTTGCTGGGTAGATTACGAAAGCTCAGTGGTTCACGGGGAACGTGCCAAACAATGTGGTAGAGGGAGTGCCGAGTGGTAAGCGGATACCATTGTCCGACGGCTCTAGCATTTGAAACATCCATTGATAGGGGGAATGTTGCCTATGACATTGGAGCATGGCGAGTAACTTCGGCTGTTACGAAGCCACGCCTGGAGAGCTGTAAAAGAAACCGTTAAAAAACGTTAAACGAAAAACCATGTTCATCTGGAAAATAATAAATCTGCCCTTAAAAACATCAAGGATGGGCTGATGTTTTGGCTGTCATAGCAGGCACGCTATTGACAAATGGATGAATAGATACCAATTTACCAATCCATGTAATCCTGCACACGTATTGCATTTAATCCATTGACTTAAACTTGAACTTGAACTTCTAACATGGTGGTATTCTGCTCACACAGAAGTAAGTTTCAAATTGAGCCCAACAAATTTCGTCTATTTTTTTCCTAGAATTAATCGCTTTCTCTAGCAAGCTGCTTTTTCATCCCAACAATGCGCGCAAACCTGAAATATGGTAACTTTTACTCTTTGGTGCCGTAATGCTACGACATAAAACACCACAATAGTGAAAATGTCACGATTGCATAACGGCCTCACGGAATGCCCCACTGTAACCTTTAGCAGGATTTTTTTCAAAAGGGATGAATCTTCCGGGAGAAAGCAAGAACAAAATGGGCCGGCAAGGAGTGGCTCATTCTATAAACTTCTCTCAACTTTCGGTAGGTCCAACCGCTGTAACTGTTGCGGTGGTCCTTCCAAAATGGAGCGCTTAGATCACAATAGGATCTATGGACTGAAGCCGAGAAGAGAACTGTAATGCACGCACGGCTAATGCTTCGTGCAAACAGGACAGGCCTTCAACTCTCAATTATTCGACATCACTGTGCTTTTATGTTGAACATGATCAAACTTCAACGTTCTAACAGGTGAAAAAACGATATCCAACAATCAGTGATGCGCCGTGTCGTGCCGTGCCGTGCCGTGCCGTGCCGTGCCGTGTCGTGCCGCCGTGCCCTCGGAGAGGCAAGCGCGCAGAGCATAATCGTATTTACCACCAAATGATCCGAACAAGTGTGTTCACAGCTCAACACTCACCACTGATGTTACAATGCTCACAAACCTGCTCAACAATGACAACATTCAGCCCTGCCCTGCCACCCGCGCGTATCATCAGACCACCAGCGCGCGCACGGTGAGCCGCGTGGAGCTGCGCGGTGGCTCATGGTGAGATAATGGTCATGGCTCGCACAGCCTCGTGGAGCTGCGCGGTGGCTCATGGTGAGATAATGGTCATGGCTCGCACAGCCTCGCGGAGCCCCGCGGCGGCTCGTGGTCAAACAATGATCACGGTTCGCACAGTCAGGTAGTGGCTACGGCTGGTCACACAGCGATTGGGATAAACGACGGATATACTCGATGTTTACCGGCCGCGACCATCACCACAAGTGAGCAAAGTTGTGCAAAAAGGGTTTGTAAGGAACTTTACGCGTGCGAAGTGCGGAAAATGTCTAGAATCGGGGCAAACTTTGCCACTAAAAAGAAACAGTCAGCCAATACCAAAAGCTCTGGCGTCCTGACACCCGATATACGGTATATGTTACGGGCTGTTAGAAACACAGACGGCTAAGCCGAAACAAATCGACGACCCATACCGAGCGGGAGGTTGAAAACGAACTTGCCAGGGCACCAACGCAATCATTTAAGTTCCTACCACGGAACATCGCACCGCGGCACCGCACTTGTGGCTGCCCGTACCGCAGATGGCTAAGCTGAAAGGTTTCGATGACCAGCATTCAAAGAAAAGGTTAGCAAGCAAGTTGCTGGGCCGAAAGAGTCTTACTATGATCTTAATGTATGGCAACGTTGGCTACTAAAACATGCCAGAGCAATGGGGACATATGCGTATAGCATATTCATTCCATGTGATATCCTGTCCAGGCCAAAAAAGAACGGTGTCGAGGCATCACTTAGTCTTACTAAGTCCGCACCTTGCTATTGGGCAAATTTGGGCTCACCAATCCGACGCAGGGATCTTGTGAAATATGACTGATGTTACCTGATTCCAGACAGCGCATGACGAATTGCTCAAAAAAGGACAAAAAAGGAGCTAGATTATGAGGCGGATAAATTTTGTTCCATCTCATCCAATCCGTATCCAGCCAGGTAAGATCTAGATCCAATCACTCTTCACGAGCTCCTTCCAAGGCTAACCCAATCAGAATGCAATCGGCTCAAAATAAGCCAAATCCTCGTGGAATCAGGATGGAAACCCGTCAAGTTGAGTTTAATGCTAACAAGCACGTAAAATGTATGCATACCTTCTTTGGGAAGCAAGTAGCACGCAGCTCGATCGAGCTGATGTCAAATGCTTAGCTCCAGGCAAGACATTGGCTTACTTTAATGCCACTGAAAATTCTGGAGATAGTTTTCAATCTGTTTCCGACACTCGAGGAGTTTTGTACTCAAAACGGGACGCTTTAGAACAGGAACGGCAGGCTAGAGGGAGGGGGAGCTCCTCTTATATTTTTGCAAAATGCAGCACCACCTCAATGTAGCTGCATGGAAAGCAACGGCATAAAAACCATGCCCCTCCACTCCCAAGGCTCCAGATGATCTGTCCCTGCCGCGTTTGGGCAGCGTCAACCTAAGGGAAGTTGGTGGCAATCGGGGACGCTTTAATCGGGGGGGGGGGGGGGAGGAGGGGAGGGGGAGAAGGCTGCGGCTTACCCAACATTGATAAACCCTGACATCCGCCCCTCCACTTTTGAATGATAACTGGACATCAGACTTGTTGGACTGCATGACAGAAGGGATTTACAAAGGCGTTTTGCTTCCCTCCCCATTTCCGGTAAGTTCCACACCTCTGGTGTTCCTAACTGGATGGCCGCCCGCAGATGAAACCCGATTTTAAGTCCGGTCCAGGTATGACGACGTGCATCTAAGCTCCCTTGATTGCAGATTGTTCTTTACATTGCAATTCGTTTTTTCGATTAAGAAAACAAAAGGCATAAATTGTATGCTTTGACAGGTAAACCACCGATTTTCAATTCCGTTCTAGGATAGATGAAATTCGTGCAAAGAACATATTTATGTTCTTGCAAGCCGCTCGCTTTTCAAACTGCAATGTCGGCAAAGTTTTCAAAGCTCTAGATTTTTACAAGGACTATGAAGGCCTGTTATCATTAACATGTGCTAGTATTATGACAGTATGTTGGACCATTACGTCACGACATAAGCCAGAACAAACCGTGCAGAATTGGCCATATTTTCAATGTCCTTTCTGATCTTTGAAAGGCGTCGTTTGGAATAACAACCTTTGTCCCATCCCTTTTAAAAGGCTAACAATTCGGTTGGGTTGGTCAAATGCCTTAACGTTCAAGACCAAACCATAAATGAAATTAAGCAGCGGTTAATTCAATCCGGCCCACTAAGCACGACACAAGTCATCACTCCCTTTAATCACGCTATACGGCCGGTAACGCACAAAAGGGGAGGTACAGCCCTGTGCTTCCAGTTGAGCAAATTTGGCCACCCGCGCATATGTGACAACAGCAAATAAGAACTCTTAAAGGATGCTAATTTTCCGTTACTCACTATAGGACACGAAAGGATTAAGAGTCTAGGAATGTCACCAAGGAATGACGCCTAACGGCAAGACACATATACTCAGGTGAAGGCAAGACATCAGCGCAAAAAAAAGAAAAAATCATCAAAAAGTCCCAGGGAACGCCGACGAGAAAATCATTCCGACGGTCAGCAATTACTGCTCTCTACACCGGCTCCACGAGGGCTTTTGTCGGGCCTCCTGAGGGCTCTTGTCGGGGCCCTTCGAGGTCTGGGCTGTTCTGTGAAAAGGAAGAATGTAAGGCAAAGGATTGGAAAAAGCAAAGGAAGGGAGGATGCGTAACCTCCACTGGCGACGTTGTCTCCACCGCCGGGTGGAGCGAGTTCCAGCGGCCAGCGCGAACGCCCAGCCAGCGGCCGCTCCCCGAACCCCGGCCGACGGGTGACCCTGGCCGCTGGACTGGCCTCCGGGCCGCCCCACTCCAGGCCGCCGGGAGCTCCTGAGCGGACTAGACGGACGTCCCGGCGGACCCGCAGCACCGGTCACCCCCCCCCCCCTCCCCCCTCCGAGAGCCGGCGAGTGCAGGCCGGACGGGTTGGGCTGTGAGCTCTGGCTGTGGCGGGGGCGGCGGAGGCGCCGTGGCTGGCTGGGTGGAAGGTGACCGGGTCTGGAGGACAGCGGGCTGTGAGCTCCGGCGCTGGCGAGGGCGCAAGAGGCGCCGTGGCTGGCTGGACAGACAGTGATGGGTGCACAGGACTGCGGCGTCCCAACGGGGTCGGGAGATGTGCCTGGACAACAAGGCCGTCTACGTCAGGAGACGGGTCGGAGAGGCACAGCGGTCAGTGGCGCGGCACGGGAGACGGTTCAGCACTGCGCCCGCAGCAGACGGTTGGGCGAGACGGCTGAGTGGGCCCGAGGAGTCGTTGGGTCAGGTCAGGGCACAACAGCCAGAGTTAGAGGGTCATGAAATATGTCACGGCTGGAGTTAAAGCCATGTAACAAGGTACAGACCAAAGGATTCTGACCGAGTTAGCACATGAAACCATACGATGATGTGACATATTCCCTCCAAGAAGAAAGTGGAAATGGCCGAAGGAGGCACGGCAACTATATTCCCTTCCAATCAATGTTCCAGCGTCTGTAATCACCATCACGTATGCATGGACGCTAGCTGAGCTAAGCTGTGCTATGTATCTTCGGTCACATTGCACGTGCACGCGCATACCAACCAATCGACTGTGCAAGCCAAGATCAACGCCTGCCTTCACGTGTCGGCGACAATAAACTGCAGAGCACTGGCCATTGAAAAGCAGACAACGTCATGTGCATTCAGCTGGTCTGCGGGAGCCCATGGTCGGCGCTGTAGCTGCAGGGGCTTACATCCAGTATCATTGGCCCAGTGGTTAAAGGAACGGTTGCATCGCGCACCGGTTTTCTACAATTCAGAGCATGGGTCTTGTCATGGGTCGTGGGCCGGAGCATGAGTTTTGTACCGAACGACATTTGAGACGAAAAGGTGGTGTGCCGACGTTCAGGTTCGCATGTTGGTAAGGAGAGCACGCACAATACTTACTCTAGACCCTAGACGTGGGCTGATTTCCCGGAATATTTGACGCTACAACCTGACAGTGTGCTTTTTTGTGGTCATAAGGATGTCCTGGCAGATAATTACAATGGTTTTCGCAGGAACAGAGGATTAATTCGAAAAGTCACGCTCGCGAGGCGCGCTCAGGATCCGTGAAAACCCCGCGTGTGCGAGCGTCTACATTTCACCCAGCCGAGTTTAGGAGATTAGGGGATTAGGCTTTGGTATTAGGAGCTGGACCTAGAGGGTTTCATGGGTTTGATTTGCCGCACCAAACCCACCACCCAGCAGCGGCGGCACTCCCGAATGAGCCCGGCAGTAAGCCACCAACCTGTCCTGAGGTAGGATGAGTGGGCGCGTATTGTTTTGCCCACTCTGACACCATAGTGGTCTCCTGACGTCATCACTAGCATACATAATCAGCACTAATACTGCAGTCATCGGACTCAGCCACGACCAGCATCGTGATGTCATGATGATCCGTCGACGGACCGGAGGATGCTTCAATGAATAGAGACGATTGTGGTGCAGAAGGCTCCTATTACTAATGGTGAAACACTCGGTGATGAAATGGCAAAAATGTGCAAGCTCTTAAGCGATTGAAGAGCCCAGACACAGCGGGGTGTCCAAATCACCACCAGGCGGTCACCTCCATGCCTTAAGGTTATGCCCCTCCTGGCATGGCCGAGATGAGACTGGGAAGTCTGAGAACACCCTGTACTGTAGATGTCTCAGATGACTGGGGTCCGTGGCACGGCGCGAAGCCCTCGTAATGGCGGAGGTGGTCACGGCTCGGGAGGACTGGAGACCCCCTTCGAACTAAGACGAAGTCTCTTCTTTGACCTGAAGCGGGCCTTTGTCGCGAATTGACCCCCCCCCCCCCCCCTCCCCCGGGAAGATAGAAACCAGTGACGGAGTAGCGGACACGTTTTAGATGGTATTATAGAAATATATGATCACTGATTTTGGGTCAAAACCATGAACTGGCACCCACTTGGCAACTAAACACGCTTTCATATAGCCTTGGCTCGGTTGAGATTCAGAGGGCCTTTCCACGATTTTGGGCCTAACAGAACGAACTTCGGCCATAACTAAGACCGAAATGTATCAGGAGTTCCTCTCTGCCCACTGACACACCCCCCCCCCCCCCTAGCTCAAGTCCCCTTTATGTTAATGACCCTATTAAGCCCCAGGCCTTCGCACCCTCCAAAAAGTTCGTGGCACCGCCCCTACCCTTACCTGTGAGACTTGAGCCTCGTCATAACCCCGCGACCAGCTACCAATCAGTGCTAGTCACACACTACCCGACCGTTGACTTTTTGCCTACGAATTAAACCCACATATGATAAGAAATTGTCATGGTGATAGACTCACCAACCGGGCGAGTCACCACACGGGCTCTATTGCCGCATAAAACGTAATATTTTCTCGGAATGAGTGCGGAGGAAATGCATCGCCGTGCGACCGAGCGATCACAGGACGCTAGGCTGCCGTTAACGATCAGCGGCGTTTATCATAATTTGGTCAACAGGTTGGCAGTCGCCCTGTAGTTCACATGAGCCCCTCGGGCGAAGGTGCCAGTGTCTCGGCACCGTGCCACGCCCAGCGAGAGCCCTGCGCCGAGCGTCGCACCCACGTGCCATTCGTGCGACCATTCACAACTTTCAGTTGGATCACTTCCAAATGCATGTTAAAGCAGTAAGTTGACGAAAAAGCGCAAGCCTTAGTCGTCTTGCTTTAGTTCACAAAGCACGTACATGGGACTCAAAGAGCATTTCTTCAAATCCCAGCCCGTGTCCGTAATCTTAATAAACCTATATCCGACCTGACCCGTTCCTCATTCACGGTCCGTTCTTCGCATGATATCTCCTATTCGTTCCCATGTGGGTAGCCATCCAAGGGTCTACACGATGCGTACACGGCTCTGTCATGCCACAAGTTCAGCAGTGTTCTCAGCAGTTGAAACACGCGATCAATTCAGCTGCCTACGGCAATTGACAGGCACCAACAGGAATCTCGCAAAACGCGACCGTTGCACGCACGCACGTGGAGGCCTCCAATGACATACCAATGTGCTGTAGGCAGTCCATTGGGTCCGATATAGCTCGAAACACAATGCCAATCTTGTTGGCAACGGACATCAGTCTCAACCACTACCAGTTAATGAGTGATGGAAAGCGACGCTGAACCCAGCGATACCAGGGATGCAGGCTGACCGAACCGTGAACAGATATAACTCATGGGATTAATCAGACGCTGAGCTTTCCGCGGTGGAACCTCACTTGGACAGTAACATTAAAGGGACGTTACGTAACACCATTGTCTGCTGGATTCGCGACAGCCGATCGTCGCTTGGGAGTGTCAGGTTAGCAACGGAATCCATCGATTCGCTGCCCACAAAAATTGACTTACGGCGCGCGCTGCAAAACAAAGGGGCTCAGACCCTCACAATGTGAGAAAACCGAACTTTTACGTGTCTTGCTCACCACACAGTCACGGCGGATAGGATTCTTTGGAGATTCTGCTCGTACGGTTACAACCTGGGACAGCCTCGTGTCTTTCCTCGCCTCCCCAGCCAGACGGCTCGACGGATCACTGACCGCGGCTGCCCGCGAACCTGGCTGGTCCATGCTGAGCCCCGAGCGGCGGCGCCCGACGCGGACTGGCGCCGGTCGCCGTGGGGAGGTGATGGGCGCAGTTCCCCCCAGTCACCTCCCGGTCGGAGGCAGTGTGATCGTCCCCCGCCCCTTCCCCCGATCCGGGGCCCGTAGTCGCGGTAACCACCGGCCGCTTGCGTCATGTGAAGGAGGGCACCAGCGGGCCCCGGCGACCCCGCAGGTCGCGGGTCAATGTGGCCGTGGAGGGCGCGGCCACCGGCCCGCGGCATGACGGTAGGCGGCGGGCCGACTCCCGCCAGACCGCTCGCGTCGTCCCGGACGGACCTGGCAGACGCCGATGTCGGCTACGAACTGGAGCAATACGCGTTAAAACCTGCACCTCGCGGTTGTATTATCACCTCGCGTGGCTCGCATTAGACGTGAGCTCCCTTCCCAGTTACCAAAAATCAAACGCAATTGTGAAGCATGTTTTTTCAAAGTGCATTTATGCCGCGGCTGAAGATATTGAATGCACATTTCACAGGCATTTAGCTTTGAACAAACCAGTTGCACTTGACATTTTCATAAAACCAGCAATACGCCCGACCTGCAGAGAGCAGGGAAAGCCGACTCTCAATTCATATTGTATTGACCTACATGCTGATTCAACATGGTTCTCGTGCATTGCACATGCAGCTCAGCTCTGGCGGCAGGGGCGCTACAGGCAGGGCTGCACAACCTCTTCAATTGTGACACTATTCCAGCTCACAGAACGCACTGTTTATGTTAACGCAGGGCGATATGTACTGTGAGCAAGCACAAGATCCCGTATACTGTGCTCAAAGAAGATGAAAACACTTGAGATGAACATTCGGGCGCCTCGTTACAAAAGCAATGGTCATGAAGCAAATGTACAAAACAGAGCAGCTGACGACATCGGAGAGGCCGGCCGATCGGCTCACTTCTTGCCGGTGCTGCCGCCGGCGCCCGCCGCTGCTGCCATCTGTCGCCTCTGGGCGAGCAGCTGCGCGCGCCGCTCCTTCTGCTGCTGACGCCACTTGATCCAACGCGCCACCTGCGGTAGGAGGTACGCTGGGTTCACTGGATGATTCATCAAACGATCTCCCGCCAACACCCAACTAGAAGGGACCGACGAAAGACAATGTGACTTGCCATGCCGTCGGATGCACTAAGACCACAGCAACGCGACCACCCGTCCCGGTGGCTCAGTTGGGTGGAGCGCCTGCCTTCCGATCCATCCACTCGTGGCGGGCTGGGTGCGAGACGCATAAGGTGCTCGCTATTTACCCTTGACAGGTGGCAGCGGCCGCACTATACGTCAGGTGACATCAGAGGACAGGACGGACCGTGCCCAGCATTGCGGCAAGTTAAACTTCTGCCACCCAATTCTGCCGTTGACGTGGAAATGCGCGATAGGATGGTAGAGGTCGGGGCTCATACAGCAAGCAATTCTTAGCGTCAGCTCTGATCCCAGAAACCCAGCCATTCAAAAATGCGCGGATTAAATATTTAAAAAAAACTTTGTCCCCTCGACGTGGATCCAGACCAATGAGGCGGTGTCCAACATTCCCAGCCCTCCCACTCTATACGGAGCGCCACGCCCCTTTCCACAGCAGTATCCCCAGCGCGGTACCATCCGCGCGATCTGGACGGTCGGCGGCCGTACCTCCGGGATGTTCCTGTTGCCCTTGAGCTCCAGCTGCTGGTAGTAGGCCTCGCGGAGTACCTTGATGGCCTGCAGGTTGGCGTACGGTAGCCGGGTGATGGGGTCGAAGTACCTGGCCGGCAGCCTGGCGGTGGGAGCGGTCGATGAGCGTGGCGCCGCGGTCGGCACCCAGACGGGATGTGCACGTGGCAGCGCCGCTGGGGACAGGACGGACCTGCCCGCCACTGAGACACACCGCCGCAGTAACCAGGGCCAACACCGAGACGCCGGCCCGGCCGCAGACGGCCGACACTCCCAGCTAACGGAATGCAAGTCATAATCCAGTCAAATAGCACATAAACACGGGATTTTCGCAGCGTCACTCACGACTTTTCCTATCGCAGCGTGATCTCAGCTTCACTCGGGAATGTCATTACGCATTCGGTGCACCCTAACAATAGCGTGCAGTACACGGGACCTGAGCGGCCGCCAGGGTGGGGTATCTGTCACCATCGCATGCCAGAAGATCGGCGGATGCCGGGCGCGACGGGTTCACGGCCGGTCAGACCAGAATCGGCATTTACAGCCATGGGAGATGAGCATTCCTCACACGATCCGCTCGGCGCGAAAACCTGTTATCTCCCACCTACACTGCCACCAACAGCACAGCAGAAAAAACGTGAGCCGGACTTGGCGCATGAGCCATTAGGGTTCAGACAACCGCTCGGTGGCTGGCTGACCTGGTGATGGGGCAGACGCTCCTCTGCTTGACCTTGGGTTTCTCGTTGGGGAAAAAGCGCTCCACCATGGCCGGCTCGGAGAATGAGATGAACGTGCGCTCGCAGTGGCCCACCATCTTCGACTCGTACTTGATGTCGTCCCGCACGGCCGCCGGCTCCGAGAACTCGATCTGAGGCGAGGTGTAGTGGCCAGGTCAGGGGCAGCGCCGCGCCCACCACCTGGCATCCAGCCCAGCAAAATACCACCCAGGTTCAAACATACTGCACATACACCTTTCCCAGAGGGAGTGTGTTAAACAACACACTCTGGGAAGGCCCCTCGGCTCCTGACCCGCCGCCCCGCCCGGCTCCGGCCGCTGGCGCGCCGCCACGCCCGGCTCCGGACCCTGATACACCGCCACACCCGGCCCCGGCCGCCCCTCACCTGGATGTCATCGAGACGCATCTCGCCCTGTATGGGCGCCGGCGGCTCCACCACGGGCACCTCCTCGATCAGCGGCATACGGACCGAGTGGTAGCGCACCATCGGGCCCGTGTACTCCTTCTTCACCGGCTTCAGCTTCTTTTTCTCGATCTCCATCAGCAGGTACTTCTCTGTAGCGGGCGGCGTCAGCAGTGGTGATGTCACGCAGCGGCAAGACCGCCACGTGTCGCGCGGTGGCAGCATCAGTACGACAATTTCATTCAGAACCACACCATGGAGCTCTATGTAGTGGTTTGATAACATAACCATTATCATCCATGGCGCCATCGGGCATGTCATCTGCTACGAAGTTACTCAGAACAGTCTTGTTCAGAAACAGAGAACACTAAAACATCATGCGTGCGCTTCGCCAACCGCGCATCTGCCACAAACAAGGAGTGTTCATCCCCTTCCGAGCGCCTCTGCCTACGCTGCCAAGAGAGCCCGCTTATTAAAGCTCGCGACCAGTGCCCATCTAGGACACACACGCCGCGTGTCAGCCGACGGCGCGTCCCTCACCGAGCGTCTTGAGGTTCTCCTGTTCTGTGGCCTTGGCCTCCTCCAGGATCTCCTCCTGGGTCATCTTGCGCTCGGGCACCACGCGGCGGGGCGCGCGGCGCCGCTCAGACTGCTCCCGCTCACGCTGTCGGCGCGCCGTCTCCGCCGACTTGGCCAGCGTGGAGCGGCGACGAGCCGCCACGACTGCCGGACGTGGGAGAGACGTCAGAACTTGCGCCGGCGGAGCGGCAGGGAGGGGTGGGAGGTCAGAACTAGCGCCGGCAGAGCGGCAGGGAGGGGTGAGAGGCCAGAACTAGCACCGGCGGAGCGGCAGGGAGGGGTGGGAGGTCAGAACTAACGCCGGCAGGCGGCAGGGAGGGGTGAGAGGTCAGAACTAGCGCCGGCGGAGAGGCAGGGAGGGGTGAGAGGTCAGAACTAGCGCCGGCGGAGCGGCAGGGAGGGGTGAGAGGTCAGAACTAACGCCGGCAGGCGGCAGGGAGGGGAGAGAGGTCAGAACTAGCGCCGGCGGAGCGGCGGGGAGGGGTGAGAGGCCAGAACTAGCGCCGGCGGAGCGGCAGGGAGGGGTGAGAGGTCAGAACTAGCGCCGGCGGAGCGGCAGGGAGGGGTGAGAGGTCAGAACTAACGGGCAGGCGGCAGGGAGGGGAGAGAGGTCAGAACTAGCGCCGGCGGAGCGGCAGGGAGGGGTGAGAGAGGTCAGAACTAGCGCCGGCGGAGCGGCAGGGAGGGGTGAGAGGTCAGAACTAACGCCGGCAGGCGGCAGGGAGGGGAGAGAGGTCAGAACTAGCGCCGGCGGAGCGGCAGGGAGGGGTGAGAGGTCAGAACTAGCGCCGGCGGAGCGGCAGGGAGGGGTGAGAGGTCAGAACTAGCGCCGGCGGAGCGGCAGGGAGGGGTGAGAGGTCAGAACTAACGCCGGCAGGCGGCAGGGAGGGGAGAGAGGTCAGAACTAGCGCCGGCGGAGCGGCAGGGAGGGGGTGAGAGGTCAGAACTAGCGCCGGCGGAGCGGCAGGGAGGGGTGAGAGGCCAGAACTAGCGCCGGCGGAGCGGCAGGGAGGGGTGAGAGGCCAGAACTAGCGCCGGCGGAGCGGCAGGGAGGGGTGAGAAGTCAGAACTAGCGCCGGCGGAGCGGCAGGGAGGGGTGAGAGGCCAGAGCTAGCGCCGGCAGAGTGGCAGGGAGGGGAGAGAGGTCAGAACTAGCGCCGGCAGAGCGGCAGGGAGGGGAGAGAGGTCAGAACTAGCGCCGGCGGAGCGGCAGGGAGGGGAAAGGGGTCAGAGCAGAGGACGAGGACGCCGGCGGGGACACCACGAGGGGAGAGAGGTCAGAGCCGAGAACGCCGGCGGAGCGGCAGTGAGCTTAGGACGTTTGGGAGGAAACAAGTAGGGACAGAGCTGGCGGTGCGAAGAGAGGGAGGCTGAAGGGGAGCACGGAGAGGCAGGGCCACACACAGCCGGGGATGCCAAGGAGGGGCAGAGGGCGCCGCGACGAGGGAAGGGCAGGGACGGGCAGGCATGGGAAGCCGCGACACCGCAACTGCCAGGCACCGGGAGCGGGCAGAGCTGAGGACGTCGGTACTGGTAAATGGTGAGGGACATGGTGTGTACAGCACAGGTGTCCAGCATGTCATATTGGAGGAGCTGCTATATCCTCCAGTTGCCAACCACAAGCTGGCAGGTCATCAGGGGACAGCGCAAAACTACTGCAGAACAAAACATCAGGTAAAGGGACATGGGTATTATATGCAGGGAGGAATATTTTAGACACAAACCAAGGCAGGTTCGAGGCAGGACAGAGTCTACCAAAGAGAGAACATACCACCATAATGACGGAATGGACTGCGCGACATTTCCGAAAACGTAATTACTTGCAAACCTTGTTGTATGATTATGTGCACCATAACTGCATGCCTTCCAGACACACCTTCAAATATCAAGCAGCAGGAACCATCAACCATGGAACAATCAGCAACCATCAACCATATCAAGCAGGTCTCTATAATACAGATGTGCAGAATACATGAACCGATCAAACAACATAATATTGAGTCACCATGTGCTACTTACTTCCAGCATTACTCAAAGCCTTTCTGGTCAGTCTCTTCTTCTGTTTCTTTTCTACTTTAACAGCTGGAGTAGCTGTGACCGTCTTCTTCTTGACTGGTTCCTGGGAACATGGCACGAGCATCAACCAGATAAAAACTGTGACCTTAAAGAAATTCAGTGAATTCATTACAATCCTGATGAATGCACAAGCGTCAAAAGATTGAAACCGCACCAACTGTGTCCAAACCAGACTAATGGCTGTGCAGCAGAGTCTGCACACAAGGCACACATGGGTAGAAATACCAATTTATACAAAATGGTCCATCCATAAAGAACAAATAACTTGATGTTAAAATGAAAGCCTGTCAGATAAGAAGCAAATGACATAGTTGTGAGGATGTACTAGAAAGGAAGTCATATTGCCATCACAAGCAAGAATATCTGTGGGCTGGCATTTTCATTCCTAGACATCAGAATTTAACACATAACACACATTCCAGCCGTGGGAGCCATATAAGCTACTGCATGCATTCGACAGTTCCATGACAGCAGCAAATTGGAGTGTTAACGGGATATGCCGTCGGGAAGATAACCAAAGACCAGAGGGGGGGGGGGGAGTAGGTGTTGATTTCTGGGGGAGCTCATATTATCGGGGTCTGTTCGTTGAAATAATGGGAACGTCACCGCCGCAAAATGGCCACACCAGCCGAAGGTCACGCGTTCTCCTCCTCCCATCTATCAAGTACCTTATAAGCTTTTGTGACGACGCCTTTCTGGACCCGACGAGGACCCTGTCCATCCGCGTCCTCGTGGTCCGACTTGACCTCGTCTGTCTCGTCAATGTCAAAGTCAGAGTCCACCACATCCTCCACCTCCTTCTCGGACCTGAAAAGTATTCATCGAAAGTAATGCAGCCACACTGCACTCAGTTTGGCAGCATCTGGAGGACCAGACAGTGGGAATCAGTGCATTATTGTAGCAAACAAGTACCAAAATGTAAGAGCATTGGTTCAAAATTTTAAAGGGTTCCACCATTTAATAATACAATTGGATAACACCTGAGGCTGGTATGCCAGCAACACTGTAAGTCACTGTTGGAGAACTGCAAACAAGGAGGACATCTCAGAAAAACATGGCAGAGAGCATCCACATGTCAGCATGTGTGTCAGCATGTAAGAACATGGAATTCTTATGGCATGATACACTTCCAACATGCAACATTTTCCATCTCTGTGAGCTTCTATTTGCCATCAGAAGAATGTCTGGCTTGAAATGTAGACCAGACATTGGATCCAAAGTGAAGTTCTCACGCGTAGTCCTTGTCCTCCTCCTCTTCATTGAAACCTCCATAAGTAGTTGTGTAAAAGTCATCTTCCTCTTCTTCCCCAATCAGTTTGTTCATGCGATTCCCAGCATTACTTCTGCGCTCTCTGGTGGTGGCCAATGCCATCTTCCCAGCACCAAGTTAAGGGTAGAGTACCTGCAAAGTAAGGTCATTGTAACAAAGTGTTTGCAATAATTTATATTTGAAGCAGCATTAGATAAACATGACACTGAACCAATAAAACAAACAAGACATATGTTTATCAGGTCCTCTGACAGTAACAGGAACATGAGGACTTATAGTGTGTGTTCACACTGAGGCCATGAAAGGGTTGTGTGCAAGTCAGCACCCCCAGTACAGAGAGGCAGGCCCTGAAACCTAATTCCAGCGTGGGCACTTGTTGGGCACAACTGCAGTCTGTGCAAATTATTAGACCACCTGCGGTGATCAGGGATGCTGCTGCATCAATGAGGAAGCCTGTGTCCATGCAGGGTCAACTGAGTGGGTCAGATGGGCCCCCTGTGTTGGGGAGGGGACAAGTGTGACATGTGATGTACCCCTCCAACAACATTCAGATCAGTCAGAGGATCCCACCCAGTGTCCAGACTGAAAGCTAGAAGACTGCACTGATGGCACTGGTATTGTTGAGCAAAGCATACATGTCTGCTGAAGCAATAAGTGAGTGGATTTATCAAAGATATATACTTTCATCAAAATTAAACAGATATGCTTCCACCATATCAATGTTATAAAATCCAAAAATACCTTAGCTTGAATCCATTAAGATGCTAACACTGACAGTGTCCATGATTAGCTACCCACAAGCCGTGCACTGCAAATGATTTTCTGAAATTACAAACCGCCCGGAAAGCAATACGTAACCCAGTAAAACATATGCATATCAACCAAAAAAACATCAGTAAATGTTCTCTTGCCGCCTACTGCCCAGCGCCAACTTGCCCTCTTTTTCAGTACCTACCTAAAGAAAATCCTTCCAAACAAAACGAGGGATCAACCGGAGCAGCCCAACTCATGCAATCAACTTCGATACTTATTTCAATACGGCACGAGAAACACAAGTGATAAAAAAGACGCCGTTTCACGAAATATGCGTCGTTTGCGTACCCGCCGCATAATTGAGATGTGACGCAGGCTTGAAGACGATCGTCAGCTGACATGACTGCGTGACGTCTCGATAATTTTCGGTAATTTTGGCATTCTAATTCGAAAACTAGGCAAACAAGAAAAATATAAAAGCTTGCCGTGTATTGAGAAGAGTTTGATATAAATAGACAGAAGTCAACGTAACAGACACATTTTTAATAGGTCGTCACGTTCGCACGGAATGTGAAGCAAAGGCCCGGGACGGAGCATCATGAAAAGTGGCACTTCTTGGAGTGGTTGTGAAGAAATCATGTTTCTTTTTACTGCGCATGGTGGGGCATCTGTATCTGAAGCGTTTCAGCGCTTACAAGTGTTAACGAATTTCCACCAAGGAGTAAATTATACCTATATTGTTAAGTTTGGAGATAAAGAAGCATCCAATTCGTTTGGCCTTCAAATAGCAATCCATATAATCTACCACCACGTAAAAACTTCAGTCGTCGCCAAAATTCCATTTGGAGCATCACAAATCAACCACTTAGTTTTGAGCATTGCTAGGAGAGCACCAGATGGTTTGGCCGGTTAGAGGGTTTTCCCGTGATCGGGTTGTCGACCGGATGATTCGAATTATCCGGTCAGATGCTACTTTTCCAGATGTTTAGTGTTGCTTCTTTTACATGACAACCGACGTGTTGGAAGTAAATAGTGTGCCGAAACCAGTCCAAGCCACTGGTAACAATGGGTAGCAATAGGTTTCAACAGCCCACAACAGATACACTCGGAGTCGATTTGTATTTGTTTAGGGACTCTCCGTTTTTGTACTTTTCACTGATTGCTTCATCAGGCGTGTACAATCTGATCAACAGTACCAGTGTTATCGGTGGAGTCTTCCGGCTTTCATTCTGAACACGGGGCGGGATCCTCTGGTCGACCCCGGGGTTGTTGGAGGTATACATCATACTACACTGGTCTCCTCCTTGACGGGTACGGCCATCTGGCTCGCACAATTGACCCCGGATCGACGCAGGCTTCCTCATTGATGCAACAGCATCCCTGATCACCGCAGATTGTCCAATAATTGGCACATAGACTCAAGTTCTGCCTAACAAGTCCATGATGGAATTGAGCTGAACGGCCCACCGTTCTGTACAGGGGGGGGGGGGGGGGGTCTCTGACCGGCACAAGACCCTTTCATAGCCTCATTTCGAACACACACCATAAGTTATCATGCTCCCTGTTATTGCCAGAGGGCCTGACCAACGCAAGGGCCCCCCCTGTCATTCGTAGTCCCGTTCCGTCCTTGTTGAGCGATTCTTCCCTTGACAAACTCGAGGCCCCTTGTGGTCACAGAATGCCCTATTAGACACTGTTGGCCCCTGAACGATACAGGACCCCGCATTGTTACAAGAACCCCGACCAATGTAAATCGCGGGCCCGGCCGTGTCCCCACTTGGGGAATAGGCCTCCCAGAGCTCAGACCGACACGGAGCCGACAGTTCGGTGGTGATCTCCGGCCGAAATAGAAGAACGTTCTGCCTCAGGGGCTCCCGATCGATGCAAGAGGTCGTCTAAAGGACATTCGAGATTACGGTCCTGCGGGCAGGGGTCCTTAATGGGACCTATAGGCAGCCATGCGGGCTCTTCAGCCTTCCAATCGGGCTCTCGACCTTGGGTCTTAAGAAGCCCTTCATCCCCTCTTCGGACCTCCTAAAATAAAGCCTGTGACCGACAAGGGGCCCATAGCCGACAATGACACTCTGTTATGCGCTGTGGGCCCCTGACCGATACAAAATCCCCAACTGCTGATTCAAGGACCCAGGCCAAAGCAAATCGTGCCTCCCTGCCTTGTTCCTGCTTGGACCCCCAAGGTTCGGACTGACAGGAAGCCAACTGTTTGGTGTTCTTGGTTTCAAGCCGAGTTGGACACCCGCATTGTCTCAGGGGTCCTCAAACCATGCAATAGGACCTCTAACTGATATTTCAGGCCACGCCCCTACGGGCCGCCATTTCTATGTGAATAACAGCCAGTCCCTCTGGCCCTCATGACCTCTAACCGGACCTTTGACAGCCGGTTTCGTTAAACCGCCCGGGCGCCTTTTCAGGCCTCATCGAACGCCGCCCTTGGTCGGCTCGGGGTCCCTTGCGAGCACAGGCCACTCTTTTAGGTGCTGTGGGTCCTTGAAAGATGCGGAAGCCCCAAGCAGTGTAAATCACTGGCCCGGCTTTGTACCTGATTTTGAAGTGGGCCCTCGGATCCCTAACGGCACGAAGCCGAGCGTGCATTAATGGTGATGCCTGGCCGATATAGAGGCCCATATCGACTCAGGGGTTCCCCGATCGGCGTAAAGGACCCTCTGTCCGTCATTTGAGGGCCCGTCCTCGCAGACCGAGCCCCTGAATAAGACTCCGACCAGCCCTTGGTGTCCATGAACCCTCGAGTTGGGCCCTTGATCGTCGTACCCGGTGGGCCCTCCAGGCTCTTCGGGCCTTCTCTAACACTGCCTCTGGCGGACTCGGGGCCCTTGCTAACACGGATCCCCTCTCCCCGTTAGGCCCTGATAGAAACTGGGGCCCTGACCACTGTAAATCGCTGGCTCCAACTTTGTCCCTGATTGGGAAATGGCCCCTCAGGCCCATCCGGCACGGAGCCGACAGTGTGTTACTGGTGAACTCTTCTGCGGCTGCATCTCCGCGTCGGGTAGGTTTTTTTATCATTTTTGACGTGTTGGGCTGTTGTAGTTGTTAAATGGCGTATGGTCTCCGCGGTAACATAACGAAAACATTTTGCATTCATCTGAACATTTGACTGCCATTGCATGATCACCCTGATCTCCTGCAGGGATTCAGTCCGGACGTGTTGAGAATTGTGTAAAACAAAGTAACAGGGTGGCTAGCGGTTCCTAACAGCACGATAGCAGCACTCATGCAGTTCCGCAATAATTCCAATGCGTCTGCATTACCAATGCCCATTTAACTGCTGTTTCCTATCAGTCACCCCAGTGGCTTGTTCCCAGCCGTGAATGGAACTTCCCCTTAGTTCGAAGAACCTTGCTGCATCACGGCCACATCTGTCATGACGAGTGCGCCCAGCTGCACTACCATTTTAAACCTCCCCACCGCCCTTTTAAGATAGTCAAAAGGCACTCATTCTTGACAAGGGGCACGGATGAAGGATGTTCAGCAAAAAAATTGTGTGGAAAACTGACCGCAATGAGCACCTCCAGTGAAGAAATATCTAAGCCATGCTAGTTTTGACCAGGTTGGTGTAACCGCTGTCAAACAGGTCTGTTACCAACACTGCACGTGGCGCACGTTTTGCGCGCCGGGGATTTTAACTTGGCACTGCCGGGGCATGCAAAACAGATTTTGAGCGAAGTGTGTAAAACGGCTGAGTAGCTCTCCAGATGTGCTCTGTATCTTGCTTTTCGACAAGACCTTTCATGCTATCAGGCATGCAAAGAGTTTTGACCGAAGTACAGCCTCATGGCGTCAACGCGGCAGTGGTAATTGCACTTCGTCAGCCAACGTTGCGGCCAAAACAAAGCATAGAATTGTCGCTGTCTGTTTCAGCTGTTTGAGACTTGCCAGTAAGCATTGTGGCCGCGCGCCACTGTCGGCGTGCGCCGTGTCCAGGTGGGCGTCAGGCCGGTACCTGAGCGAGGACTTGGAACGTCCGAACCTGTCGCTTCACCGCCGAGGTGTTTACTGGGGGTGTGGGCTTCAAAAAACCCTTATTAATCCGGCCGTTCTGCCGCTGTAACAGGAATGAAATACGATAAAGTGGCAAGGCTGACCAACCCAACATTAGCTAAATAGTTTGCTTAGACGCCTTCGCCTCGCCCAACTTCTGGCGAATTCCCCATGCTCTCATCACGTCGGACTGCCAGAGCGCGCCGACAGCCCGGCGCGGGTCAAGCGGGACCATTCTCGTGCCGACGCGGCCCGTGCCGACCCGGCCGTG
Source organism: Pollicipes pollicipes (assembly GCF_011947565.3). Classification (NCBI taxonomy): domain Eukaryota; kingdom Metazoa; phylum Arthropoda; class Thecostraca; order Pollicipedomorpha; family Pollicipedidae; genus Pollicipes; species Pollicipes pollicipes. The sequence goes on along the minus strand of NW_023597054.1, from coordinate 46,120,830 downwards.
ATCGACAGCGTCAACACCGGCGCCATCTGGCCGAGCGATCAGGCCTGGTCGGCCCATTCGTCTTCTGCCCGTGTGACGTCACCGGCCGGGAGCTGAGCGGGCGGTCGGACGCCGCGCCGGCCGTGATGGACGAGCCGCGCCGCCGGCCCGGCGCCGGTGCACGGCCGACCCTAATGTGCGAGCCGACGACTGGTGACAATCCGGCCCGGGGTGGGGCTGCTCTGCGTCGGGCGGGCCGGATCGTGTTTCGCTCGCGGTGCTGTCACTGATCTGCCGGGCTAAAGCTGAGCTGCCCTGGGAAGAGACTCGGGGTGGCAGGGCTGATGGGCGCCGGCGTCGTTGCCGATCTTCGCTTGATCGGCATTTGATGGAACGCCCCCGGCTTGCAGCAATGCAGCAGCAGCACGGCTAAGGGTGGTATTTTTCTAAACTTCTAAAACTGTTTCTACGGTGGCGCTTGGTTAGCTTTCCAGCCGGCATGTGATTGTTTTGACGCCTAATTTTAATTTGGATTCCAATAGCTTAGTAGACTAAGTTCCGCACTTGGTTCAGCACGGCATCGATTTCGGTCCCCTGACTGGAATTGACATGGAAGCGAAGTTGACTTTGGAAATGTGTAACAGCAGTGGCGCTTGGCTGGTAATTGTACACAAAAGGTAAATGATAGGTGTGTCGTGAGGAGAGACATTGTGGAAACGCATTGACTAATGACGCGCCCTATTGAAATGGCTGAAGATGAGAAGCTCTTTGTTTTCGTTTTGTTTTGGAGGGGGAATCTTGCAAGCATGCAGTTTACTGCTCTGGTCCATTTGGTGCATATCTTGCCCTGTTTTTTCTCTCTTCGTGCTATTATCACTGTGCAGCACCTTGGGTTTTCCTTAGCAATACTACACACGACAATATTTGAAGACATTCGATGTACATAGGAATTAAAAAAACTTCTCACTCCGAACCAGCTCTGGTCTTTGTCTGAAATATACAATCAGCAGACGATTTTGACAGGTGCAATCCATTTCTCCTTCCGATGGCAAACACACATTTTCTGCGGGAGTCGGCAATGCAAAAGCGTACCACACCGCTACCCGGTGCAGAAATATTGCCTTTTTAGGTAAGCAAAGCTTTTTAGAAGTTGAAATTGTCTGACTTATGTCCGCTACACCGGCGGGCATAAGTGACACATATCAGCGGTCATACATAGGTGCAGAGATGTATGCATAATTTTGCGATGTCGGGGCGAACGGAACAAGCTTTCGCTGAAAACTCAGGTTAAAGGGAGGGTTCCACATTTGCATGGGGTTTTAACTGAAATAGCCATTTTGATGACCTTTCAATGTAGTTCACAGCAATGCCCCTTTTAAGAGACAAACCCCCCTGGTTCCTTAGCAAAGGGCTCAAGGATGTGGGAGAGTTATTGTGAGAGAGTATTTCTAGGTCACCTTGCCATTCATAACGTCGTAATAATGTTAAAATCCTGGTATTCCATGGGTCATGTTGGCGTCAAGGCCACAAAAAATGTAATGGTTGAGTCTTTCATACATGGCGTCCGTAAGCACGACTTTCAGATATAACGGCCGGCAGTTGGCTCTCAATCAATGTCGTACAAGGTACGATAACGCAAACAAACAAGGACGTATCGAGGAGCATATTTACTAAACAGTGAAACTGTGTTGTCCGGAGCAGTCTCTTCTCCTTAGAAAGCACACCGATGGTTACAGATGAGCTTGTTTCATCATATCTCATAGTTGTTTCAACATCTTCAAATGTGAAACATTCCCTTAAACGCGCCGCAGGCTCGCGAAATTTCTTGCATTATGCAAAACAATATTTTGTGTTCTCCATCTGCCTATTTGTACATGCTAACCCGAGTTTTGTAGCGTCAAAATGCATCGCGCACGTGTTATTGAATGGAGTACATTTGTGAAGAGGTTGGGGAGAGCGCCCCTGTGGGCCACTTCGCGAAACATGCTCCAACTGCAAACTTGTGCGTATTTGATACATAAATTGGATTAATTCGCCAGCCACCCAAACATGTTTGATATGCACCCAAGAGTGAACAATTCACAGAGAATGAAGGAGACAGTGTGAAGCACGGAACTTATTTGTACCGCCATTTTGCCCTGTTAACCCTCGGTTAACCGTTTTCTTGGTTTATAGTGGTGCTCAATAATGATAAATTTAAGCCTTTCGAGTATCTAACTCACCAGGCTACCTGACAAGGCTATCCTAATGCTGCCATACAGGAGCTTTGGGACAGAACTGACGCAGCTAATACAGAAGTGTTTGATGTTGAAATTCTGCCCTCTGGAGATGTTTATCACGCACACCTCTTACTTGTTTCGCATTTTAATCTCATAGGTTGGCGGGCATGATTTATATTTATATTTGGGGGGGGGGGGGGGGGTGAGTGGGACGACTGTCTGCCAGCAGACCATGCGAAAGGTACTGACTTTTTGTTTTGGGGGAGCAGGAAAAAGCTAGTAAGTCTCCTGTGGACCAAGTAATTGCTTACCTTACTTACTTTCAACACATGATTGGCAACCAGAGTTAGCCATTTTCTGTTTTAATCCATCCAGTTTTGTCAAAAGACAAATTATGATGCCACAAGGCATTCAATGGGCTTATTTTGTTCCATTTTCTTGATTATTTGCCCCAAATTTCTTGAAGTTGTTCCTCATGGCTGCTTCAACCAGATGTTTTCTATAGCTGTCATGGTTTGCTAACTGGCAAATGACTGTACTGTGTATATGCACTACACTTTTAACACTGGGATACTCTAAGTTGCATAGTAAATATAATCGGAGTTAAATATTAGTGAGTAACAAACAGTCAAACCATCCCATTTAAAATGTGAAGCCAACATATCAAACTTTGTCATTAAATATGAATAAACAAGCCTAAATAGACGCCTTTGCTGCAGCTGAAAAGGCAAGCAGGACTATTGGCATGGTCGTCTAGAAGCTATGTTACTTTTGGAGAAGAGAGATTGTTTTGTGGAACATACCCATTATTGCCCTTAACATAGGTTAACCATGACAATCAAAATAAGTTGTTCAAAGTGATATAAAGTGTTTTGATCTGTGTGTTATCAACTTTGTCTGATGTCAACAAGCATACACAAATGAACAAGAAAAATGCAAGTTGAAACCAGTCAAAATTAGCTTTACCATGTTTTTATCACAAGTGCTGCGATCAACAGATAGGTGAGTTGAGATGATGTTCGACATATGGGCTACTCTAAGTTAGGTTAAGATGGTTAAGTGCATGGCAAGTGGCAACAGGAATCGTGCAAGAATTGGTAGCTCACAACTGCTGCTGTGATACAAATAGGTTAGACGGGATGATATGAGGTAAGGCCTCTTTAGGGTAGGCATAGTTAGGCTACTTTCATGGAAATAAGCGTTGGTATTTTGTAAGAAACAGTGACAAAATGTTTGTTTTCCCTGACCCCATCTTAACAGAAGCCAGAGGCATGTCTATTGTGTTTGACTTGGTGATGGGCTGATATGTAGGAGTCCAAGGTTTTGTTTTTGTTTGAGTGTTTTATGCTTGTTGAATTTTCTGTTGTCATTTGGTTATTTAATCCCTTTGCCTTGTTTTGTGTTAAAAGTGCTGTAAAAGGAAAGTGCAAAGTGTGGCATCAAATTATTGGTGTTAATTTTATGCTCATTACACTGTCATGAAATTACTATGCTTTAATGTATTCTGTTTCACTTGAATGATCTAGGATGTTAAAACACAAAACAGTTTTGTCGGATTTCCGATATTACGTTCATGCCAACTTGAAATAGATGTCTTTGTTTGCTGAAGCATCAGTCACGAGCTCATAAGTTCCATATTTTGTGAATTCATTTTTTCACTCCCGCACGGTCTTTTTGCGATGGAATTTTTCACTCTCACCCTAGTTCAAAAACGATTCTAGCTCCCTGCTAATATCCGATTGGGCGGGAAAAATACGATGGGAACAGTTGTCCTCTTATCAAATGTAACTTCAGCCCTTATAAATTAATACTCGTACGTGTGGCGTTGCATCCACAACATAACTGCCAGAAGCGTATCCCGCGTTTTTCCAGCATGCAGTCGGTACACAAATCACAGCAGCTACTCTCAAAAGCCCATAAACTCAGGTGTAGTTACAAAGTGTACAAGGGAACGCATCGGGTATACCAAGGTCGCAGAATTTCGAGCAGCAGGAGGTGGCTGGGTTGTACGAGTCTCAAAAACGTGAAGGGGTGCAGAAATACTCTCAATCCCCTGATAGCCATGCAACGTCATAATGACAACGCCTATTACCGGCGGCACCTGCCCCTCCCCCGCGCTGGCGCCTGTTCCCACGTTCAGAGGAGACTGTCACGTAGTTCCACCTATTCCCCTGACTCTCCCGTCCATCAGTCACATGCGCCACGGGGGTGGTCTGCACCTAGTCCGCATCAGGCGAGACGGTACCTACCCAGCTCCCGGCGCAGGGGTCTGACCCCGGCATCGGCCGGCCGGAAGTGATCGGTGTCCGGCCGGAAGGGGGCCGTCCGTCGACGCGCCACTGACAGGGTCGAGGGGTGCCGCCGGTCCCGCCGGCTCCGGTTACCGGGACACGCCGATGGGAGCCGCCCAGACCGCCTGGCGCCGGCCGCCTCCTGCCGCTCCTCGGGTCGGCGTATAACGACCTGTCCCGCTGCAGCCCGCCGACGCCCCCGTGGACTGGGCGCCGGCACCGCGCCTTTGACTTGTCACCCGCCGGAGGGCAGAAAGCTAAGAATATTTGTTTTTCAACTTCAGTGCGTATTACTCGGATCAGCATTTTCCTTTTATCACTAACTAAAAACACCCAGCCGAAGGGCATAATACCGCTGGTCGGTAGCTTTTCTTGGAAATTATGGTACGCTGCTTATATCAATTGGCCAATAGTGCAACACAAATTGCGCTGTAGAGCCCCACTGACAACGTCCATGATTCAACGAAATGTCGCTTCGAATTCGCGAGAAAACAGGCGAATGCGCAGGACGAGCTACATCCGTGAATCTTATTTAGTTCGGCCACATTCGGTGCCTGCGAGCGTGGCACCAAAATTTGACGTCTGGAGGTCCCGCCAACAATCTGGGGGCTCCGATCGGTGCTCTGGGCGGAGTGAACTATGATCTGGGGGCTCCGATCGGTGCTCTGGGCAGAGCGAACTATGATCTGGGGGTCCAGACTGGTGCTCTGGGTACAGCAAATTATTATCTGAATTGTGGAGCACTAAACCTTTGAAGCAACAGGATCGTCGCAGCCGCCAGAGGGTTGTGTCGGGCCTCTGTCCCTCCCGGGACGGGCCTGCGTAACGCCTCGCATGTCGGTGGCATCTTTACAGCGTTTGCGACTGGGGATAGACAAAGCTTCCCACATATTTGGAGCAGTTTGAGTCCCACAGTTGTCTTGGACAAAACACGTGGCATATGCACTAGGCATAGGAAGAAATCATTGGTAATCATTGGTACTTCAAATCATTTCAAAAAGCTTTCGTCTCGCCAGCTGGCTGTGTCATCCAGGCGCATGCATTGTCTTATATGCGTTATATATATATATAAATAGATAAATACATGAATATATATATATATATATATATATATATATATATATATATATATATACCTAAAGGAACGTCAATGTCGTCCGTCTAATAAGCGTCGACTTTTGACGTGTACGCAATAAAAAGCTGGTCTAGCTCGTAGGCAGTGCTAGTGCAATGTTGGAGATCTAACAAATATGACAAGTGACATTTTATCCCTGGACACAGCTCTCAACTTTGCCTTGTGCGTGTCATTCCGATGGCAGCGACACTGGACCTGCACCATGAGAACGCACCGGGGTCTCGTCAGCAACGCCCGGTGTACGGTCGTCCGGCGTCTCCAGCCCCGCGGTACAGCGAGGGTACGGCCGCCGGAGGGGCCGCGCGCCGGCTGTGTTTTCGGCCGCTGATTTATGCTCGTGCCGGCCGCTCTCCCATGATGGAGGGGGCGGCGGACGGCGGTGCTGGCGCGGCGGCGAGGGAGCGAGGGCGTGCCGGACATAGCGAGCGGCCGCCGAACCGGGCTGAAGTCGAGCCGGGCCGTCCCGGAAGCCCAGCGCCAGCAGCAGGAGGACAACAGGCAACAGCTTGCCAACGCCAGGCCAACCAAGCACTGAAGCTCGACTGCCTGACGCTGTGACTAGGTGGAATGGTCTCCTCTCGGTCTGCCAGGTTTGACTAGTGCTCTCCCCACCCAACCGGCTGCAGGACTGGCGCTATATTCTCCAACGCTCTCGGTCAAACTGGTACACCACCCAACCCTCCCGGTCAGACTGGTACACTCCCCGTCCCGAGTCAGACCGCTACACTTTCCCGCCTCGAGTCAGACTGGAACACTCCCGTCCCGGGTCAGACTGGTACACTCCCCCGCCTCGAATCAGACTGGTACACTCCCCCGCCTCGAGACAAGCTGGTGCACTCCCCGACACTTCCGGTCAGACTGGTACCTTTTAAGATGCTCCCAGTCATCTACACAATACATGATCAGACCTCTGTCAGCCTGATATCAAACATTATTATCAAACATTCCCGGTCAGACCGGTACCCGCTGCAATCCTCATAATCGGAGTGGTGTATCTGTATTTGTGGTGTATCGAATCAGTGATCTTCGGCGAATCAGTGATCTCCCTGCGGAAGAAGTGACTAGAAGGATCTGCGATCCTCCCGGCCACCCTTCTACCCTCCCGGTCAGGCTGGCACAATCTCTGACCCACAACAAACCAAGAATGCAATTTTGATGCAACGCAATAGAGGGCAAGGAGCAAGTTTTTTCGGCACTCCCGGCCTCTTTGATGGCAAAATTCGTCGAGTTTGTTGACCCTAATCTCTCTCTTTCTCTCTGAACCCGTCACGCGCAGTGCGTTCGGCGAAGTGGAGTCACAAGGACACAGCAGCGTGCGCTGCCTGCCCGCTGCCCCGCCCCAGCCGGCCGCGGGGCGTAGGTCCATGCATACCGGTCTTGACTCAGCGTGGCAGTGTGCAGCAGAACGGTCAGAACACCGTTCGGCGCCTTGGCCCGCTCCCCCGTGGCGGCATTCCGGGTCGGGTGCTCGCCGACCCCAGCTGGCTCCGGCACGTGGCCGCGTGTGAGGTCGGGTAACTCGGTCACAGTTCGGCCTCCCTCATTGGCCCCGGACGACAGCTGCAGACAGATGGCCGCTGCGTGCTCCACCCGCTTCCTCCCGATGTTTTCTCAAAGGCGGACATGGAGAACTCTGTTTGCTAGGGCAGTCAGGTTTGGGAAGTGGAACAGTCTGACTTTTCGTCAAATTCGCGGCATAATAGCTTGATTTCCGCATATTTTTCGTCTGCACAGCGCGTTTCCTAGCTTTCGTTACATCTATTACACGGGTACTTTGGCAAATTAGTGCGTCGCTAACATCGCCGAACACCCACGAGGAAAAGCAAGGCAAATGAAAGGTACCTTTTTCTTTCATGACGACGAGCAGGAAGTCCAATGAACTTTCTCCACAGCAGTGGTTAGTTCAGATAACAATTCTGAGCAATTCAGAATTTCGAGAAAAATGGCACTGCTGATCAAATCCCTACTGCGTCTGATCTAACAATATGTGAAAAGTAAAATAGGTGGCATGCTTCCTTGCATGACCATGCCGGCAGCGCAGTCACTGTTCTGAGATCATGAAACCTTCAGCCCTTGAAAGTCTTCAAAACTGGACTGCCCCCCCCCCCCCTCCGCTATGGTCTCAGAGAATCCATCGATGCACTCCTTGTTCTAGCTACGCAGCTCACTTCAAAATATGACACTGCCCCAACGAGGCTGACAACTAGAGGACTGCACAGCTTATTAGGTGCCCTTATGGTGTGGGTAACGGGTTGGGTTGGGTTTAGACTTTGGGAAAGTTACGGCTACTGGTACAGACATGCTCCAGACATTTACAAAATTTCGGGTATATGCTTCAGGAAATGCCACACGACGCTACTGCTTGCACGTTTGCTGTTAATAACCCCATTCACCCTAACCCAGCGAGCGCCAACACCAAATGGAAAGTCATAATGAAAATATTTCCCTAAAATCCTTCCATCATTTATAATTGAAAAACTAGAAGATCCAAACTGGTCGGTATCGGGCGGGTACGGCTGGTTAGGACTGGGTACCGTTTGGGCATCGGCACAGCCCCATGGGAAGCGAGCGGACTTGGTCAAGGCAGTGTAACCCGTGAAGGCCCCTGCTGACACCCGAAGGATACACTAGACGCGGTACTGAATCGGTTTGTTTGGTTCTGATTTCATATATACTACACTAGACGCAGTACTGAATCGGTTTGTTTAGTTCTGATTTTATATGTACTACACTTCAACACAGCAAATACAGCACATACCATTTTCTACGCCGAGACAAGTGTCTGAGGCAAATAACGGTCAGCTGAGGAGGCTTTGAAATGGTACAGATCAGGATGGCAAATCACTCCTGGGTAAGTAACATCATCACAACAGAAACGTTAGACCCAGTCGCCTCTTCCGGGCACTACTCGTCCAGTTGTGAATATGTACTTCACTCGCGCAACCAAAGCCAGTCGGCTTCGTCTGCTATCGCTATAAGACTCCCCGACTGGACACCAATGTCAGCATCGTCAGCGTACGCTGTTCTCCAGACGCGATAGCTACATCATTGACTCCAAACCAAACACTGCTGCACAATCGTACTGGCGCACGGAGCTTAACACGGACAGTCTGCGTCACGAAAATCTTGACAGCGAGCTTGTCTGAGCACTTCACCGTCTCTACCTACTACGCCAGTGCACTTGGGCAACATCATCGTTCCAATATGTCACACCGACGCGAAATCTCTCCCGCGCCTGCGAAGCATGACTGAGCCACTGCTGACTGGACCGCCGCACGAAGCTCGCCCGTCTCAGCCCCGTCCGGCCACCGCGCTCGCGGCGTCCGCCACGCGTCGACAACACCTCCGGCGCGCGGCCGGGCAGCCGGCTCGGAGGCAGAGCGCAGCAGGTCACGCCGCCGCTGCGACCCGGCGCGTGCCACTGCCGTCGCTGACGTCCCCCTGGTGAGCAGGGTGGGGGCCTCGGTCGTCCGCGTCGCCTCTGGGCGTCACGTCTCGGAGCGGGATCGTCACGTCACGTCACGTCACCGTCACGTCGCCGAGCGGGCGGGCTCAGGTGGCGATCAGCGTCTCCTGAGGTCGGCCGCCCTTGGTTCGCTTCCACTTCATGCGTCGGTTTTGGAACCACACCTTGACCTGTGGCGTGACAGAGTGAGTGGTTGGCCAGGGTCGTTACCACGTGAGGTGAGCAAGGAGTCGTGCAGTCATAGATTTGGGGGCAACGACAAATCGCATCGCAGCTCACTGAAAACCAGGGAACGGTCGTCGACTGTAACCCACTACGCTTCCGTAGAACGTGAAAACATCATCGGAAAGCCGAATGAATGTAGTATTCATCTGAGCATCTCTCAGAATCTTAGCATGTTATCTGAGGACCTTTCTGGGCATCTCCAGTTATCTGAGAGAACATTTGAATGGGATGTGCACCATGTTTGCACTTTTCAGCTCATGGTGATATCAGACGTGCCCAATTTAGTCCGGTGCCACCCGGTTTCTCGAAACCCTTTGAAAATCTCTGAGCTCCGTTTTAAAGTAGCTGATACCATGGGAGTAAATGCTATCAGATGATATTACTGACGCGCAAATTTATGGGCCCATTATAGAATTCCCGTTCCGGGCTATGAAAACAAAACTTTTCGTTTGCTTTGTCTTTTTAAACACTGGTGTGTTACGCATTGTTTGAAGTGTTCTAAGACGCCGAAATTTTTCTACAGTAAATATGAGAGTTGGAAACACTATATTTTGGGGCAAAATATATAAATATGAGGTCGCTACTACACACCTTTAGCGGAACGTAATACTATGACTTTGATTGTGGCGTTAATGGTGTTTATGGCGTAGATAGCGTCGATCACAAGGATCCTTTTCGAGGGGCATTTTGACTTTTGGAGACTTTATTACCTTGGTTGTCCAGTCTCTTAAACAGGAAAATAAACCTCGGTTTACAAAGCAGGCATCTGCCAGTGAAATATCGCGTGGTCTAATGACGCAAATATCCAAACCTATGTATATTGCGCTTCTTGCATGCGCCAAGATCGCCGATTACAAAATTTTAATTACAAAGAAAGAAGAATCCTAGCATGTTGCCGAAAGCTAGCCTTGTAATTTAAACCAGAAAATACTAGAAGTTTATTGGCTTATTGTATTTTGTTGGTGCTGCAGTGACAATCTCTAGCTTCGTAATTAGACAATACTGGTCCTGAGGCTTTACCGGAGTATTTTTCGTTCACATATGCCGCAACGGTGGCACATTCTCTTTAAACACGCAATCGCATTGCGAAAAACTTAATTGGAAAGACGGCTGCACGCTTTAACTATTTAAGCTTTGTATTCTGCGCGGTTACCGACCTGCCTCTCGGAGAGATCCAGAGCGACAGCGATCTCGTAGCGCCGGAGCCTGGTGAGGTAGTTGGAGTGGGTGAACTCCTTCTCCAGCTCCTGCAGCTGCTGGCGCGTGAAAGTGGTTCTCTCCTTCCTAGGCCGCTGCTCCCCGTCGGCGGCCTCCAGCAGGCGGCGCACTGAGCCGATGTCTGCACCTCAGGGATAGCAGGTGTCAGTGACGGCCGAACTCACCTCGCGGGGTCCGATGCAGACAACGCTTCGCAAAAGCGAAACGGCGAGAGGACGGTGCTAATTTTCACGGGAGATTTCAGCTAAAGAATCACGTAGTTTCCTGCAGGGGACGCGAAGAAGTTCTCTGAACATTCGCGCAAAATTTATAATGTTGCCGCTTCGGTGAGTCCCGCACACGTCCCGGCCACGCAGCCGTTCAGCGGCTTGCAGCGCCGGCGCGACCTGGGCCATGCCCTGCGGCTGCCTCACCGCTGTCCGGCGTCCAGAGGGTGAACTGATCGGCGCGCCGGCCGGGGTCGGGCCGCTCGGCCGCCAGCCGGTCCTCTCGGCGACCGTCGTCGGCCGACCGGTCCTGGCCGGCGCCCGGCCACAGCTGCCCGGCCAGCCACGGCTGCTGGCCGCCAGCGCGCCACGGCGCCGCCAGCTGCTGCAGCTGCTGCTGCTGCTGGCCGGCCGGCTCCAGCAGGTCCTCCAGCAGGCGGCCGCAGAGGTCGGCCATGCTCGTAGAGCGGGTCAGGTGTCGGTTCTGCAGGACGCGAGGAGGCCGTGATGTTCATCGTTAGACTCTCCCCGGTCTCACAAAGTCTGACTACGACTGCATATGGCGTAAGACGCGGGTGTGTACAGGTGCTTAGAAAATTACATCTGCTCATTTGAAGTGAACTAACCAGAGATTGCAAGATCCACTTCACCTATTTTATAATCGATGGGACTGTCTTTCCACTCATTACAAGTTTTAGAAAAAGTATGTGTCATTTTGCACTGGCTTAACAATATCGCTTTTTGGCTGTCGGATCCGTACAAATATGTTCCATGCATTTCCCGAGGGCTCTATTTCCTGGCTCAAATATTTGGATTTATTTTGAGCATTTTTCCGCCTCTCGTCTGGATTTATTTCAGAAACAGTCAGGAATGGCCTTGATATTTGGCTTTATTCACGGATATAATTCGTCCTTGAATGCACCATCCGTTCCATGGTCTTGGTTGTGGAGCCTATGTAATTCAAGATATTTGTAAAGCCACCTGGTTCAAACATAGACAGAAGAGCAATTCAATGTAAAAGGCATCAATCATTCAGCCTTCAATTATTTCCGGCGCTTGATAACGTTTGAGACAGCAGCACTCTGGCCATCGTCCGCTATCTTGTCACAGTTTCCCACCGTTGAATACCGACTGAAGCGACATGTTGTTTTACGTTGGATAAAATGCATGATAACTGTCGCATAAACACGGCAGTGCTTAGGACCGACAGCTGGCAAAATGATAACGGCCTAACAAGGCACAGGCATAGGGCAGGGCATAAGCGAAGCATAAACACGGCAGTGCTAAGAAGCGACAGCTGACAAGCTGACACCGGCCGAGCAAGATATCCCATCATGGAAAAAGCGTTTGCGAGGTTTTCGAAACAGACTGCATGGGGTATATCCATACTCTCATCCACACTTTCGTATGATGTTATGCGCCTAGATTACGTATGGGGGGCTTAAAAAACGTCATGTGGTGTGATCCTGTGAAACATCCGTGTCAGTTAAATGCTTTTAAAAATTATATCACTCAATTGGCTGGTCTGACTTCTTTCTTTCGACATTTTGACGCTGTAAAAGCTCCTCAACGTTTGCGTGCGTTAGCAAGAGCCCTATGGAATTCGAGCGCGCGAGAGTGATACTTCCATTCTGGCGGCACTGTGGGTATTCCGTAGATTTTCGACCGAAGACGGCGCGAACCATGAACATCTTTGGATGGGCTAAAAGATGCTTTTTGGAATCAGGATATTTTATCATCCTTGGAATAGACCAGTTTATAACCTTGTTTGGTTAGTCTAATGCTATTTGTCCATTAAATATATGCTCTTTGCCCTGAGGTCGTAAAGATATCTGCATTTTTGGGAAACAGAGCAGTCTTTTCATGCTTCCAGTTCTATGCAGCCCCCAAATGCGATCACAATACAGAAAGCAGCACGCACACACGTAAGGAAAGCCGACGGGTTCTGGCAGGAAGCAGAACGTCGAGTAAGTCGTCCGGGCGGTGTGTGGATGCTTCATGGATCAATATGCGGTGCTTGAAAAACTGTTCTTACTCGTTCTCTACAACAATATGGGAAGGACAAACCTTCGGTCTTATGTGGACAAAGTTAAATTCACGAAGTGATGATGACAGTATGCATAGTGTCACGAGGCATGACCAAATGCGTTTTGTAAGCATTCAAAGCTACAGACCTCGAGCGATCAAGGCTAATATTCAAGCGTGGTTTCCCGAGAACGAGCAGAATATTCATACAGCAAATTTTCAAGTCATCCAAACACAGCAAATTGAAGTATTGCCACAGTTGTGGTTCATCTGCGGCTATAACGTGCTGAAATAAGACAGTCATAACTGAAGATGCCGCTGCTCATTACTGCCTACTCGTCTCCAGTAGGGCCCACTTTTAATGGTCACGGGCAACACTTGGCGGAAGGATTTCATCATAAGTAATTTAACCAACATTGCAACAAACCAAGTAGCAAGGTAATGGTGTCGTCAGAAGTTTTCCAGGAAGTCCTTCCAAGTTAGGGCTGGGGGCTGGACGTGGGGTAGTCGATAACCATTGTTGGCTGCTCTTTTCAGTCAACGTTCGTAGGGCCAATGTTAAACTTTCGGGAAGTTCGCGGGCTTAGCTCCGCCCATTGCGCCCTCTCCCCCGGTTTCCGCGTTCCGGAGTATAGTGATGGATGATGAACAGATAACCGTCACCAACAATGCAGCTCTCAACAAACTAGCCGGTTATTTAACCAAAAAGCATCATATTCCCAAGCGTACCTTGGACATGTGCTCCATCACGGAGGGAACCGTCAACAAGCATCGCCAACCTCGCGGCATTTAGCATTGCCCTATGACTGCTGCAGGGCAATAATTCTCAAAACGCCCATTCTCCCAGCCGCTAGTCTACAGTGAAGCGCTCTGCCGAGGTCGCTTTTTGAATCGCAGCCTTCGGGCCAGCTATCATGGGAAACAATTACACCTCCAATCCCTAAAGTTCATAATTCTGTTTCGTGATGTTTCCTGCCCAGCGACAAGGCGGTCAACTGTCCAGATGGCCACCCTTGACACAAACGGTAAAACACACTTTGACACAGGACGCGTCCACCATCACGACGTGATCACGGCACCAGGTTAGGAGAATTCAAAAACCAACCGTCGTCCTGATGTAAGAAACACGCCACGAAGCTCCTGACCTGCCGTCCAAATCCGACACCACTGGCGTTTCCCATCGAGCCCGGGCCCGGCCGAGTCAGCCACCAATGGGATTTCGTGCTGACCCGGGGCTCCGCCTCTGAGTCTGCTGCCAGCCAATGGGCAATGGCTTGGCGGTGATCGTGAAGCGAGCCCATCAATCAGTGCGTAATGACGAGCAGTGACAGGTTGACAGACAGGCGCCCTGGACCCGCTACCTTTTCGCCAACTGGGGATGCACTTATGCAGACGGGATGCACTTATGCAGACTTATCCTTCCCAGGCATGCGTACTCTTGCTTACTTATACGCATTTTATGCGTACAAATGCGTACATTATGAGCATCTATCCACATTCTCACATCTAGGAGCGTCACTTGATATACCTTCGGAACCCCAATCCAGCCCCATTTTTCAAAGCATCAGCCAATGTACCGTATATAATTCGTGCGGCCAGTGCAAGCTTGTGCGACGCACGGTTGCGCCAGGAATGCCGTCACCTGATGACACGACTGGTAACGGTGAGCACAAACCATTTTGCCTTTCTCTGCGTAGGTGAGCCGTGCCCACAAGAGGCAGTAGACAGTCGCTTTATCACTTTTCCAGGCTTCAAGGCAATGAGAAGAGACTGTCCGTGCGTGCCCGCGAAGGGGAGGAGGTGTTGCCACCATATACTACGAGCCTTTGCGAGCGGAGCAGCAAGCTGTCCCATCGAGCGTTTTTTTCTTATGATCCTATGAGTTTGGTGACCGTGTGTTGTGACGTCACACTCAGCATCGGGAACGCCAACCGACGCCGGATGGCACCATCTCATCTGTCCTGAACGATCTACGTGACCAGCTGATCCGGGCAGTTGGAACCTGAAATCGCCGTTTGTTTCAGACGATACGAATTTTGACCTGCTAAGGTCGATGAAACTGGTGCCCAACGACATAGGCAGGTTTTGGATTGCTGAAAGGGAGCACTCCGTATTTGTATGGGGCTTGAACTGAGATAGCTATCTTGAGGACCATTCGGTGCAATTCATAGCCTTGCCCTTCTCAAGACCTAGACCCCACTGGTTTCTGAGCTACGCGCCCGCAGAGATGTGCATATTATTTTGTGCAAACTATTTAAGCCACTCAGGCATCTAAGATGCCATGAAAACGTTACTCAAGTTCTGCCATTCCATTGGCATTCTGCGATCAAGGGCAAGAACAATATGACTGTCGATTCGCTCATATCTGGCGTTTGTGAGCACGATTTCCAGGTATTTCGGCGTCAATTGGCTCTCAGTCGATGTTGCGCAAGGTACGATGACACAATCAAACAGTGATGTATAGAGGAGAATGTTTACTAAATAGAGCAATTGCGCTGTTAAGAGCAGTCTTTTCCATTTAAGAGCATACCAGTGGCTATAAGTGAGCTTATGTCATCATATCTGATGTGTGCTTGAATGTCTTCGAATGTAAAACATTTGATTCACAAGTTAACATTTACATTTTTAAAACTGAAATATATTTTTTGAAGATTATTCGACGCAGTTCACAGTCCTGCCCTACTTATGACTTAAACCCTCCATTTTCCGAGCCACGTGCCTGCGAAGACGTTCAGACTAATTCCAGACTATTTCAAAGGCCATTCAGGAATGTATGACCCCGTAATAACGTTATTTAAATCCTGTCATTCTATTGGCCATGCTGCGATCAAGGCTAGGAAAAGCATTTTGCCGAGCCGTTCATATCTGGCGTTCGTGAGCATGATTTCCAGATACAGCGGCCGCCAATTGACTCTCAATTAATGCTGCGCCAGCTGTGCAAGTTTAAATCACGATTGGTTGTTTGGTTGTTTGGATTAGAGCCAGAAATGATCATTCCAGGGTTTCGGATGAAGAAGAATGGATAACGGTGGGGCAGGAGAGCATGTACCTGGAGCCCAACCGCCGAGCTTTAGCTCGTGCAGGAACCCCGGTGCGGGGTATGCGCTGGGCGCTCGGTCAGGGTCCCAATGGGCATCTCGGCCCACTCGTGGCTGACGCATGCAACCTGCCCCGGACAAGCGGGGCGTCGCGGTGTTGCAGAATTAAGGAAGAGAGAAGATTATAGGGTCGGGTGTTAAATCATGCCTTTAATATATTTGATTTGATTCGGTTTGGCCCGTTCAGATCATGTCACGCCTTTGAGAGGACTATTTCAAACAAAACTTAAAATCACGAACCACGAGTCACAAATCACAGCTCAAGTTTTGTGCCACATAACATAAGATGCAGAGCGTAATTGGTAGTAATTACGAAAATAAGACTTGTAGTCGAATGAGTTAGGACTAGTGCCATAAATTAGCTTGTAATTACACGCCAATATATCAAACTGATGAATAAATAGGAAAGAACACCACGTGAAGCGGCCAAAACACGATCACAAAGCATTTAAATACTTCCTCCACAGCACTGTCCTTTGTCGGCGAGTTTGGCGTGCTACGAGTGAGTGCTAGGGCGGCAATTTCGCACGGCTGGTTTGGCAGCACCTCAAGGCCATTCAAACTTTCCATGATGCAAGCAAGCGATGACGTATTGAGGAGCATATTCACTAAATAGAGAATATTGGTGGTCTAGAGCAGTCTTTTCTATTTAAAAGTATACCAGTCCTTATAAGTGAGCTTTTTCATGAAATCTGATGCTTGCTTTAACATGCGCCCCGTTGACCTGTCGAGTACCCTTCGCTCGGATGGGGGTCAGTTTTACCCCCTGAAATCTCAGATACTAAGAGAGATAGAGCCACTCAATTCGCAAGGTGTACTGGCCTGTACGTAAACGCGCTTATGCCAAAATTTGGGGTTCCTAGGTCATGACCTTCGGATCAAATTAAATCAGAGAAGGCTAAACTCCAGATTGGTGTCCCAAGTGCTCAATAACATAGATACTGTTCTAAGTCAAAGATCACTGGTGCTCATTTAGGTCGGTGACCTCAGTGGGCCGATCCCTGAAGCGACAGGTCTTCTGACCTGGGCAGCTGACACAGGATCGACACAGGGACACGTCACTTACGCAAAAGATCCCTTACCGGCACAAGCAGTTTAATGCCTTATTGGCACCGAGACAGCAGTTCGGCTTACCGGCCCCTGCCTCCTAGTTGAAACGGTGCCGGGGGCCTCTCGTTCGGTACGGCGACTGGCTGGAACAGTTCACTGTCTTATTGTGAGTGCAAATCACTGCATCAGCACTTCTCATGTCTCCTGTCATTGTCAAGAGAGTCCTGAACAACTCCCAACAATTGCAAGAGACATTTGGACATTCGAGGTCCCACTCCTGTCCCTGTTCAACAAGTGTGCCCATGGCCGACTTTGGGCTTGTTGCCGACACGGGACCCCTTGTCGGACACTGTGAACCCCTGATCAGCGCAGGGGCCCGACCAATGCACGATCTTTCCAACTAACATCTGCGGGCCCGGCCCTGCCCCGATTTGAGAAAAAACTCCCGGGCGAAGACAGTGTTCAGCGATCTAGTGTTCATTACTGCCTACCGGCTGAGGTCCCTTCATCTCCAGTCTGCCCTTTGCACCCTTCGATCGGACCCTTGATCGTCGTTCCTGCGGGGCCCAAAGGGCTCCTCGGAGCCCTCGATGCCTGAATGCCTTAGGTAGGCTGCATGCTCTTGTCATGCTGACAGAGGTGCTCATGGTTCTTTGTGAAAATAAAACATGGGGCGATTTTTGCTGTCCTATTGAGTTTGACGCTGCTTAAAATGAGAGGATTCGGATACATTCGTAGTGCCTCCCTAGAAGAGGTTGTTCCTTCAAAATGCAGGTCTTGATGCCCGAAATAAAGGCACCGGGTATCTCTTCAACGAGAATTCTGACTTAGTATTAGGTGAGAGTGGAATACACAAAAGTTTTGTTGTCCTGATTTTTGGTGCCCTTTGAAAATAAAGAGGTCGGGGATCCTATAAATTCAGTTAAACGTAAAGGTTACGGTGCCCCAAAACAAAAGTTTTGGTAACCCATCACCGAATAGGCCGATCATGGCTTTCTCCCATAGGTGGGCACGAACAATGAGGTGCCCCTGAAATTTATTGTCTCTTAAAGAGAAACGTTTTGGTATCAAGCGTGCTGTCCCCTGGAACTGGTTGCTACCTTAAATAATGTTTATAATGCCCCACAATGAGAGTGGTATCTCTTTCGCGGAAGAGGTCGTTGCAGAATTTGGTCAGGACAGAAAAGAAAGAAATCGTGGCACCCCTTAAAATGAAGGTTTCGGGACGCTTCGAACGGCCCGCCTGGACTTGTTGTCTATAGTGAGTAAATATTTTGGTGCCGTGAAATAAAGATTTTATTCTACCTTCGCCGAATGGACCGATCCATGAGTTCGTCAATGGAGCGCCAAGGTATTACAATGTACCCTGACTGTTGTCATCTAAAATGCAAAGGTCTTCGGAAACTTTGAGATACCCCTTGAATTAAACATCTCTCGAAAATGCAGGTTATGGCTCCCAAAATGAAAAATTGCTGCCATTTTGCCGAACGTCAAGGAACGGGCCAATCACGAATTTCGTTGCATGGAAACACCCGGAAACACATCCTGAAAATCAAAGTCATGGCGCCTCGAAATAAAGGTTTTGGTGCATCTCACCTAAGGCACTGTTCCAGGATTTTGTTCAGGGTAGGAGGCACAACATCGTTGCGCCTCTTAAAAACGAAAGCTTGCCACCGTTCGGGGTGCTTTCTGGAGTTGGGCCCATCTTGGAAATAAAGGCTGTGTCATGGGGTTAATGATTTTATGCTCCTTTGCCGAATGAGCCGAGCCAGGATTTTGTCAAACCGACAAGGCACAGATGTTGTAGTGCTCCTAGAATTCGGTGACTCCCGGAATACAAATTTTGGACCCTGCAGTGTTCCTCTAATTTGATTCCTCTTGGAAATGAAGGCTATTTGGCTTTAAAATAAAGGTGTTGATATTCCTTCACCACGAGGTTTTGGTGCCACGAACGGGCATCAAAACCTCATGAGTGGTCCAAGGTGGTGGGTGGCATTGCCCATGTCTTCCCCTTTCCACCCTCAGGATACACCTCTGTCTGTATGTTTCGAATACAGACAGAATAAGACTATCAAATTAAGACAGTCCTGGGGCATCGCCATCACGCAATTCAATAAAGTATCTTCTTTAGCCCCCGTGGCTCGCACTTCCAGGAGGAGCCCAACAGCCTTAATAGGCTGTTGGGCCTTACAGCCTTAATAGGCTGTAATCACCGCCTCCCTGCAGCCTTCTGGAGAGACCTCGAAGCGACACTTTTTGTGCAACCGTGCGATGTTCACCAAGACAGGCAGGTGCTGTGGCCACATAGTGGCTGTTCTTTTCTGCAGCAAATGATCCGTCTTTGAGCCCAAACAGGATGCGGTATACTATGAAGAATCATTACTAAAATGTAAACGTCCATCTGCTGTCCCGTGCTCGTCCTCAAGAGATGAGCTCTTGATAATAATCTTGACGGTGATGACCAGCTCGAAATATTGAGCATCGTCAAAATACTCATTGCTAAGCACTACAACGCCGCTTAACCAGTACCTCCTGGGATATTGGAAGTCGTTAACCTAACACAAAAACTTGGAGTTCATAATACCGAAAAAAACAGGACCTAAATAACTCTCGGTCTTATATCACATCCAAATTATGACCGCAGAGAAACGTGGACGAAATTCCTGAAGATACGTGTTCTGGATGTAGGATAGACATAATTTATGGGTTCGTCCTCCCCCCTTCCCCAACAAAAGCTCACAGTTCCACTCCTGTATGGAGAGCTCCTCATTCTGCCATGGGTCCCCTGACTGACACATGGCTTTGCATTGTCCTCATTGTAGACTCTCATCGTAAATCAACACATCCTTTTGCATTGTCAGAGGGCCCGACCAACGCAAGAGGTCCTATAGCATTCGGGGTCCAGTCTATGTCCCTTTTCCGCAAATGTTACCCCGACCGACTCGGGGTCCCTTGCCGATACAGAACCTTCTGTTAGGCACTGTGGGCGCGCTGGCCGACACAGGGGCCTCAATTGTTTCATGAGTCCCGACCAAGGCATGCCGTGGGCCCCGGGCTTTTCCCTGTTTGGGAGATAGGCTCTCACGTCTGAGACCGACACGGAACCGACTGTTCGGTGTTCATGGCCTCTGACCATAATAGAGGTCCACATAGTCCCAGGGTGTTCCCAATCGGTGCAAGAGGCTCTCTAACTGTCATTTGATGGCTTGGCCCTGCGGGCCGATATCCACAGTCGGCCCTTCGTACCCTCCAATTAAGGACTTGATCATCGGGCCCAAAGGGTCCTTCAGTCATATCTCAGGGTCCTCTCAACACACCCCCAGGCCGACTCTGGGCTTCTTGTCACACAGGACCCTTGTTAGGCACTGTGATCCCCAGACGGACACAGGGATCCCTCATTGTCTTACGGGCCCCGGCCGATGTAGATCGTGGGCCCGCTTGGGAAATGAGTCTGAGTCCCAGACCTGACGCTGGAGCCATCTGGTGGCGAGTCCGTCACGTGTCGCGGTCGCCGAGCCTTCATCACAGGGGTGTAGTTTCGTAAAATAGATTAGAGGAGTGAGCGTGGAAAACGTAACTTAACTTGGTGTTGTGTATTAAAAAGTGCATTAATACACTACAAAACAGGTTCCCTCCTGGATTTGACACAGTTTTCTCTCAACGTAGTGGAGTTGGATTCTCACTCAGATGGACAGGAAACTAGCCCTGCACTGATACGTTTCCTCGCTCTGTCTCGGTGCGAGATGTTATCATTGACCATCAATGCCATTTTGTTTGACGTCGATCGTCGAAATCAGGCTTCGGTTATCGACGCGCGGTCGATGTTTTGTGGCTTCAAGCGTTGTCGGACGTGCACGGCTTCGTGAGTGAAGAGTGTAAGTTGATGTGCGCGCCTATTAAAGCCTGCCACGGAGACCAGCGGCTGGTAACCGCAAGGCACGCTGCAGCCTGCAACGCAGCACCCACGTTAGGCATGCTCAACATGGCTGGTGCTGATTCGGTGGGCCTCGTCGGATGACTGCCGTTATCGGCTTGGTGGGCTGGTGTCGGTCGTGAGGTTCCTGTGTGTCCGCCGTAACTATTCCATCAAATATTCACGTCGAATTGGAGGTGGTGGGCAAGTTTCAAGGGTTCTTTCCTGCGTAGCCGGTTAATAACTTGGTCGCGTGATTGGGTGCTAACATTTCAGCGGTTTACGGGCATTGTCTGATGAGATGTCTCATCGTATCGTGGCAAAATCACGCAATTTATTGCAGTCTGGAGATCTTTAAACATCACTGAATGATGCCAAAGCTTCAGACAATGGCAAAAAAACTGGACCAGAGGAAACAATACATATTTATCGTGTAATTCAAAGCATGCATCGTTCAGGAAGGAAAGCAAAAGATACTGAAGTGAACATGGTACGAACACCTAACTTCGAAATTGTGACTAGCTAAGTCAGCTGCATTCAACTGTGCATGACATTGCACTTTTACCTGTGATACATTGAGTAGAAGCCTTCTTCAATAGTTAAATCATCCTGATCTACCATTTTTAATGTCCTGCTTGTACTTTGACTATAGAAGGTGGGATGGGAGGGGGGGGGGCAGACTCACCGCCGGGGGGGACAAATTAAATATTAGGGGGCGGTAGCCCACCAATAGCCCACAGAATACAAATCACAGTGCCCGAGACCTCTGTGAAGGGCCCCTGAGCAGCCGAGCAGTACCTCAACAGGTTAACATACGGGACTACCGGCTATGGAGAATAAATTGGTTTGGGCAAATGGGAAAAATCCGTGGACTGACCCCCGACCGACATAGGAAGCCCGGTATGCTGGCAGACAGGACCTCGACAACAGCGTAGGGCCTTCAGAGAAAATGCGAAGGCATCGAGGGCAACGTGGAAGGCTACTGAGCGATTGGACTGCCCATGAAAGCGGACATATAGGTCCCCCAGCGACAGCGTAGGACCTCTAACAGCGTAATGAGCCTCAGAATCTTTCCAATCACCGCCCTCTTAAGCAGCGGACAATCCTTTGTGTCCGCCCACGGATTCTTCACTTTGGATTATGACTGCTCTTGGTTGCCTGGAGCCCAAAAACGTCCGATTTTTTGTGTGCTTGTATATTTTATGTTAGAGAACTGCGTTTGCTCGGCCGGCTGTGAGCTCCTTAGGAGCCTGTTGTATGAATCTAAACCTTCTTTGAGCCTCCTGAGCCTATATGGGCGCATTCGGGGATCAGGGGGACATGGCCCTGTGCCCCCCCCGCCCTCCTGACTGACCACTTCCTCAAGGCTTTATGGCATTAGCTGCATGTAAGGGTCCTCAAGCAACTGCAGTGTCCCTTTAAGTCGGGAAGGGCCCGCTGAACAGTCAGATGGGGCTAACCTGTGCTAAGCGGTATGGTCGGTGGCGCTCGAACGAGCTTTGTGAGCCATATATATCCTCACCCCTGGATGAAGGGTGAGGTGGGGGATGGGGAGCGGACCAGTGCATTTTGGAAGTTCAAAACGCCTTTAGGGCTTCTGCTTCTAAGGCATTAAAAACAGACCCCCAAGATGAAATCGTAAGTCTATCATAAGACCCTCGAATAAAGAGAGGGTCCCTGTGTTTATAAAATGACCCCTTTCGTTGAAAGGAATCCCTGCGCCCGATTTGGGCTTATTGTGGCTGCGCCACTGACTTAAGTTCTGCCCGAACATATGAACGTATACATCTGGGACCCGCCCCTAAAAGGGTGTTTCCTTTTCTGCATGTGTTGAAGTAACACTTGTGTTTTAGTAGCTTTGAGAATTAATCATCCGTACGTCGACGAGCGTGGCGCGCATTATTGGTGTTTTGGTGTTGCGTTTTATATATGGGGAGTGTATTTATATTCACTTGATGTTCGGATCGAAGCCTGGTCTGCGCTGGTGAGTGAAAATTATGTAATTGTTCAAGAAAGTGTGTTGGGAATAATTTGTGCGCACGGACGCATCGACGAAACCTTACATGTTCACACGGTTGACCCGTCTGGCAGAGGGGCGGATTAAAAGTGAGAGCCAGAGTCGGACGTTTGGATGTATTTAACCTATTGCAATGGATATTGCCTACAGTTTGATCCATCAAATCGCGTAGACTGCTATGTTTTTTAATTATACTACCTGCAGTGGACGAGTGGAACTAAGGCCAAGGAAGACCGTAATCTCTGTGACTGACTGGGCTACCTGCAAGCCATCTGTGGTTGTGCTGTGAGATTTACTGTCAGTCTTAAGTTTTTCCACTGAATATATGTAAATGTGGAGTACACAAAATTGTTGACTGTTTTTTTCTGTGTGTGCCATCAATTGATCAGGCTCAATTTCTTATGACAAAGTCAAGGTTTCTGACATATATCATGCACAGGTTTGAGGCACCTGTCAAGTATGATTGTGATTTAAAGGTTAAGTATTCTGCCAGTTTCATGCTCATCAGTTTTATATTTTTTAAGATATAGATTTGGTTTTGAAACCTCATTTCTAGGTACTGAACCACTGCAATGTATATGTGCTATCTCAAATGTGATTTGAACCACATTTTGTGTACTTACCCTCTAGCAGCAGATTGTTGTTTCTAGACTCATCTTGACTTACCAGCTGCCATGAATACCTGGCACTTTCTGAATGTTGTGTTCCAGTCTGTATATCATTGCCCTGCTTTGGGGCTGGACATTTGAGTGGAAAAAATGTGATGTGTGTCATGAAGTGCTAATTGGGTACTAAGCCATGACATGTGTGGCTGTGAAAATGAGTGATGTGTGGATGGCAAGGTGATGGCGGTGGAATGGTATGACACTTGCTTTACAATAAGATTTTGTTATGAATGCATTTTGTCATGGCTATGGCCTTCAATCTTGATGCCTGGAAATATTATGATTTCTAAGCATAAAAGGGCATCAAAGGGATGACAATGCTATAAACAATATTTGTATAACATTGATAGACAAAGAGTAAACAAAAGTATAGCATGTCATACAAATAAAGTTGTTGAGGTATCAGTGCAGATAAAAAGCAAAGTTTTCTCTGAAGTCAATAATATAAGTTCATCAAAGATATATTACAATTTTCATTACAAATTAGTTATGTTCCAGGGAACATGAGCCTGCCTCAACCTGTAATGCAGTTATAATTAAAGATGTGTGTATGGTTCAGGCCATACCATTGGGCTATTGTGACACCACTGGTATGTCTGGTATGGATCCAGGAATTGTTATGGGTGAAATGGGTGATTAAAAAAATTATATATATATATATATATATACAATATTGAAAATTATCTCTTCTTGCAATATTGTTTATTCATTTAATAAATAATATTGCAAATGGTTTCTTCCAATTTGACCTCAAGTTTTTGCCCGAAAACTCCAGCAGCCCATGAACTACCCAGCGAAACTGTCTGTTGTGTTTTCTGCAAGAGGGTCAATGGATGTAAAACAGTTTTCATATGTGCAAAAAGGTTGTAAATTATGAAAGAATTATAATGACAGTTAAGCAGAGTTGGTAATAGAAATGGGTGATGTTCTTCTGCCGAGATTGTATTGATGCCCTAGACCTGGAGAATATTGGGCTTGTGATGTGGCAGAGCATTCATACATTGTTTTGGTTTTGTATTTTTTTGTCATCAAGTAGCATAGTGTTATGAATTCAGGGAATGTGGAACACTTAATTGCTTCTAAATTTTGGGGTGAGTAGAAAAATGTCCTGATGTGGTCAAATTATCCTATGTTGCACTGGCTCATGGTGTTGAAGTTGCTGCCTGTTTAAACTACTCTGATTTTGCCTGATCACTGATCATAATCACTTGGAGCATTATGCTCAATCCAAATTGTTCAACAAACACTTAGTGATCTGCATAGGGATGCCATGAGGATATTAACCTCTATATGAATCACTCTGGTTTACCCAGGTGTCAGGAACACCCCCACCATTTGCAATTTTGGCTCCTAGCCTGAAGTTGCTTTCTTCATAGTAACATTCTCACCCCATTCCCATGAGCAGCTTGCATCTGAAATCATGCTTATGATGCCAGGACCATGCTAATAATGCTAACCCTGCTGAGACCCCTCACACATTCCTGCCCTGGCCCTAATTCTGTCCCTTGACCCTGCTGTCACATCACCTATGTCACCCTTGCCTTTAGGCCTCCTTTTTGTTCTCTTTAGCTGTTACATGGTTATAATCTAATGTGTTACAAAATCATTAACTGTGAAACCATTGACTGTTATGATCTAAACCTTCCCATAATGTAAACCCATGACTGAACCAAACAAAAATGCACCCCTTTTTTCATTTTGCCTCCCGTGTCCAGTTTTTTCATGTAACCCTATCAAGGCATTCTCATGGATGGAGCCCATGCTTCCTGCATTCAGACTCTCTATCTCTTGCTTACTTACAACTGCAGGTGAGCTTCTTGTATGCCTGCAGTATCCTTCCTTACTGCTGTGTATTTGCCTTACTGGTAAGTATAAAAAGAAAGCTGTGCTGGTTGGGTTGCATTCTAGGATGCAGCCTACACCCATGATAGGTAGTCATATCTACCATATGCCTATGGTGAGTAGTCATACAGTCCTGTAGGATAATGTTGCATGTTTTTGTATGTGACCTTATTGTTATACAGTCATAGATCACATTGTAATGTTGAGTGATTGTTGGATAGAGACCATCATGTTACTCAGTATGGTACTGTGATGTGAGACTTCATCACTTTGTGTGAAAAAAGCTCAGTAAAACGCGAAATTTTTTCCAAATTGATATGTGTATGACTGCTAGGATTAAAGCTTTGATGATTGTGATCAGATGGGAGACTGGATGTATGTGGATATTGCACTAATCCCACCAGCAATAAAAGTGATAAGTTTTTGATAACAGGACACCAACCTTGTGTGTGATGTGAAGCCTGGTTTCATTGTGCAATAACTACAAGCATTAGCCAGAGCCATAATCATATTATTGGTAACAATCATATAAAACCATATAATTTATGCTGTCATGCAGCAGTGGACTAGAAACATGTGTTTGAAAGGAATAGTCATTGTGTGCAGGTGTCTACTTTTCTGCAACATAAGCAGATATTTTACCATATCTTTAAGATTTATTAGAGCTTTTCCAATTGCATTCATTTCTGGGAGCGCAGCCCAAACAAAGAAGTGCCTGGTGCGTGAGCCCGACCCCACCATCTTGTCATGACATTCCAGGTCAATGGCGGAATTGGCCACGGCCATGGGCGAAATGACCAGGCCAATGCTGATCCCAGCATATTTTCCGTCAAAGTCCGCGGTATTAACAAATACGATGAACGCATGGCCGTCTACCCAGTATGGTGCGGCTTAAGCCTGATCTTAGTTGCACCAGATTGGACGCTATTTTAGGCTCCCCATCTGCTCTGCAATGCTCTATGTACTATTCCCGCTCTCCATGTCACGTTGTTGCAAGTCAACAACACAGGTCCTTCGTGAGTGCAAAGCATAACAGCTGCATGCATATATCGTGCTACTTGCCGCTGCAATTTCGAAATGTCCAGGATGTGCTGTTCCGGTCCGATGATGCAAGCTCAACAAGAGCGTTCCACGGTCGGGTTGTTTCGGCCCTACCGCACACCCGATATGTCCAAAGTGGGGGAAATCGAAATGGATGACTCAGCCCGCGCTGAATGTGGCAGGATTGCCGAGTGTCACGAATCCATCGCAGAGGCGCAAAAGCCAATAATCTCACGCTGGGCCTAGTCTGGTACCGCCAGTCATGGCTATGTGATGGCAATTGCCTGTTAAAGACGTTTGAACCGGAGGGGTCTGCAGCGGCCGTAGCTTACGTAATGTGAAGCAGGGATAACGGAACAGCCGAGCCCCATCTCAGTCCGAGTCCGGCCATGCGGTGAGCTCGGCTGCCGGTGACAGTGGTGCGCGTTTCAGATCCCTTGATGGCGGAGCAGAATGGCTCGGCCGAGCCGCCGCCGCCGCCGTCGGACGGCGCCATGGGTGACGCGGCGGCCCGCGACGGCCGGCTCCAGCCCGGCAAGGTGCCGCCGCTCGATGTGAGTCTGCCCCGGCCGGCCGGACCGGCGCCGGGCTGCGGTGGGCCCGGCCGCCGGCTCCGCAGATTACCGACCCGCACTGGGCATTTCCCGGCTGCAGATCGGATCGTGCAGGCGGCGTGCACTGTCGTCTGTGTCCTTGTGCTTAGCAGCGCAGTTGTTTACATGAGTCAGTCCTTGGCGAATTAATACCTGCCGGATGCATGTGTGCTGCCTGACCTGCCACAATACCTTTACGTGCAGGCGACCCGTCTCGCCCTGCCTGTATGCAGGGGATGCAGTCCACAGTCCCATGGTGTATGCCAATGTGGCTCAGGTTATACGAGCAAGGGTTGTGTCATGCCGATAACCACGGGCCGATGCTAACCGTATGAGGGTCAGATAGTTGACTCTTGTGCTTTGTGCAGCTACACAGATGGCTGTGCTTGCCATGTTGCTATTGGGCTGTGATGCACACTACCATGATCAGCTCACCATCCTCTGTATGAATTGCTTGGACACTCCTGTCGTCCATGTGGAAATATATCCTGTTGGCCATTGCTGCGTGTTGGTATTGCACGTTTTCCCAGTTTGCAGAATATCGCGTCGCTGCCACCGAACCCCCCCAGACGACCATCTCGTCTGACCAGACAACCCCGATGACCGTTCAGTGAGACCAACGAGCAGCTAACCTCAGGTGCCCGTCAGTGCGCTGGCGTCCCCACTGAGCCTCATCCGCGTCTCCCCAGATCACGGCGGCCCAGGGCGCGGCGCAGATGGCGGTGGCCGTGGCGCTGTCGGCTTCGGCGCCCGACCCGGACGGCCCGCCCAGCCCCGGCTCGCCCTCCGACGGCCGCCGACAGTCGGCCCGCGGCGCGCGGCGCGACAAACAGAAGCTCGGTCACCGGCGCGTCCGCGAGGGCGAGGTCACATACAAAAAGGTGCGCACGCCACCGAGACCGCTTGAGAGGAGAGGCAGTCTCGCCTCGCCGGCCGCCAGGGCCGGTGATGGGTGTTGTTGACCCGGCTGCGGCCGCTCTGTCGTCTCACTCACCCGCTGTTGCCGCGGTGCGCCCAAACTGCTCACACGCGGGCCCGCCGCGAAGGCTCGAGCACAGACCGCACAGTCGCCGGTGCAGCGCTACGTGGAGCCGCGTCCCCAGCAGTTGGGGCGACAATGACACTGGCTCCGACCATTTCCAGATCCAAACGACCACAATCATGGGTGCTATCCAGCTGGGCATCTCGTACGCGCTGGGGTCGGAGGCGTCACGCACCACGCGGGACGTGCTGCTCAGCGACTTCTACACGATAGAGACGATTGCGTTCCCCAATCAGGGCGGCACTCACACGCCCGCCCATCACTTCGTCGACTTCCGCTTCAAGATCTACGCCACCATCGGCTTCAAGTACTTCCGGACGCTGTTCGGCATCCGGCCGGACGACTTCCTGGTCAGTGTCGTTTCCGAGGGCGGTCAGAGGCGCCCGAAGGTGGCGGCGCGGACACGGCGACGCTTCTGACTCACTCGTGGTGTGGCTGGAACGCTCTGGCTAAGGGAGGAGACCGAGGGGTCACCCTGCTCGCGCTCAAAGCTTCAGATAGGGGACGCCTTTGCCATGTTTAGGGCTGGACGAGTGCTGGTGTGTGACGACGTGGCTGTTGACCGCGGCGATACGCCGCCACCTTTTTGTGTTGAAATAAAGGAAGACTTTAAGTCCCAGCTTCTCGCGGTCGCGCATAGAGCTGTTTGGAAATGACACCAATTTTGCTGCAATGGTCATGCTGATGTTCAGCTTTCAAGTCACCCTTACGTACCGCATATTTTCCTGAGCTCTTTGCGTCCGTAATTGTCCTGTTGCGGTTTGACCTCTGGCGGGCATGCCTTTCAACGCCCAATAGAACTGACCGGCCCATCGAGCCACGGGCCACAGACACATCTGCGGAGAGACAGCGCGACGCTGACGACCGTCATGCGGCGCCCCTGCGCTGACCGCCCTCTGGCGCACCTGTTGCAGCTGTCGATGTGCAACGAGCCTCTGCGGGAGCTGACGAACGCAGGCGCGTCCGGCAGCATCTTCTACCTGACGCAGGACGACGAATTCATCGTCAAGACGGTGCAGCACAAGGAGGGCGAGCTGCTGCTCAAGCTGCTGCCTGCCTACTTCATGGTCAGTGCAGGCCGGCAGGGCTCGGCCTCCTCAGCTTCCGGGGCTGGGAGCTGGTCTATGGATTTGCAGCGGGGTAGCGCGTACCTTGTAACAAGTCTTCGCAAACAAATTTGAGTGGTGCATTGCTTTATGTACCCTCGTGAAAAGACGGATGAGCTGGTACACCACGTGTATTTCTTTTGTGTGGAAATGTCGCCCGCAAGCAGTCAGCCCGCCGCCCGTGTCTACTTAAAATTGTGCATACATGCCCCCGCACTACTCGGACGCGCTCCTACGAGGACCTGCCCGCTAACATGTGTAGCACGCCGCGGTTCAGTTGCCAGTCGTTGTTGCGCCATCTTGATTAATTATTCGACATGTCACCCGTGATTGTCGGCAGAATCTGAACCAAAACCCGCGAACGCTGCTGCCCAAGTTCTTCGGCCTGTACTGCTATCAGTGCAACTCCAAGAACATCCGGCTCGTGGTGATGAATAACCTGCTGCCATCTTCGATCAAAATACACCAGCGCTACGACCTGAAAGGGTCCACGTATAAACGGAAGGTGAGCGTGTTGGCCAATGACTGAAGTGATCGGGTGTACGGAGGGCTGCTTGCGCACCTCCTGTCCTCCGGGAGAGCGCTGATTGGCCGACGCCTGCGTCTGATGTGGCCTGTCTCCGCACGCCAGGCCAGCAAACAGGAGCGCAGTAAGCGGTCGCCGACCTACAAGGACCTGGACTTCATGGAGCACCACCCCGAGGGTCTGATGCTGGAGGCGTCCACCTATAATGCGCTCATGCAGACCATTCAGAACGACGTGCGGGTAAGCAGAGCCCCGCGGCGCGCCGGCCGATCGCCCGCGCTGTGGCTGACACGGGGTCGGTGCGAGTGCGGACCGCCGGCACGTGGCGCCAGTTACGCAGAGGACGGGTGCCGCGCTGCCGGCCTGTACGAAGCATGCGGAGATATCGGCCGCGTGGGCGTACGGGACGGGCCCTGTGATGGTGGTCGGACGGCGCAAGTCGTGCACGCCCGACTGAATTGGCTTGCGTTTCGCAGGTCCTGGAAAGCTTCCAGATTATGGACTACAGTCTCCTAGTGGGCGTCCATAACCTGGACATCGCTGCCAAAGAAAAGGCCGTAAGTGGCAGCTGGCGTGGGTTGTGGCGCTGGCACTATGCGTCCGCGTAGGACACACCGGACGCTTGTTAACTCCTAGGGCGGGCATGCTTGTTTTTTATCTTTTCTCTCATGCTGTCTGAGGGCAAGTTGTTCTTCCATGGAATACACAGGCGCGAAAAACAATTCTTGCATGAGAGATCGCCCAGTCACGCAATGCTCCCTTACGTGTGGTTGTGCCCATGTCGTGGCCATGTGGTCGCGCCCGTGTGGTCGTGTCCATGTGGTCGTGCTCATGTGGTCGCGCCCGTGTGGTCGTGCTCGTGTGGTCGTGCCCGTATGGTTGTAAAAGCAGTTTTGTTCTGTGCCGGGCGACCTCGAGGCCGCGTTCCCCATTGGCAAAGTGCCCGAGTTCGTACCTGAGACGTAGCAATTGCACACGGCATACACAAGCGACGATCCGCCAAGCCGTACGAACTGTTGTGGCGCTCTTACCTGTGACGTCATGGGCTGCGGTCTGCGGATGACGTTTAGCAATGGGGAGCGCGGTCGCGGTGCTGCGACGTCGCCCACGTGACCGGTGTCGGTGACCCTGACGACGGCCGCCAGGAGGCGGAGGCCGAGCCGGAGACGGATGGCGCCGGTCTGAGCCGCTCGCGCAGCATTAACCGGCACCGGCTGGTGGCGCACAGCACCGCCATGGAGAGTATCCAGGCCGAGTCGGAGCCCATCGACGACGAGCAGGACGTGCCGTGAGTGGTGCCCGGCCCGGCGGGGGGAGAAGGGGGTGGGGCTAATGGTGCTCAGTATGGGCGGGGTATCTGATCTGCCGCCATTTGCGGTATTTGGGGAACACGCGGGGAGCGCGCCTTACTGACTGTGAACTGGCCGATGTGTGATGTGACGTTGCTCATGTGAGCTGGCCGGTGTTGCGGGGCGTGACCGACGTGTTCCCGGCCGCAGACCGGGGGGCATTCCGGCACGGAACTCACGCGGCGAGCGCGTGCTGCTCTTCCTCGGCATCATCGACATCCTGCAGTCGTACCGCGTCAAGAAGCGGCTAGAGCACACGCTCAAGTCGATGGTGCACGACGGCAACACCATCTCCGTGCACCGGCCCGACTTCTACGCGCGCCGCTTCTTCGACTTCATGGCGAAGACGGTGTTCCAGAAGATTCCGTCGCGTGAGTGCGGCGCGCGCGCCTCCCGCCTCGGTGGCTTGTCGTACCGTACCGCACCGCAGCGCCGCTTCCCGCACCGACCCCGGCTACCCTCTGGTCTGCTGCTGTAGCTGCAGGTCTTCACTGTCTCTGTTCTCTGCCGCCGGGAGCGGGCTCGAGGGCCGGCGCCGTGCCGCACCGGGGCGGCCAGTCAGTCGCGGGCGCCGGCGCCCTCTCTTGGTTGTTTGCCGATGCTCAGTGTGTCTGTGCCGACGACAGGTGCCGGTCGTGCGCGGCCAGTCGAGTGTACTCATATCTTCCTTCTGAGTGGTCTGTGTGGCTTTGTTAGCCTGTAGTCGGTCGGCTGTGGCCGCCGTGGCCCGGCGCGCACTAACACGTGTTTCCGTTGGCCGTCTCGCTACACCAGTGGACGGCATTAAGGGCAGCCACCGGAAGTTCCGCACCCTCGTGTCCAGTTACATGGGTACGGCTGCACCGGGCGGTGTGTGGTGTCTATCGGTGTTAGCTGTAGATCTGATCCGCGCCGCCTGCCTGCCTGCACCCAGCCTCGGCAGAGGGGGAGCCGCTTGCCCCCCCCCCCCCCCGCCGCCGCCTCCGCCGCCCGTCCGCTCGCCCCTTCAACAGACAGTGCCCAGCCCTGCTGGGGCACTCGCCCTGCTCACTGGTACACCCCCTTCATGGGGGTGCCCGCAGCGCAACGACACTCTGTTATGGGCCTCTTGCAGCCTGAGTTTGGGAACATTGCTCCGTGTGGGTTCTCGTAGCCAATATGTGAGTCTTTATTGGCTTACCTCTGGCTTACCTTTGGGGTCTCGCCGACTGATCGGTTTGCTTGAGTTTTATGGGCTTGTCTGTTTGCAGTTTCACGGACCTTTCTATATGAACTCCTCTCTTAGGTTTGTCGGAGCTTTTCTGATCGGTTTGGATGTTCATCATTTGACTCATCTTGGACAGATTTGACTGGGCTCTCACTAGTCCATCTGCTGTGTTTATGTCACTGAGTGACCTGTGGGAGGTGTCCCATTGTTTGGATTGTCGTTGGTCCATTTCGTTTTATTTCCTGTTGGCATATTGATCTGGGATATCCCACCGACTATTGTGCATTAGTCATCAGGCGCTGATCTGTTTGGTATTTAATTGCTGACGTGTTCGGGGTGCTGGCCGGGCCACCGCCGGCTCGGCTTTTGCGTCCCGCCTTCACACGGCCCGGCCTGTACGGTTTCGGCGGACTGATCGGTGTTAGGTGTCTCTAGCGGCATTGTTTAAGGGCTGTCCCATTCACTTAAGTTCCGTTTAGTTCTCTTTAGGACACTTGACAGTCCCACGGGTGCTCCAACCGGTCCCTGTTCCCTGTGGTGACGCGGCGTGTTCGCGCGCACGGCCTCCGTGGCGCCCCGTCGGCGCACAGGGACGAGCGGTGGGGGCGCTACCGTCGGCTGCATGTCCCCGTGAGAGACGCCCCGACCGTGACCGGCGCTGGCCAGACTGCATGGCTCTGTCGGCGCTGGCGGCCGCCCGCCGCCGCGGCGCCGCGCTGCCAGCGCGCCGGCGACCGCTGCCCACCTCCTCAGCATGGCGCCGCCTCCGCCTCCGCGGCAGCAGGCTGCTCCGACCGGTATCTAGCCGTGCAATGCTCGATAGCCGGCCGTCTCGTGCCCCGGCTAGCTTTGTCCGACGGGACTAGCTTTGCCCGGCACGGGTTGGGAGCACGGTAGCCGGGGGGGGGGGGGGGGGGGGGGGGGGGGGCGAGGGGTGAACTAGTCGGGGGTAGCGCGGCGGCGAGCGCCCCGGAATATCTTGCCTCGTGAGCTGCATCTCCTCTGGGCCGGAGCGCGTACCCCGGTGTCGTGCGCCAAGCCCGGCCTGCCCGAGCCGGGCTGCCTCCAGTCCGCGCGCCGGCCGCGGCCGTGTTCCGGACTGTGCGCGTGCTGACGCAGCTGCCGTGCGCCCGCAGCGCTGCGCCACTCGCCCTCCAAGCGGAAGGGACAGTCGCTGCGGATGCGCGCGATGGACAACGAACGCAAGGACTCGGAGCTGTCGGCCGAGCAGCGGCAGCGGCAGCCGGGCCGGCCGGCCACCAGCAGTGAGTGTCGGCCGCGCCGCCCGGTCACTGACCGTCACCGGCACTGGCGCCTCTGGCGGCCGCAGCGCCGTGTCTCCGCGCTCGTCTGCGTTGTCCTGTTACCGGTCGCTGGTGAGGGCGCGGGGTGTATTCGTCTGGTGCGGGCTCAACTCTTGGCTGCTTGGTGTATGTGACTCACTGCACTAACCAGCGACTGCGTTTGCAGGACAAACCTCCGGTGTTGGGTGCGATTCCAAGTCAGGTGGGTGCTGGGTGTGCCGGGCACTTGAGCATGCTCCTCGCTCTGTGTGGTGGCCGTGGTGGTTGTGGCTGGCGTCTGGTGTCGTTTGGAGGCTGTTTTGCTCTCTCTCTCTCTCTCTCTCCTCCTCCTCTCGCTCTCTCTCCTCTACCCTCTCTCTCTCTCTCCCCTACTCTCCTCCATCCTCGTCTCATCTCTCTCTCTCTCTCTCTCTCTCTCCTCTTCTACTCATCTCTCTCTCTCTCTATCTCTCTCTCCATCAACTCCTCTCTCTCTCTCTCCTCATCTCTCGCTCGTCTCTCTCTCTCTCATTCATCTCTCTCTCTCTCTCTCCTCCTCTCTCTCTCCTCTCTCTCTCTCTCTCTCTTCTCTCTCCTCTCTCTCTCTCTCTCTCTCTCTCTCTCTCTCTCTCTCTCTCTCTCTCTCTCTCTCTCTCTCTCTCTCTCTCTCTCTCTCTCTCTCTCCTCTCTCTCTCTCTCTCTCTCTCTCTCTCTCTCTCTCTCTCTCTCTCTCTCTCTCTCTCTCTCTCTCTCTCTCTCTCTCTCTCTCCTCTCTCTCTCTCTCTCTCTCTCTCTCTCTCTCTCTCTCTCTCTCTCTCTCTCTCTCTCTCTCTCTCTCTCTCTCTCTCTCTCTCTCTCTCTCTCTCTCTCTCTCTCTCTCTCATCTCTCTCCCTCTCTCCCCTCTCCCCCATCCCTCTCTCTCGCTCTTTCTCTCCTATTTTGTATCCTCTCTTCCTCCGTTCACAGCCTTTCCCCCCCCTCCCCCTGCGCCGTCACTCAGTTTTCCTCTCCTGGTCCGTGCCCCACCCCCTCCATCCCATCCCTACGCCTCCCTTACCATTGTCAGCATCGCCTTACCCTTTCATCCCCGACTACCTATTTCCATGTCCTGCTTCCTTTCCCTCTTGTTCTTTTCCTCTGCTCTCTCCATTCCGGTCATTCATTTTCTCTTTCCCTTTTGAATATCATTTTGTTCTTCCCACTCATCTCCCGCTCTGTCTTACCCCCGTCTATCGCTTATTTCGGCTCTCT
The DNA here is from genome assembly GCF_011947565.3 of Pollicipes pollicipes. Lineage (NCBI taxonomy): Eukaryota > Metazoa > Arthropoda > Thecostraca > Pollicipedomorpha > Pollicipedidae > Pollicipes > Pollicipes pollicipes. Next base: position 46,086,103 of record NW_023597054.1, on the reverse strand, counting down.
CTCCTTAAGACATTCCCTGTCTATTTCATCTTCTTTCTCTCCAGCCACTAACTCTCTGGCTATCTAACTCTGGCGCGGCGCGTGGCTGGTAGCTAGCGCTGACCGGAACGGGGTGTGGCCTGTTTCAGGAGTCCCCAGCACCCCACCCGCGCCCCCGTGTGCCCCTATCCTGGGCGGGCCGCAGGTGTCGCTGCCGGCCGTGCTGCAGGACCGGCCGCGGCCGCCGCCCGGCCGGCACCGTCAGCCGCCGCCCGTGCCGCCCCGCTCGCCCAAGTCGCTGCCGCTGGTCGGCGCGCACAGCCGAGGTAGTGGTCCGCTGCCGTCGCCGCCGCCGCCGCCGCCGGCACCGCCGGCACCCGCACCCCTGCACGCCTGCTGGCCGGCCGGCCTGCCGCGGCCGTACCGGACACCGGCCGCCGTCCTCGGCCCCGTCCTGCCGCCGACGCGCTCCGACTCCCGCCAGTCCATGTACTCTGCCCTGAGTCGCCAGGAGTCGACAGGTCCGTCACCTCCTCTCAGCCCGTTTACTGGGCGCTCGTCCCTGTCCCTTCCCCTCCCAGGCCGTGAACTGGGCGCTCTTCTCCGTCCCTCCTCTCAGACCGTGTGCTGGGCGCTCGTCCCCCTCCCCCCTCTCAGGCCGTACACTGGGCGCTCGTCCCCTGTCCCCCCCCCCCCTCTCCCAAGCCGTGAGCTGGGCTCTCGTCCCCGTCCGCTCCCATGCCGTGTATTGGGCGCTCATCTCCGTATCCCGCCCCTCCCAAGCCGTGAGCTGGGCGCTCGTCCCTGTCCTTTCCCCTCCCAGGCCGTGTACTGAGCGCTTTTTTCCGTCCCTCCTCTCAGACCGTATACTGGGCGCTCGTCCCCCTCCCCCCTCTCAGGCCGTATACTGGGCGCTCGTCCCTGCCCCCCCCCCTCCCCCCTCTCCCAAGCCGTAAACTGGGCGCTGTTCTCCGTCCCTCCTCTCAGACCGTGAGCTGGGCGCTCGTCCCCGTCCTCTCCCAGGCCGTGTAGTGGGCGCTCGTCCCCGTCCTCTCCCAGGCCGTGTATTGGGCGCTCGTCCCTGCCCCCTCCCCGCTGTAAGTTCTTACACAGTCCGGGATCATCACCAACAGCGGCGGGCTCGAACGACCCCGGCTGCTGCAGCTGTCCTATAGGCCCTCCCCGATGCCTGGCAGTCCCGCTCCTGTCCTGCCCTGGGTCGCTAGCCGCTGTCGGTCCCGTCTCGTGCACTGTTCCGCAGCGCTGTGGAGCCTTTGTAGTTGACCAGCTGCCCGGCAGCAGCCGCAGTCGCTCCTGTCCTGAGGTCTCCTTGCCTTGTTGTTGACGACCTCAGCGTTGGCGTTGCCCCCTCCCCCCCATGATCACCACCTGTCCCAATCCCATGCCCTGTGTTCAGCGTGACGGGCGCCCTCGTTCTGCCTCATCCTCCCCTCCCCACACATAGTGATCCGTATTTAATCCAGTCTGTAGTGAAACTGAAAGAACGACCTGAGGGATAACAGCAGGGGTAACTCACATGGAGTGATAATAGGCTAGACGCTATCTGGCCATGTTATCGCGCTCGAAATTCAAAGTAACTAACCCATCAACCAGTGATACGTTGGTATTTAAAACACATGCCGGCGCAGCATCAGCACGTTAATTATCTGGAGTGAAATACAAATTTGCCTCCTTATGACCCCCACCGATCCGGCTGACAAACGTCGTCACGCAAATTGCGGGAATTGCGATCTCGTCGGTCCAGCGGGCCTGTGCGGACCTCTTGTTGGTCGTACACACCTGCCGCTGCCATCAGGGGCCGACGACTTCCAGACCGCCAGATAAAACATGTCCGCATCCATCACATCTGAAGTCTCGCAGTATCCGTCCGGTCACGTTCGGCTGTTGTCGGCGTCGCTCTCCGTCGCTCTCCTCTCGCTCTCCTCTCGCTCTCCTGACCGGCGCGGTCTCCTCCCTTCCCCCGTCGGTTCCTGGCCCCCGGCTGGCGGGGCCGCCCGCCCCCGCCGCGTCTACCGTCCTGACCGGCGCGCGGCCTAGCCCCCCATGACTGTTCCTGGCTTCCGCCTGGTGGGGTCGCCCGCCCCCGCCGCGTCCGCCGCTTTCCTGAGCGGCGCGCGGCTTGGTCCCCCCTCCCCGTCCGTTCCTGGCCCCCGGCTGGCGGGGCCGCCCGCCCGCGCTGCGCGTAGCATGGGTGGCGCCCTCTGTGTCGTCAGTGGCTGCGTCTGCATCTGGCATGACTTGGCTCGTGCCCCCGTGCCTAGGCGATTTGTCTCGGGCAGCCTGTAGGTCGTGGCCGGCATGAGCTGGTGAGGGCGCTGCAGTGGACACGGGCTCATGTCGACCGGTCGCCTTCAGACGCCAAACGGCCTGTATCCGACCGGTGGTCCACGCGCCAGCACTGCTCCTCCCTGTGTCGCATATGGTGATAGCGTTCCTTGTTTGGCAGCAATGCGAAGCCTTGGTTGACTTGCCACAAGTTTTATGTCTTGCAACGGCATAAGAATATTCACTTGTCACGTAACGAGTACTGCTGCTTGCTAGCAATCCACGCATGCCCTCCGTTATTATCATTAATTCGTGGCTATTTTTAGTTGCCGTTTGTTGTCCTATGCTACGTGACGTTTGTGGCGGAGATGGGGATGGAGATGGAGATGTACCTTCCCAAATCGGCAGATGCCTGCCTGCGAGTCCACCGCAATGGTGGCATTCCTGGGATGGTGGCCGCTCTGAACCTGGTCGTGTCACCTTCTGCCTCGGGACCTCCTGGTGTCAATGCCAATAGAGGCTGATATGCTGAGCATTGGTGATCCTACCTTGCCGCATGCTGTTTGAAATGAACACCCAAAGCCATTGCGAAGGAAATTGCCCTAAGCCATGTCATTTGTGTGGATGTCACTGTATACAGGCCGTGGGGTAGTGCCGGTGTTGATGTGTCGTGACCCGGGCGCACCCGGGGCTGCTCGGTTCAGAGCGGGTCGGGACGGGCCGCGTGGTGTGTTAGTCTCGGCGCCTGGTGCGCCGCCTTCCCTGCGCCATCGTTTCCGCCCAACACTGCCAGCATCGAGCCGTGTACTTCACGTGATGCCCACCGCGCTGCATGTCGGCAAATCAAAAGTACCTAGCATTTTTGGCGTGGACGTGGTCCGATGGTGACCGTGACAGCCGTCTAGGTCAGGATGTCACTGCCCCGATCAGACGAGACAGACGAGACGAGACATGCTGGCCAGTGCCTGTGTGTGGGTGGGGGGGGGGGGGGGGCGCCTCTCCGCGCGCGCCTGTTACGCCCCCCCCCCCTCGCCGTGCCCCTGTGCGGGTGTATGTTGCTGTGGTGTTCTGTGGGGACGCATGATCAGCTGCCCGCCCGTGTCCGAGCCCGACGTGCCGAGTCGGCGCGCGTCAGCACCTCCACGTTCGGGCACCACTGTTGCCTCTGCGAGCACGCGCGCCTAGCAGCCAGACGTGCCGACCGTGTGCGTGTCAGTGTGCCGACGACTCTCTTGGCCGCTGGCCCTGCCCCTGTGGCCACCGGCCGTGTCCGGGTCTGATGACTGAACGTGTTCGCTGTGCGCGTGCATGTGCTGCGTATGCGCGTGTGCGTGTGTGTGTGGCCCGGTCCGTGCCGGCGTCCCTGTCCGTGCCTGCGGCCGCGTCTGACGGCCGGCCGTGTCCGCTGTGCGCGCAGGCGGGCTGCAGCAGCAGACCAGCGTGACCAGCACGAGCAGCGCTGGCGGCCGGCAGCCGGAGTCGGCCTCGCGCCACGTGACGCAGCTCACCATCAGCGGCTCCTCGTCGGCCGGCGACGACGACAAACGCGACAGCGTCAGGTGGGTGCGCCTCGGCCGTCGCGCCCTCCGCCGTCCGTCGCCGCCGACCGCTGCCCGTCGGCCGCCGCGTACCACTGACGCCGCCGGCCCTCTTCTGGTAGACTGGTGGGGTACAAGCGACACCTCACGCGCTTCCCGTCCGTGCTGCGCACTCCCGAGCTGAGCGCGCCGCACGGCCGCAGGGGCGCCGGCCCGGCGTCGGCCATCAGGTACCGACTCGAGTGCGTGTGGCGTGTGACTAACCGGCGGGGCTCCGACCGGACTCCCTACTCCTCCGGCTCCCCCGCTCCTCCGGCTCCTGTTGCTCCTCCGACACCCCTTGCTCCTTCGGCCTCCCTGCTCCCCCGGCTCCCACTGCTCCTCCGGCTCCCCCTTTCCTCCGCCCCCCCCCCCCCGGCTCCTCCGACTCCCCTTGCTCCTCCGGCTCCCCTTGCTCCTCCGGCTCCTCCGCCTCCTCTTGGCCTTCCAGCTCTCCCTGTTCCTCCGGCTTCCCTTGCTCCTCCGGCTCCCCTTGCTCCTACTGCTCCCCTTGGTCCTTCGGCACCCTTGCTCCCTTTGCTCCCCTCCTCCTCCGGCTCCCACCGCTCCGACAGGGCTCCCAGCTCGTCCGGCTCCCCCGACTCTTCCGGCTCTTCGGGCTCCCCTGCCGTCTGCGGCGAACGCTGCGGCCGCCCGACGAGGACGGTGGCGAGCCCGGCTGCCGCCGTGCAGGTCCCGCCGTCCCGCCGGCCCTGGCGCTGGCCGCGCGCCGAGGCCATCCCAGAAGCGGGAGAGCGTGTGATGGCGGCACGCGTGGTGTCGGGAGATAGCCCCGTAGACGTGTGGTGGTGGTGGTGGCGGCGGACGGCAGCTCGTGCCGCTGCGCTCTGGATCTGACCCGGGGGTCGGCGTCGCCCTGCCCGCCAGCGTGTACGAGTCGCGCTACACCGTGGTGGTCCACTCGTCGGTGGCGGCGGGCGCGCGGCGGGTCCGCGGGCTGACCAGGTACTGGCGGCGGGGTCCGCGCACAGGCCCCTGCATTGCGGCCGGCTCGGCCTCGGGGACCGCAGACGGGCCGGATACCGTACTAGTCAATAACACTGCACGACCCGGAGTGACCGCATTGTAGCTGACTGACTTCAACGCAATCACGCAGTGAACGCTGAGACCGGTGTTTGGTAGAAGGCAATTAGTGAGTCTGTACTGGGCCAGTGTGGGAGTGATATGAGCATCAAATGATCAGCAATTTTGGCTGGTTTTAAGTGTCTAACTTCGCTTCGACATGTGACTTTAAGAAGCGTATTTTCTGCCACCCGTCTAGAAGTAACCCTGATCCGTGTGCGGTGTTCTTTTTTTGTTGTTATTCCAGTCAAGTGCATTTGGTTTCTGCGTTCCCTGACTGCTTATCGTTCAGTTTCGATCTTTCATCACCAGCTTTTGTGAGTTGTGTGGTGAAGTATGTAGACACTAGAGTAGCGTTAATACTTACCTTTCGTCCTTTCACTGTTCACACATTCCTGAAATTATTACGTCCCTCCGCCTCTCCCCCGTTCTTCGCATTGCGGCGTCTCCGTCCTCAGCGGTGTCCGTCCCTGGTTCCGAGACGGTCCGCCCCAGCCCGTGTCCCTCCTCTCGGGCAGTGTCCGTCCCTGGTTCCGACCCGTGTCCCTTCCCCTCGGGCGGTGCCCGTTCTTGATCCCGGCCCCGCGGTCCGCCCAGCCCGTGTCCCTTCCCCTCGGGCGGTGCCCGTTCTTGGTCCCGGCCCCGCGGTCCGCCCCAGCCCGTGCCCCTCCCCTCGGGCGGTGTCCGTCCCTGGTCCCGGCCCGTGTCCCTTCCCCTCGGGCGGTGCCCGTTCTTGGTCCCGGCCCCGCGGTCCGCCCCAGCCCGTGTCCCTCCCCTCGGGCGGTGTCCGTCCCTGGTTCCGGCCCGTGTCCCTCCCCCCGGGCGGCGTCCGTGCCAGCGTGCCCGCCTCTGACGGCGCCGGCGCCCGGCCGCAGTGTGTCGGACATCCAGCTGGACCCGCGGCCCGAGTCGCGCTCTACGCTGAGCGTCGACTCGGGGCCGAGCTCGGCGGCGGCGGCGGCGACCGGTCCGCTGCGACACGTCACCTGGACGCCGCCCATGTCGGTGGAGGGCAGCACGCCCACCTGGACCGAGGGCACGCCCAGCTTCACCGAGAGCTCCAGCAGCGGCGACATGGGTGAGGCGCGCTAGCTGCACGGCTGCTGGGGCGGGAGCGCACTGCCAGGCGCGACGCGCTCTGGCGGAGCTGGTCTCGGCGGGATGTGGTGGGCGTCATCACGAGTGATCTGCGCTCGTGGTGAGAGGGTCGGCCGCTGCACCGTTGTCATTCCGGGGAGCGTTGTGGCCGGTGCTGGGGGCATGCCGCCAGCAGAGGGCTGAGCTTTTCTCTTTAAAGAGGCTGCTGTTGGGAGAAATGCGGCGAACTGGTTGTTGGGAAGGACTCGGTGTTCAGGACTTCCTCGCCTGAGAGGTGCGGCACTAGCCTTTCGGAGCATGGTATTGCCCGTTGGGCGGAACGCGAGGTTGAGGTTTGAGGGCGGTCAGGATCGTCGCCGATGTGGTGTTCGGTGGTTGGACCGAGCCGGGCCGGGAGATGACCTCTGAGCTGGTCGCGCTGCCGCCAGGCTGTCCGACCACGCCCGTGAAGAGCCTGACGGCCAGCCGGGACAGCGGCGTCAACACCATGCCGTACGTCAAGCTGAACAGCAGCTGCTCGGACCGAATCCCCACCGCCTCCTACCAGGAGACGGAGATGGTGAGTAGTCGCCGGACGCCGGCCGTGCTGGCGTCGGCTGAGCAGCGGCCGGCCGCCTCGCTTGTGCGCCGCCCGCTCTGGGGCCGGCGAGGTCGCCGCTGGCGTCTGGGGACGCTGTCTGGTTTGTGTGGTGTCGCATGCACGTCCGTTTGACAACGCTGCCGGGCACAGCGGGGCGCTGGGAACGGTAGACACGCACTGCACACAGGCGGGGTCCTCCCGAATCCTCCCGCCGTCCCCTCTCCGCCGGTATGCGGCGACCCTGACTAGCAGCCATCACGTATGAGTTGCGTTTGGTTTGGTTTTCACTCGTTTGTTGATGCTCTGCATACCTGACGTGGTTTGGATTGGCCGCCGCCCGCCGCTGCTAGACGAAAGTAGACAAGCGACCAATGGCACGCGTTCGATGTTTACTGTTTTGTCACCCGCATGTGAGCGTTATGATTTGGCGCGCGTATGAGTTCCGTTCGCCCTCAGCCTCGGTTCGGTTGTGTTTCGGTGGTTTCACTGTAGGCCCGGCGCACGTGACCGTCTGGATGACTGCGCGGCGCTGACCGTCTGCGTCACTTTGTGCACGCGCCCTCCCTCCTGCGTTCTTGTTTGGACTCTCCCGTTATGTTTCGTTTGTACTTCTGATGGATCGATTGCATGGCGATGGTTTCTGTTCGGCCGGACGGCGCTGTGACTGGCCTGTGCCGCTGTTCTGTTCGGACCGTTACGTTCATGATGGGCAGCTGCGGCGCCCGGCGCAACTGGGCGCATGCGTGTCCCGCTCGCCCACCAGAGGCCGTCCCCCGCCCCACTGCACCATGCTCGGCTGTTGTGCACTTTCGTTCGTGACGGCGCGCACGAAGGCGTTCAGAATGGGTCGCGTTGTCGCGGAGCGTGACAAGCGCTGAGTGGATAGCCGGTCGTTGTCGGTGTAATGGTTGAGTGCGTTGGATCGGTTTGCTTACGAGTGGAGTGGCCAGTCGCTCAGCCGATGCTTGCTTCGCACCTTGATCATTGACGTGCCCGGTTGAAATGACGTGGTGTTGAGCCGGGCCGACGCGTCCGTTTGCTGCGTCAGCTGGTTTGTAGTGCGCGGCCCTGAGCGCGGCGCAGCGGCGGCGGAGTGTGCCACCGGGCGTCGGCGGTGGACGGGCGGACGGAGCGAGTCGTGGGCAGCCTGTGTGCCGCCGTCGGTGACGGCCTGATGTTTTCAGTGATGTTGCCGTGCCGGCGGCGCCGGGACGCGCCAGCGCCGGCGGCCGCCGCTGACGCCGGCGCGCATCCGGCCGCCGGCGCCGGCCGCCGGCCAGTAGCGGCGCGGGCCGGCGGCGGGCCCGGTGCTCGCCTCGGCCCGGCGCGGGCTCGGTCGGCCCGGTGCTCGCCTCGCCTCGCCGCCTCGGCCGCCAGACGTACCCACTGCTGCGGCCGGCACCACACTGCTCGCTGGCGGTCAGCCGGGTGTTTTTGCGTATCTCCGTTGTTGGTTAGCGCTGGACGAGGGCCGAAGCGGGGCCCGTCTCGTCGGTGACCGCCGCTGCCGCGCTGCCGGGCGCGGTCCGTCGCACCGCGGCGCACGGGCGGCGTCTGCTTGTGGCGGCCTGCTGCGACGGCTGGCTTTGACGTCTCTTCTCATCACTGTCTCTGTGGCTGGTCTGTGTCTCCGTGTGAAGCTCCCTTCCCGTAGCGCCAGCGGGTGGTGGCATGTAGCATCTGCGAGCGCTACTGCAATCTGCGTGTGACGGCGTGTGGCGGTGCCACCGATCCTGTGGTCACCGGGCGCGCTTGTCTGGGTTCGGCACCTCACCGCCAGCGCGCTCCACTGGCGCTCGCCGCCCCACCCGCCTGTCCTCTCTGTGCTGTCTGTCCGCCCTCTGCCGCCGTTGTCCGCCGGCCCGCCGCAGCCTGCCGGGTCCGCGTCTCCGGGGCCACGCCGCGCCCGCTGCCGGTCGGGCCAGCGGCGCCGACGACCGGCCGACCAACTCAACTCAACTCTAGCTGATCTCTTGTATTCGCCGATCGAGCTTATGTCTTTGAGCGCGCACTTGGCGCGTGTCGGAATGGTGGAAGTGGCCGGGTACGACCGGTTTGGAAGCGTTCGTCGGGGAGAACCGTGCGCCGAGCGTGACGTGTGACTGCGGCGGCTGTTGTGTTTTGTGATAGTGCACCTGAGCTGGCGGCGGCGCCCGGCCGGGTCGCCGCCGGCGCTCGGCCGCCGGCGCCGCCGGGTCCGCGCGCGACACGACGGCCGCCGCCGACTGCTAGAGGCCAGCTCCGTGTGGTTGTAGGGACCTCAGGTGGTGATATATTACTAGCGCGTGGTGGCTGAAGTTCCGGTGGCGTGTTCAGTGATGCCTGCGTATTGTTTCATCCAGTTAGTCAATGTGAATACACTTATGCCGTATGGAGAGGATGTGACATTCAGCGCCGGAGGAAGGCTCGGTCTGACCGGCGGCCGAGTCAGGCTACAGGTGAAGTTTGGGCTCCCTCTCTTTCAACTGGTGGGCGCTCCCTCCAGCGGGTTTCTCACATCAGCACACGCACACACACAGACGTACGGGTGCTGAGTGTTCCCACTGCAGACTTTTGGTTGCTTCTTTGCTTTGTTTTCTCGTTCGGCTCGGTTCTGTTGGTACCGGACGCTACGTGTCCCGGTGGCCTCCGTGTTTTCTGTTTTGTTTGTTCCATTGTTTTACGTGTGGCGTTTCTGTCGGTGTGCCGTGTGGGCCCGGGTCACCGCCTGCGCCGGCTCGGCTGGCTCTGACGGCGCGCGCCGTTCCGTTGCAGGGCGTGGTGTCGACGGCCACCGACTCGGTTTGTATCCACGTGAGCGGCCCGGTCGGCCGGCGCTGATCAGGCCTGTGCGGTCAAGCAGCGAACGGCCGGTCCGCGAGCCCGCGCGCCGCGTCGCCGGGCCAGCGGCCGGACTCGCGCCTCTGAACTGTGATGGGGCGTGGCGACACGCCCGGGACGCCGTGTCGCTGCGCTGTCGGCTCGCCCGCGTGTATGGGTTGCGTGCGTGCGTGCGTGCGTGACGCTCGGCTCGGGCGGGACACCCGAGCCGGGGTGGTCGCCGCTGGTGCGGCGGGCGGCCGGGGCCGACGCGCCCGACGGACGGAGCCGCGCCGCCGCCGTCGCCGACGCGCCCACACAGGGTCCAACGACGCAGCATTTACCTTCGACAGTGGGCCGGCGTGGCCCGTGCATTTATATCGGCTTCGCCCTGGGCGATGAGCCTTTGAGCTACGTAACCGTTACGGATGTGGCGCGGCTTCATCGCTGCGGACGCGGCGTCGAACGAGACGGTGTTGCGATATAGCTGTGAATGATGTCCCGGGGGCGCATTGGCGGGGGTCGTGAGCCGGGGCGCGGCGCCAGCGAGTTAGTCGCCACGAGATCTGTACATTCTTGGGGTTCAGCTGTAGTTGAGAGCAGCGGTTCGGCGCTCCGGAGCCGGCTGACCGCGCGCCGTCCCGCTGGTCCCGCTTTGCTGTTGTTCAGTATGTCTAGCTTACGCATAATACAGCTAATGCGACCTGTCGTGCTGTTTTGTTCGGGGCTGGGAGTGGCCTCGGTCGGGTTCGGCGCGGTGTCCGGCGCCCGCCTGGTCTGCCGTGACCTGTCCTCTTCCAGAGGTGCGGCCGTCGCCTGGTGACCTGGTATCGGGTGCTGGCTGGCTCCGTCGTAACGTCCTGACATGCCTTCTAGGCGCCGCGCCCCGTCTATAACTGTTGCTCGGAGCCGAACGTTGTCTGCTTCGCTGACGGCCGGCCGTTCTGCGTGCGGTGCGCGGCCCAGTTCGTGTAGCCAGGTACGGCGGCGCAGGGGCTGGCGGCCGACCGCCGGCCGCGCCCCACTGCTCCCGGCCTGTCGTGACGCTTCGGCCCCGCCTCCGCCCACCGGGCGAACCCGCCTGTCACTGACACGGCGGGGCCAGTGTTTTTACGTGACAGGATGCTGTGAGGTGTTTTGAAGTTGCGAGTAGTTCGCTGCCTGGTTTGACCTTACCGCACTGCTCTGCGAAGGGCACTCGCTGATGTGCTGTGACCTTTTTTGACGTTTGACGTGCGGCAAGTTCAGTGGATGGAGGGTGTACGGGGATTGGCAGTACTCCCAAGGGTGCATCACTTCGTGCCGGAGGTTTTGTTTGACGCGCTGTGAGCTGGTGTTGCTTGTGGCTTGGGTTTGGCAGCGGTGTGTTGCAACGCCACTGTTTCCGTGTTGGGCGAGTCTGCACGCTTCGGATATGCCCGCCGATGGCCTGGGCCGTTCTGCGGCTGTGCTGTCGCCCTTTCGGCGCGACGGAGACAGGTGAGACTGCCAGTGCCTGCTGCCAATCACGCATGTGTTGTCAAGCGACGGCTTGCTTGATTCGGTGATTCGACGGGCGATGCGGGGCAGGTCGGGTGGGCTGGACGGGGGTCATCGGGACTCACCTATGCACCCCGGTATGCGCACGCTTTGGGTCGTGTTTCTACATCCCATCTCGATCGCTCGGTGAGTGCGAGTCGTGATGGGCACTCGGTATTTGCTCTTAACAGGCCTGGGCTGCGGCCGGTGACAGTGGCTGCGCTAAAGGTCAGGTGACGTTAGAGAGCAGAGCGGATCATGCCAAACATTGCGGTACCACAAACTTTCGCTATCAAATTATGCCGCCGACCTGAGATTGCACGGTCGAATGGTAGGGATTGGGACTCACACGAGCGCTGCTTAGGTGAACTCTGACCCCAGAAATCCAGCCATTCAAATAGTTCATCGGGATTGATATTATTTTATTTTTGTAATCATTCCAGCAGTTACGAGCTGCACGAGACGTTGCTCAGGGCAGGCGCGCTGATTTGTGCATGCGGCGTCTTTCGACCTCGGCGCCTGCCGAGTGCGTGCCAAGGAGGAGGCTGGCGGGGGGCGCGCCGGTACCTGGCTGTGACCAGTGAAGCAGGTCTCGTTTTCAGACGCACCTTTGAAGGGGACGCGGGCGGGCGCCGGTTTCGCCCGGCCGACAGCGCGCAACGCCACTGTCGGCTGGGTGGGCGGACCGCTGCTGAGTCCGCGCATCCATTACGAAGACGACGAGGCGGCGAACTCGGCCGCCGACCAGAACGGAATCTGGGACCAGCGCTGGGCACAGGGCAGACCTGCGGAGCCAGCGGCGACACAGACAGAACTTCAGAAGCTCTCAGCGTCCCAATCCGAACCCTCAGACTCTCGGAAGGCGCAGCTCGAACCCTCGGACCATCAGAAGATCCGGACCGAGCCCACAGATCCTCAGAAGGTCCAGACCGAACCCACAGATCCTCAGAAGGACCAGACCGAACCCACAGATCCTCAGAAGGTCCAGACCGAACCCACAGATCCTCAGAAGGTCCAGACCGAACCAGACCGAACTGGAAGCGGGCAGCCAGTTGCCGCAGGCGGAGGTCGGGGCGGCGTTCCAAAGGAGTGGCCTGACCGCAGGGCGGGCGAGCCGGCCGAGACCGCTCACCGCGGAGGCGCCGCACCGCACAACTCAAAGGACAGCGCGACGAGACGACCCAGCGAGCCAGGGGGCGCCAGCAGCGGCCCGTCTGGCGTCCCTAGAGGTGACGAGGGCGGCCCGCCGGCCGGGGTGGGCGCAGGTGAGCGAGCCGTCTCGGCCGGACCACCAGCCGACGTCCGCGGTGGCTCGCTCGGGCCGCTCGGTGACTGCGGCCGCCGGCAGGGTGACGGCGGCGCCTCGCTGGCTGGTCGGATCTGGGGCCGGCTCTCGCTGCGCCTGTCAGGCCGCAGGCGAGCGGGCGGGGCGCGCCGGGCCAACTCGACTGCCGGACGTCGGCCGCCATCCTCGGAGGCCGTGCTGTGACGCGCGCGGACGGCGCCGGCGGCGTCCGCGACGCGGCGTGGGTGTCCTCCCAGCCGCCGCCGTCAGCCCGCGCCGGCCAGTCCCCGAGGACGGTCGGACAGTCCAGCTCGGGTACATCGCTAGAGTTGTATGCGATACAACCTTCCACCGGCAGATGGGCCAGTTGTACGGTGTGCACATGCGTATCTGGGGCTCTGTGTAGCGAGGTCCGATGCACTTTCGGCGTGACATTGGCGCGTGGTGAACAACGCCTGAGAAAGGGAGAGGTGTGTTTGCCCGGACACGTGGAGAGGTGTGTATGCTGGGGTGTGAGTACGTGTTAGATTGCGAGGGAACTGCGGGAGTGATCTGCGTGGATGCCCGGCTCATTGTTATTTCTGAGTGTAATACAATTATTGAATATTGGATGCAATGAGTGAGTTGAAAAGCTCGTAGCTACACACAATAACATGGGGAGGCGCCCACTGACCAACCAAAGCTGGCACCCACTGTCTTGGGGAGGCACCGACTGACTACCCGAAGCTGGCATGCACTGACTTGGGGAGACACCCACTGAATAACAAAGGCTGACATCCACTGACCTACGGAATCCCGGCGAAGAGGTTAAGAAGCTTACCGCAGGCCGGCTTTACGGCCTTCACGACTCCGTATTGAACGGCGGTGCGTCTTGGTGGCCCGGTGGTTGCCATCCTGGCTCAATGTGCTTTTCGCGGCGTTTTAAGAAAGAAGGCTGTCACTTGTTTCTTGTAAGTTAATTTTCCTGCTGGGCCCTGGGGCGATGGCCTGCAATGTTTTGAGTTGTGCCAATGGTTCGAACAACATGTAGCCTAAAAGTCTGCTCAAATCTCTCGGATGCATAGAGCGATTCCACTGGTGAGGCTCATGGAAGCTCGGACAGGACCAAAATAAGTGGGAGAGGACAGGCCCCCGCCCGCGATCTAGGGATTGAGCACTAAGCCTGGGGTATTGCACGGGAAACATGTGCTCTGTCTTCAAAACCAACTTGCGCCAATACGTCAGGCGTTCCGACGACCCCCCCCCCCCCACACCCTGTTCCGTAATCCGGAGCTTCTACCACCACCGGATATACAGCTTCATTCGAATTGAATTGAACTGTACTTCAATCGAGCGGAGGAAGCAGAACAAATGTAAGACCTGACTCGGCCTTGGGACCGCTGCCATGAGATTGCCCGCGGCTGCGGTTGCGCCATATTTTACCCGTGATGGCTTCTCGCATAGATCACGGATGTATTAAGTGAAGGACGGGACCCGTTCCTCGCCTGTCCTTGTCCTCTCACACATAGACACGGAAGAGCTCCGAACCGCCGCCGCCGACGAAGGGCGACTTCAGCGCCTCTAGCGGCGAACGCCCGCCGCCTAAATCGATATCAACATGGCGACAGCCGCGGTGGGGCGTGTGGGCTGGATCGACGGAGGCGTGCCGTGATAAACACAGGCAGGAGGACGCAGCCGACGATAAAAAATCCCTACTCTCGGTGTTCGCCGCTTGATCCCTACGGGCGGCCGTCGCCTCGTACCCCGACCGAGATGCCGACCCGAATCATCCACAAGACGCTGGACGAGTGCCTGGCGCCGCGCCAGACCATGGAGCACGGCCTCTTCCTGACCAGGTACGTCCGGCGCTGGGGCCGGGGCTGCGCGGGCCGGGCCGGGCGGCGGCGGCGCTCTTCCCGGTCACTGAGGCGCCCTCGGCCGGGACGCTCGCTCCGTACGTGCGAAGCCGTTGGGGGAGGGGGGGGGGGGGGGGGCAGGGATGCCGCCTCGGTGGGGAATATACCAAGAGCTCTACTTCCGACCAGGGACGGCCGCTCCTCAGGCGGGAGTACAGCCCCGGGGGGGGGGGGGGGGATTCGTCAACGCCGTGTGATAGCTGCTGTGTCATGCCTGATACTGATGACTAAACATCGCACGTGCGCAAGCGGAGGCAACGGTAAATGAAACCCTGACGGTCACAATAATGAAAGGCATGTCTACGGTGATAGTGTTGATCTGCCCACTTGTTCGATATTCTACAAGCTATTTTTGCTGGCAGCGTGTTCTGATTGCGATCAAGCCGTTTGTATTGAGACTGGTCTGCGCGCCAGCATTGACATCCCCCACGGGTGCCGCGTGTGACGTCCCCAGTGGCGCGCCTCCCGGCGTTCGCGGCGCGGGAGACACCGCGCTGCATCTGGTCACCTCCGCCACAACCGAGGCTTGTTGGATGTCGTCAGGCCGCCTGACCCTGTGTTGGTGAGCTGGGCGGCAGGCTGACCTGCTCTTGGCTGAGCCCCTCCCCTCGGAACGGACGCCGCAGCTCTCTGTCACGTCCGACATCGCCTGCCTGGCAGGAAGATCATCGGCAGCCAGCAGCTGAGCACGTGCGACCCGTTCATCCTGGCCGACCACGTGGGGCCGATCCAGTACGGCGCGGGCGAAGCGCTGGGCGTGCCGGACCACCCGCACCGCGGCCTGGTGGTCGTCACGTACGTGGTGGAGGGCGGCATGCGCCACCAGGACTCGCTCGGTCACAACGGTACGTCCGCCGTCTGACCGGCGCACGTGCTGACGGCTCAGCACGGCGCGCTGAAGCCGGTGCCGATGGCCGCTTGCTGGCCCCGGCAGCAGGATGTGCTGTCGTGTGCAGAAGTGCGCCCCGACGTCCCAACAATGCGCCCTGGCGGTCAACACGGCACTCTCAATGTGGCCACAATTTGCCAGTCTCATAAGGACGTACTCCGCCCCCACGCTGACCTGGCGTCATGAAACTCACAGCGGCCTGCTCTGCGTCATGACGTTTACGGGGTTGTGCGCCATGCCCATGACAACGAGACATGCTGACAGTTACAACGGTTCGTCATGACAGGCTAAGTTAGACGTCCTGTCAGTAACATCTGTCACATTCTTACGGTCACGGTCTCATGCCCTGACAGTCACGAGGTACTTCCTGACACGCGAGCGATCGGATTTGCGTACCGTAACAGTCACGACGACGCATCCTGATATTTATATTACATAGTATCGTAACATCACGGGTCAGCACCGCACGCTCTGACGGTCGTAACAGGACGTTCTGACGGTCACAGCGAAGAGAGCAGTCTGACAATGGTTCACTTCGCACTCGAGTCCTACTGAGTGCATCAAGACCTCCTTGTGCCAGAAACGCAAGGAAACGGCGTCCCCATGTTTCCCCAAACGGAGGAATTGTTCCGGTGTGGGGGAGGAGGGGGGGGGGGGACTTTGGGGCGCGGTCCCCCGCGCAATGCTGTCACGAGGGGATTCCCGCAGACGCGTCTGACGTACAACCCCGGCCGATGGCGCCGGCGGCCCGTCAGCAGCCGGCCGGGGCCGGCTGCCGGCGCCGCGCCGCTGCTGGTCCGGCGGCCCAGCTGCCCGGGCCCAGTCTGCGCCTGAGGCCACCTCCGGCGATTCCGCATAACGCCGTGTTGTCCCGCGCCGCCACCGGCGTGCTGGACCGCAGTAATGCCAGCGCGACCCGCGTGTCCGTCATCAAACCTGCTTCTTGTGGAAACCCCTGGTATTCTTCGGGCCTCTTGATTGCGCCTCCGCGAATTCAGTCTCGGGAAACCAACATGGCGGCTAGCTGGCTTTGCTCCACTCGGCGCGCTGGGAGCTTGTGACTGTGTGAAAAGTGGGATGGTTCAAACGACTACTTTTTAACAATATTAACTTTTACTGTTGTGTTTGAATGCCAATGCATACAATAGAGATTAATGTGTGGGACATTTGTCTCATTCCGAATCCTGTTTGATCAGACGTTATATCCTATACATGAAATTAAGTTATATATCCTCCTGATGACTATGGTGTCTTTTTTTGCCAGCCTCTCGCCTGTCTGTTGCCGCTCGTCTGCAAAGTTTTCGTTTCGGTATCGGACAAGCAGAAGCTCGCGCACAAAACTGGCATTTGTTGCAATGTTCAGAGCGGAACTGCGCAATTTTTATGCCGTTTGACTTACACAGATGTTTGCCGTCAATTATCTGAAGCCAGGATGCGCCCATCTGGCAATGTTTACCGCGCAGTCAACAGCTGGGGATCACCAGCCATGCAACAGCGTCCGCCAGCGCGGTGCCGATAGGTCGTCGCGACAGTGATAAAACCGATTCGTCACAGCATGCTCCACAGCTGGCGTCTACACTCGGTCACCGCCCGAACAGACGACGTTATCCGGAAAGACTTGAGCGGAACTGATATGGTAAAGGACCATCTGACGCACCATCTGATGCACCATCTGATGCATGTCTGCACTACGTCCTCTGATAAACATCCGAGCGCTATCAAAGTGGCCGGCGTGACGCACGGCCGCCGTGACGCGTGTCGTAGACCGGCCGGGGTGACGTCCGTCCGTCCGCGCCGGCCTGGCAGCCGGCGGTTGCGGTGTCGGGGCTGCCCCCCCCCCCCCCCTCCAGCCCAGCCCAGCCCAGCCTGCGGACACGGTGTCCGGGCAGACCCCCAGCCCAGCCGGCGGTCACGGTGTCCGGGCTGACCCCCCTCCCCCCCCAGCCAAGCCGGCGGACACGGTGTCCGCTTTCGGCTGTATGCGTCGCCGGACGCCGCGAGCGCTCGTTAGTGGTCGGGCTGCTCCGGCCGGGATCATTCCCCCGTCCGTGGCGCTCCGGGCGGCGCGGCCCAGGCCCGGCGGCGGTGCGCGCGACGGGCCCGACCACGGAGACCGAGGTGGAACTATGCATCGCGGCGGGACAGAAATAATGCTGTCGGACACTGTGACGCACGCTTGGTACAGAGATGAGACTGCAGGTGCGCCGTCCGATCCCTCGATAATGCGACACGCAGCTCTTAAGGCATGTGAACTTATTCATAGTCTAGATTCGGGAAGAAACCACAGCCACACGTGAGGAAAATAACCAGCAGCGTGAAGCGACGTCTGTCTGTCGCAGCTGCCATCGGTGCTCTGTAGCGGCTAAATGGCATGTCACCTGCTCTTAGCACGGTCTTTGGGATAGCCCTCGTACCCCCCTCACTCCTAAGGCTAATGTTTGTTATCTCTGGCCCTGAAGATGAACATTCGCTGGATTCCAAATGAATTGTGGACACGGCGACCAACCGCTGCCTCATTGTCTGACGTGTGAACAACCTTTTCACTGTGCTGACCCCTGTCTACCGTCCACTGCTGCCGTCTGACCAATCACTCCTGCCGTGTGACCGGCCATTGCTGCCGTGTGACCAAGCATTGCTACCGTGTGACCGACCATTGCTGTCATGTGATGGACCACTGCTACCGTGTGACGTACCGCTACTGCGGTGTGACATATTACTGCTGCCGTATGATGGACCACTGCTACCGTGTGATGGATCACTGCTACCGTGTGGCGTTCCACTGCCGTCGTGTGGCCGACCACTGCTGCCATGTGATGGACTACTGCTACCGTGTGATGGGCCACTGCTACCGCGTGACGTTCCACTGCTGCCGTGTGACCGATCGCTGCTGCCGTGTGACCGACACGCACTCCGTATGGCAGATGAGCTGCTGGCAGGCAGCGTGCAGTGGCTGAGCACAGGTCGCGGCCTGGTTCACCGCGAGCTCCCCAACGACCATCTGCTGGCCAACGGCGGCACCTGGGAGGGCTTCCAGCTCTGGGTCAACCTGCCGGCCAAGGTAAGACCAGCCGCCTTTCAGTAGCTGCGATGCCGAGCACGGCGCTGCTCAGCTCCGGCTGCGCTCCGGAGCGAGGTGTCGCATGTGGAGCGGTGCCGCGTCTGTCGCCTGTTTCGGGCCTGCCGTGGGCGCGCATGGTGCATGCTGTGTGTCGTTCGCCGCAGTTGATATAAGGGGCGTATCTGCCGAGTCTTGAGAGACATGAGTCCATCGTGGTAATCTCACTACGCTAGTGGGTGGATTATTTGTGAGATTTATAATTATATTTTAGTCATCTACGTGAACCATCAATGCATTTAACCTATGGAAAACTGTGTTTTAGTCTGATGAGAAGAAGGCTGCAGCATCTCCTAGAATGCGTTTGTTTCTGGTTGTCATAATTATACGTTGAAAGCTGCGTCAATTCTACAAGGCCTCGGCCTGGGCCTTCCGTAGAATGGCCAATTCTTTTAATTTCAAGAGACATGGCACACGCGATTTACTGCCGCTCCTCCAACTACCCGATGCTTAGAAAGCTTTAGCTATTGATCGCCGTACATATGCTTACACTTTGCACTCTACATGAACACAGTTAGCCTACGCCAATTATGTGCATTAATATAATCATGCATGTCAGAATGCATGTCTCATACTCATTCACCGTGCACGTCATGCTCGCACACATGCGACGTGCCCTCATGTGGCCTGGCGTGTCCTCATGTGGCCCGACGTGCCCTCATGTGACCCGACTTGCCCTCATGTGCCCCAACGCGTCTTCATGTGGCCCGACGTGCCCTCATGTGACCCGACTTGCCTTCATGTGGCCCGACGTGCCCTCATGTGGCCCGATGTGACCTCACGTGTCCCGATATACCCTCATGCGGCCCAGCGTGTCCTCATGTGACCCGACGTGTCCCCATGTGGCCCGACGTTAACGTTCGGTCGTCCACACGCATTAGTCCGCGTCGGAAAGGCCATCTAACAACATATTTTTGCGCGTGTTTTGAAAGGTGAAAGTAACTTCATGACACGGTCGGTGCCATGTACCGGGCAGGTCATTGGTGGAAGCGTGGATCAGAACTGACCTCGATCGCAGCATAGGCTAGTCCGAAACAGCGGCCATAGGCCGAAGTTATAAAAAAAACGCCACTTTCTGACCAAAATAAGGAGCAGCGCGAAAAAAAGAACACCCATCTCCCAAATGTTACTAAATCGAAGACGCTACGTACACCCGTCTTTTTTCTCTGTTTTTTTTTTTTAACTTAAAAAGGAGACAGCTGTCATGCTGGCTTACATTCTAGAACAATCATACCTTGAATGATAGAAGGTAGATTGGGGCTCGTTGATGCGAAATTGTGATGGTTGGATTTCAATTATTTCATATATCCCAACTTGTTTTTGCTGAAGAGTATTCGCCGGTAACATAACTAAACCTAACCTAACCTTAGCATGTCGAGAATGTATGCAATTTCTGAAACGACACATCAGCAGAGCTGAGTTCTAAATGGCTAGCTTGATCATTGAGTGGGCTGGGGTCGATGCGCCCGAATTTGTTTTGGCTTGAGAGTATCAGCCATCGGCCTATTTCAGGACAAGATGATGTGCCCCGAAATGCAGGAGTGCCGGCCCGAAGACGTGCCCGAGTACAGGGACGCGCAGGATCGCTTCTCCGTGAAAGTTCTCGTCGGCCAGTACAAAGGTGGGATTGACATCACGCTGAGCGAGGCACGACAAAACAGAGAACACGTGTTTCCACGTTACGCTCTGGTCCCATCGCATACGGAAATGCTTGGGCATGTCCACTACAAGGTGTGCCACTATATGGTATAGATGCTTATCGCATGACCGTTGCGCACAGCAGCCCCCATAGAAAACAATGCTTACACCACACCAGAGTTGGCAAAACGTTTGCCTAGAGACAACGCGACTGACTGAGAGAGGTATTCTGTGCCATACTTGGCGTCTGAGGTGCCATGCTGCCCCCTCCCCCTGCCTTACCCTATCACTTAACATTTGTTACAACACACCAGTCAGTGCGGTAGTCAGTGCTAACGTAGCACAAGCGACTGAACATCGCGCCTGTGTTTGCGTAGTGTTACAGCTGCTCCGTTCTGCTGGCCACTACAGCTGTATCTACACGCTGGTGGCCGACTGTCGAGTGACCCACTGATGGAAAGGTGTCGTGTAACATAAAAGCAAAATAACCATCAGTCCGCCCCCCCCCCCCCCCCGCCTTTGGAGACAGCAGCTTACCGCACCAAAAGCAACCACTGACCGTAGCGGACCGTGTTCTGTATCTGTATCTACACAGTGTTCTGTATTTGTGTAGCTGGTGCCGTCACAGTAGATACAATACGCTGCCTTTGGACATCGGCTATCAGCAATTCTATGCTAGCTCGTCACCATTGTCGAAACCAGGCCTTCCCGTGATGCTTGTTGACGCACACTCACACACCTGACATACTGTTCCTGTTGTGTTTTGTTGCTGGCCGTAACGCTTTAGAGTAAAACACTGTCACAATGGGAATACAGTCAGGCAGAGAGCTATCCTCGCAATGGGTCTGTGTTGAAGTTTAGAGAAAACTGCTGGCAACAAGGAGGATGCATATTAGGGTGTTCCAGAATAATTTTGGTAAAGGTATGGCTGCTGGGGTTGGTCTGGTTCTCCGACTCAAGGTGAAAGTGCTCTCAGTGGTGTTTTTTTTGTCCCAATTTTGCATGTTTAGAGGGTGCACACAACACTAAATGTTCAGAAGTCCTAAACTATTTTCGGCCTGAGCAGACCAACGAGCCGTTGAAATGGATATTGACATCGATATACCTGGCATACCTGGCATACCTGGCATCGGACGTCGTTAAAGAATGCGCCGCTCCTAGCGCTCACATACCGTGCCGGCTCTACAAAATCTTATTTAACCACTGTGTCACTTGACCTGAGGGAAACAGTTAGAAAGTTGGGGGAAAGGGTGGGTGCCTAGTGCTTAAAACTGAAAAACAAATAAGATGGGTGTCAAACGAATCCTTGCTGCCATATTGACTCGCTGTTGTGTGTCTGTGTGTGTGGGGGGGGGGGGGGGGGAGGGGGGCGTGTGCGTGTGCGTGTGCGTGTACGTTTGCGTGTACATGTGCGCGCACGTGTGCATAAATGTGATGCAAACTCGTTTGACCTTACCTTGACCCCATCTTACCTCACTTTTACCTTCCCATCCTCTTTTGCCATCGACAAAGATAAAATAAAATATCACATGTAAAATGAAAATATTTACATGCCACACAGACCTTACTGTTACTCCGTTGTTCCATGGAGGAATCGTTATGAACGCATCACATCTTGCACGCCACTAAACAGCGGAGAGCAGCCAGTGCCCGTCGTTCATTCGCTCACCAGGAAACTCATCTGCCGTGGGGCTTCCACCCTCTGAACCTGTCCACCGGCTACAAGGCCTGCAAACGTGCCGGTCATTGGCATACCGCTCTCTGCGAAGTCATGTGTAATTTTTGGACCTCTCTCCAAATCACGATTTAACGAATAGCTGTTGTTGGTTTCCATCAATCATCAATCGACTTGTAAAGCCGCCGGTTTGCTCTGATCTGCATAAGCTGGAATGCCAGCCAAGAGGACTCATCTACCAGATTCAACAGTGGTATCCCCCGGTCCATGAACGGTGCAGCATCGTCAGAATAGGTCTGCTGAGTTTGGGGATAAGAGACGTGATTTTAAATCCGTGTTTAGATCCAAGTAATCCGAATGTTTACATAAACTCACCGATGACTTCAAGACCATCCCCAAGCGGTATGAGTGCGCAGACGAGTTAGGTGTAGGTGTAGGTATCGTTTAGTCTGATCCAATAACGGAGTGTTAGACAAAGCCATACATCTCTGAAATACTTTCTTAGGCAATACAACAGTCGAATGAACAATTACAGGGACCTAGGGTCAGTTATCAATGTCAGACCAGGGTCAAAACCAACCTGCTTTATTATTAGAGGACTTGCTGCATGGGGTAGTTTCTGGTGCTGATTTCGAATTTATTGATAACAGGAGCCGCATTATACACCTTCCGTACACTTTTTAAAGTTCAAAATAGGTCACTGACCTAGAATGACCCAGGTCAAAATTTTGTTTGAGGAGCATACTGCCTAGCGTAATCTATGTCGCTTATCCAAATGCAACATCAAAGTGGTTTTGTATGATTTTGGCCACCATGACCTCCAAAAGGTCAAATGAGGCCACTGACCTCAGATGAACACGTGAACTTTTGCTTAAAACAGTTATCTAGGTTCCAGTGGCCCTTTGGAGACCAGCCTGGAATTTGACCTTATTTGACCTTATTCAACCCGAATATTATAACCTAGAAACCTCAAACTTTGACCTAAGTGAGTCCACGTACAGGTCAACACACCCTGTTAATTTGGTATTTCTAGCCCCTTAGTTTCTGAGATCTCAGGGGGGTTAAATTGACCCCCACCCGAGCAAAGGGTATCCAACCGGCCACCCGGGTGCGTGTTAAGAAAGGCGAAAAAGGAGCCATCAAATTACAGAAGTATGCTTCTGCTTCCTCTGTTCGGAAGGACACCGGAACGGGTCGTGTAAGATGAACTGTCTCTCCGCGTCTCGCCGGTGTTGTGCCATCGGCAGCATAGTTTTATTTCTAGGCATTCTTGCAGCACAGACTTATGTATTTAACTTCAATTGGCTGAGGAGGCCATGGCTGACGGATACCAGGCGAATGCCATTTACACTGATTATTCGGCTGCTTTTCAGAGCGCTAACCATGAACTTCTCATCCACAAGCTAAAACAGTCATAATATTTGAGGGAATCTGCACCATAATGATTTGCCTCATATTTATCCGACAGGCGTCGGAGGGTTATCGTCAACGGAAAACCTCCGATTGGAATCTGGTGACCTCCGGCGTCCCAGAAGGATCATTCATGGCTTCCCTCCTTTTTTCACTGTGTATTTACAATCTTTCGTGCGTCACGGAATCCGGCTGTCTTTTGTGTGCCGATGACGTAAAAATTATCCGCAAAATTACGCCCCAGCTGACGGACTGCTGCTGAAGAATGATCTTGGTCATCTGGTGGCGTGGTCGGTCACGTGGGGCTGACCCTCAACCCTGCAAAATGTAAAACGTTGGCCAGGACCCTCAGGCGTGCACCCATCCAGCGAAGAGCTATATCAAGTAAATTGTTGAGTGCACAGCGAGGAATATTATTCACATAGATAAGACAGCAGTATTAGCCTTATTCCTCGGAGAAACAGGAGAATGCAAGTAAAGTCAGATATTTCGGCAACATGCCCTTATCGAAATAATAACGGAAGTTAATTCAACTGGGACGATTTAGCAGAAGTGTGATTTAACAGAAGTGAATTCAATTCATTTCTGCTATTGTTTCGATAGACATGTTGCCGAAATATCAATGCAACTATATCTCCATTCGCCTGTTTTTTTCGAGGACCAAGTGCTATATCGACAGAGCTGAGCTTGAACATGTGTGTAAAATTAGGGGCCATGACGTAACGCTGGATACCAATCTATCTTTCGCTGCACATGTCTGTGGCATAGTCAGTAGGGGGCAATTGAGCACTTTGTCTTCTTACTCGGCCCTTCCAAGTCGTCACCAGCTGCTCAAAATTCAATCGAAGCGCAGGGATGGCTGCGTATTTTGCAAACATGCGATCAGCTTTAGAATACTTCAGCGTGGTATGGGGCGGCCAACGCCCAGGAAGTGCGAGTCGATCGAGTGCAGCACAAGCTTCTTATTTAGTTGCTTACTCACACATTCTCCGGGCAAACAGCTTCTCTTTCTTATGACAACCTTGTGCTTCATTTTAAAACCCAATCCCTAGAAAAACCCAATCTTGCTGAGCTGTTTCCCTTGCTTGTGTCGCCTCAATTGACCCGCACACGAACTATGCTCGCTGTACCTCGCGCTCGTGTGCGAACAGTACAGAGCGGTCTGCTTTGCAGACTACCAAGCGTTGGCAACACTTTCTTAGCGAGCGACACTCGCAAAGATGTCTTTCATGACAGTTTTGGCATCTTTAGAGTTCAAGAGATGAGGTATGTGTGAATTCCATATCATCTTCACTTTGCTTTGAAATGTTATCCTTTGCGTCATACTGTTGTGTGCTGCGTAGTTAGTGTGATTTATTAAAACGACCTTACATGTTAACTGAGGGCCGCTCTGGCGATTAACGAAAATGAGCAATAAGCATTAAAAAACTGGCCATCAGCATAGATGACAGTGTCTAAGCCATGGCTGCTTTTCATCAGCGCTGGCGTCACCCAAAACGAGACGGAACACGATCATCTTGGACCTCAAAAAGGTCAAGTGACGAAGCTCATGACGGCCGACACTGGTCCAACCACAGGCTCGGTAACCATCCAAAATGACGCAAAATGACACGTGACAAAATTATACCACTGATCTCGCCCTGAGTCAGAGAGCCATACTAGCCCGGGCAGCCATACGTTTTAAAGGTGTTATTCTTGGACGCCGTCCTGCCTATGACTATCTGCGCAGAGCAGCGTGTCAGCCAGTCGGCGCGGCGCCGACTGCTGATTGCGGTGCGCATCGGCTGCTGATTGCCGTGCGCGCCGACTGCTGATTGCGGTGCGTGCCGGCTGCTGATTGCGGTGCGCGCCGACTGCTGATTGCGGTGCGCGACGACTGCTGATTGCGGTGCGCACCGGCTGCCGATGCTGATTGCGGTGCGCGCCGACTGCTGATTGCGGTGCGCACCGGCTGCTGATTGCGGTGCGCGCCGGCTGCTGATTAGGGTGCGGGCTGGCTGCTGATTGCGGGGCACGCCAGCTGCTGATTGCGATGCGCGCCGGCTGCTGATTGCGGTGCGCACCGACCGCTGATTGCGGTGCGCGCCGGCGGTGGCCGGGGGCGACACTCGGCCTCCGCTTCCCAATACTGCTTTGTCCCATTAGCGTAGCGGCCGCTCACAACACCCGCGGGATGTTTGGCCCAGTCCCGGCGGCATACGGAAAATTCACAGCAGGGTTGGGGCTTGAAATGTGCCACCGTTCGCCACATTTATATGCGGCCCGATTTGGATGTTTGGGAACACGGCCTCCTGAACTCCGAACCGTTTGTTCAGCGGCGCAGCTCCCGATAGAACTCCCAAATATGCACTGTCCTTTATTAGATGGAACATCTGTGGTACTATGGGCGTCATTCTCCGTCTTGGAAGGAGTGGATGTCAGCCCTTTCACCAGGGGATCTGTGCCACTAAAGCTGTTTTGAGCTCCTTAGATGTTCCATCAGGAGTCATTCCTGATGCCGATCACAGATGATCGAGACACGGAGTCTTATAAGTGTAATAGAGCCTTAAGTAATGTAGTAAGAGTCTTGCTGTGTAACAGATGTCCCGGGTATACTGAAGGCTGATGATTTTGTCAGAGCTCGAAAACATATCCATCATGGATGCACGCGAGGTAGTAGCCCCGCACACCATGAAGTCTCTTTGCGTTCGTTAGCTTTTCTTGAATTATTTTCTCACACATCCGACTGCGAGATGAATAATGGTCCGTGCTCAGTAGGAACTCAGCAATTAAAAGAGGCATAGAACGTCTGTTGGGGTTCGTAACTGTCATTGACGGCAAAGTTTCGGGAGATCTCCGAACGTTGTTATAAAATGTTCGGAGATTTGCGGACTTAGCCGGCAGTAAATGAATCGGCTTATTGCTGAAACCGATTAGCTGCTTCAAGAAATTGTCGAATCGTTGAAATGGTACTGCTGAATAGTTGAAGCTGTCTTGCTGAGTTACAGCCTCTTGTGTACCGTTTAACCAATTACTCAATAGATGTGATAAAAAAGCACAAATTAGGTGTTGACAAGTCTGCAGCCGAAAAGTTTCTAGACGCGGGAAATAAGCTTGCAGTAATATCGGACATCCAAGCATGCAACTTTGCCTGATGATTGCTGAAAGATAATACACTTACCAATAGCGATGCAATGTAAATTATTCTGATACGAGCAGAATATTCTGTTAAAGAGCCAGAGGGCAGTTTCTCCCTTGCTTTGGCCATATATATGAGAGAGCAGGTTGTCAATCCCAACAAATGCCAAATACCTTATATGATGCTCCTTTTGCGCTCTCCCTTCGGCCGTAACTATATGAATTTACATC
Organism: Pollicipes pollicipes; assembly: GCF_011947565.3. NCBI lineage: Eukaryota > Metazoa > Arthropoda > Thecostraca > Pollicipedomorpha > Pollicipedidae > Pollicipes > Pollicipes pollicipes. The sequence continues at coordinate 46,059,928 of NW_023597054.1, read as the reverse complement.
TATATATCTGTAGCGATATGAACTTATATCTAACGTTGAGGCATGTGTGTGACGCCCTTTCGGCCATAATGGGACTATTTCTGCCGCTTACCTGCCTCCCATGTCTTCCATGATAGGACCAAAGCTGTGCGAAATTTTATATCGAAAGACGGAATTCTCTGGTTGAACGTAAGGTACCACATGGATCGGGAGGGAGAAGTGGGGGGGGGGGGGGGGGGGGCATCAGTTGTTGTGCATGGAACTGAAAACCGTCGTCAGTAAGGCCCATTCTTTCACATCGCTACGCATTCCTGTGCAAGCTTTGTTATTCGTAGTGTTCACGGTCTGATCAGCATCATATGCCGTAAGATGTGCCACCTGATCTTGTGTAGGCATGACCTCTGACCGGTCAGTCGCTTTCCCCAGGCTTTCCAGCCTGAGCTGTGACATCTGGTACTCTAACTTTGTCCTATACCTTCCTGATCTGGACGTCGATGCTTTAGCCTTTGGCGTCGGCCGCGTCGGTTACTATGTGCCCTCCGCACGTTTGATGTCAGGGCATGGGTCCTCGGTGCCCTTTGCCATGTCTGGCATTCTTTTCATATTCATGCGTGGATCGGTGCGAATTCCATGAGGATTGATGGTGACCTTTTGATCTATACAAAAGTTTGTACCTCATGTTCAGTCCCTCAGGGCGGAGTGTGTGACGTCCTCCCCGCCCGCCGTTCATCAGCCCCATCACCGGTCCGTTCAGTCACTCAGGGCGAATTGTGTGACGTCCTGCCCGCTCGCCGTTCATCGGCCCCATCACCGGTCCGTTCAGTCACTCAGGGCGGAGTGTGTGACGTCCTCCCCACCCGCCGTTCATGGGGCCCTTCAGCGGTCCGTTGGTTGCGGCATCTGCGCTACCGGCTAGGTCTTTGTTGACGCCCGGTGCTGTACTGCGTTCTTTTCTGGGCGTTCGACCTCGAGGCTTCTGTGCCGTGAGGTCATAACTGAGGTCTGGCTGCCCCGATCACACGGAGGGTCACTCAGTCCTGAGGTGCCTCCTGGGCTTGAGGTGCGGTTTGATCGCAGCAGAGCTGTCACGTTTCCTCCCGTCCTCAGGATGTGTGGCAGCTGAGGCGCCCTGTGATCGTGCCGCGCCCTCAGAACTGGTGCTGTCCCCGAGTCTGGCCGCTGACCCTTCCGGCGGTCCTGGCAGAGATGCGGTCGCCGATCCGGACGCACACGCCGGTCACGCTGCTGGACGTGCGGGTGTCGGCGGGCGGCGCCTTCGGCCTCGAGCTACCGGCCGGCCACACGTGCTGGCTGTACGTGTGGCGCGGCGCCGGCCTGCTCGGCCACGTGGAGCAGCGGCCCGTGCGCGCCGGCCACGTGGCGCGACTCAGCGACGAGGGTCACGCCTTTCGTGCCGAGGCTGGCAGAGAGGAAGGTCAGCGCGCCGGGAAGCTGCAGCGCCACGACTTCCATTGGTGGGACGTGGTGGGCCTGTCCAGGATGTGGTAGCCGGAGATGGGCACGCTGGACCGGCAGTGAGAGCGGGTGCTGGCCAGCGAGACGAGTGAGGGACGGGGACAGGGTTGGAACCGGGGTCTGTGTGGCAAAAACGGTCATGTTAATGTGCCGCGCCAGATCTGTCATGCACAGATCTTGGCCAATCCGCGGGGGCGGGGGGGGGGGGGGGGGGAATGCTGCAACTGGTTGAGCGTTTTACCTTCTACCGCTCCTAGTGTGGGTTGTTATGGCTGTTCTGTCCTGCTTTGCATTTCTACCGCCGTTTGAGGACAAGCGAATTACGTTGCAGACATGAGGCTACTCATCGGTTCCGGGGTACCTCTCAAGGAGTCGGTCTTCAAGTTTGGCACCTTTGTAATGAGCTCCGTCTCCGAGATTGAACAGGTGCGTCCAAACACTTTTCATGTCCCAATAATTAAGATTTAACGGAGGGTTAGTACTGCGTTCTTGTTCCAGCCACTTTAACATTGACCATGGTCGAGCCGTGGACGGTGAAGCACACTGGCCTTGTTTCTTTCTTTTGCTAACGTTGGGTAACAGAGCGCGGTGACATTTCTAATGCAGGGAAATCGAACGGGGTGGGCTTGTCGGTGTTCTCTCAGTCTCAGCATAGCCTACAGCAGCTACTGAGTTATAAAAACCGAGTAATGCCAGCGTGCTATTTTTTATGGACCTGTCAGTGGTGAGGCTTGTCAGATAATTAGCCATCGCACTAACAAGGGCGGATCAGGTATCCTCCCACGCGACAGCTTTTAGAATAGCTCCAGAGCAGTGTGTGCCATCGTCCTGATACTGCTAGAACCTTATCCTACATCATTTTCAAAAAGTTACAGTAAAATTTGAAAGAAGAAATCACGTCAGGACAGTGATCTGTATAGGTTTTAGCTAAGCCATGTCGGAACAAAGGGTCGTTGAATATGACCTTTGTTAGTGACGCGTTACAGTCTGGTCGCGCTTTTGGTTGTTTAACTTTATGCATAGCGTTGCTTTACCTGATCTCCCAAGTGCTGCGATGCCATCATAGGTCACTAGCCAAAATTTGGCACTTGCTTCCCATTTTCAGTGAGATGCTTTTTAGTCAGTATTGCGAATATCTTATTCATTTTCAGACTCGGCAGCGTCTCTCGTATCCCCAGGTGACGTTTATACCAAAGTGTCGTCACAGATCACTGTTCCAAGTTGGGTTTTATCTCGCAATGTTTATCATAGGCACCATACAGGCACAGTTGTTCGTCTACGTTTATTTTTAGACTTGATGGTGTTGTTCATTCATTTGCATGTCACGTTTGCCCACAAATGTCATCGTAAGTCATTGGCCTATGGTGACCTTTACATGCCACTGGTAACTGGCTGACCGGGGTCATATACCAGTCGTACACAATTATGTACTGAACATAGTGTCGCGGTTTACGACGTCTCTCATTTCCTGACATATTGTAAAGACAGAGTCCATATAATCCATACAATTTGGTTGGATTGTACGGATTAGTGGAAATTCTAGATGACCTATAATGGCATTGACTTTAACCTCAGAGTAAGACAATATGACGGGTGACTGTATGTTTGCCAACTGTACCAGGCACTTGGATCTTGGCTGACGCCATTTGGTGGATCGCTATTGCCGTCGGCAACCTGTCCTGGCCTGTTGACGCTGGCAACGCTGGGCCGCTGTTAACGCGCCGTGCTGGACTGTGATCGTAGGTGGCCTGCGCGCCGACCACTGGTCGCCGTTTTGACCCTGTGCCGGCCGCTGCAGGCGCTCGAGGACTACCGGAGCGGCAGGCTGGGCCAGATCACGGTCGGCGAGGGTCGGCCCGGCGCGCTGCCGCCGGCCGCGCGCGGCCTCGACCTGCTGAACCCGTTCCAGGGCGAAATAGAGCGCCTGGGAGGCCCGGACGGCGCGGCCGAGGGCGCCGCCGCCGCCGCCGACCCAGCCGTCGCGCACCTCACCAACGGCCACCGTCACTGACCGGCCCCCGTCTGCTCGCGCGCCGTGGTACGCACCGCCGCCGACCACGTGCCGCGCGCGCGCGCACACATCTCTGTGTGAGATAGGCAGCGGGTCGCTGTTGACGGATGCATGGTTGTGGTAGCTCGAGATACCGATCTGTGCCATGTTGCAGGGGTTCAATTTCTTTTGTGTGCTATCGTCCTTGCCCTCTTCATGTTTTCAATATTGTTGCAAGCTCCTAGCGTTGGCCCCTTTTGGCTGAACCAATGAAAAGCAGTCAGGGAAGTCGAGCATCGCGCCCAGATTACATACCATGAGCATTGTGAGACGACCATGGAAAGTGTGCTGCTCAAATATGAAGCACATTTGCCATGAACATGTGCTTTCTAACTCTGGATCAGTTCTGGTTAGATATGGTCTTGTAGACGTGATCAAACACCAGAACAAAAGATCATAAACCCTAGCCTCATCAAGCACCAATTCGGTAAGCACTACAAAAGTTTAACCAGAGGCCTCGCTGATCGCAGCATTTTCGAACGTTCGCTTAAACTTTTTCACACTTCACTCATTTCACAAAATCAGCAAACATACGACAACCTTCACCCAGAATTGTACAATGCAACGTATTACCCCACATTATTGATAATCTTACTACTGTTCAGTCATAAGCCCTGGCCACTTAGGACTAACTTCCAAGACGGGTAGGCCATAACCATATATGGAGATGATAAATGTAGAGGTTGCCGTTGGTTAAGATAAAAGGTACTAAATCTCTTAGGAGAAACACATTTTGGGATAGATTATGATTTTGGGCTCCCGGTTCACACGGTTATTTTTTGCTGATTTACACAAAACAACGACCGTGCCGTGCTTCGCTAAAATGGATGGCGCAGCCTGTAGCAAATGTTGCCATGTCACCTTACACGGCGTCAGCTGGCTTCAGGGCTGGGAAGGCAGCTTTGTAAGGATGAACAGTGAAAATACTGCTTTCATTTAGCAAACCAGCATGGCCTGGTAAGCGTTTCATAATGGTAGAAAATTATCTCGAAGTAGTTGGAATTTATAAAATTTTCAGCGATGAAATGTATCTATTTTGAACTGATATAAAATATTTTTCTATGGTATGCTGGTTTTTTTTTTTGCTGGTATGGACTTTTAATCGCCTTCCACCTGTCACACATTCCCCGAACTGAAGTGCAGATTTTACGCGCCGCCGTTGAGTCGGCGTTTCGCCAAGCCGACGCAAGACGTTTCGGGTCGAGAGTACTGTCTGCAGCAGCTAATGTTAAGCCTGTCCAGAATACAGCTGTAACAGGTGCGGGGGTGCTCCGGCTCATGTAGTGAGGCGCTCAGCAGTGCTTGGCTTATTTCCAGAGCCTGCGGACCTGAAGCGGGGTATGCCAGGACGGCATAAACCAGCGCCAGCGCCGGCTCAGCGCTACCTAATGACGTCATCACCGCAGGGCTGCCCCGAAGATGCGTGACGTCTGTCGACTATCCACTGCTGCTGTCCGCTACCCGCCCTGTGGGACCGCCGCTGGGAGCTGGAATGTGCGCAGCCCATCCGGTCTGTGACGAAAAGGCGCTGAAAGACCAGCTCGCGTAATGAGGCGAGAGGACCGCACGTGCGCTCGAACTCATGCGTGAGGATCCAACGATGGGTGGAATCGCCTGAGTGCAGGCTTAGTCATATATGATATGGAGACAGGTTGCGGTTTGGGGAGGCGCCACACCATTTACGCTTGTCGGCGACCAGACGGCGAACGGCGTTCGTAAGATTGTTAAGCATTAGCAAAGAGGGATTCTACGCATTCGCACGCACGTGTGTTTGAGAGTGTTGTTGCAGTCTGCGTTGGATTGCCTGTTCGGGTTGCTCCAGTCAACTTATTGTGCATTGTGGAAATTGGCCTGCTCCATGTATCAGCACTTTTTCACCTGTCGTTATGGTCTAGTCATGAATGCAAGACAACGTTGCTTGGATTTAGTAAAAAATAAAGACTGTATAGAAAAGAACGAATGTGGCATTTGCGTTTTGTTTCATCGTGCAAAAGTCGTAACTGACTGGGCTGATAACGCCAAGGAGGCAGGGGGTAACGGTACCCGATGACACGCAAGGGCAGCTTACCTCCTCGGCTCACCGAGTGAAGTTAGGCAGTTCGTCGTGGGCCCTGCACGAGTCATCTGACACGGTCAGGAGAAGCGTTGCGGCGGGGCCTACCGTGACCGAGAGGAGGCTCAGTTATTGGAGGATCTCGAGTGATTAACAACAAGCCATGTTGGGACTGATAAACTTTGCCCGCCTGCGTTGTTTCGTCCCCCGCGATCACCTGGCTGTAAGCGTTTCTCACGATCTGGTTATCGGACCTGCAAAATCCGCACGCCGATTGATAGTCCCGGTTACTCTCGGCCAGGGGACTTGACACTGCCCGTCGGAGCTGTGTGACGGCCACTGTCCCGTGACATAAGATCACGGGGTGCCCTCAATTAACTTGAAGTCTCCAAAAACTGCCGGATGACTAGAACTGTCTTGCGCATGTTGTGATAGTCACCTAACTTTTAAAGATATGTTGGTTACGCCGACATACCATTCACCATCGTTGGTACAAACCCTTTTGGTTCGACACAACCTGACCTCAATTGGCGTTTGTTGGTGTCCTTATATGACTTCATACACCACGACATGCTTCGACATCCTGCTTTGGCACACAGCCAAAGCAGTTGAACACATACAAAATGCAAAAAAAGGATATTGTAAATTGTTATTGCGAAAGCAACGACCGCACAAGGTCTTCATTGCATCGAAATTCTTGTCTTCCAGAACGTGTCAGGGTGATTACCTGTCTCGCACTGAACATTTGATAGACCAAGTGGAGTCTTTCGAAATACGTATCAAGCACTCGCAAGGAGGTTTTTGTAACGCCATGGCAGCTTGTGGACTCAGATTTGCTCGATCCACCTTCAATTGGCGTGTTGAAAGCAACAAAGCTGCAGCTGCATGCTGTGCTATGAGCGGGCTTTTATCAAGAGCGCAGGGTTCGACGTTACTTTGCTTACGTCATCCGCGAACAGAAAGAACGAGCGACAGTCGTCCTCGGCGCTGTTTTATCTTGATGTCGCCACCAGTTTACGATTCATTTCCATTTCCGCCAACAATTTTCTCTTTTGGTGAAACCGCTGCACGGATCCCACGAGTATTTACGTGCAAAAGGCAAGATCAAAGGCAGGGGCTATCAAATATACAGAGAAGCGCCTCTGTTCACGTTGTTTACCATATCTAGCGAGTAGTCCTTCTTCGTGGCAGTTCGTTGGCTTTTTGAAGAGAAGATGGAAGGACGCCTTGCTTTTTCAAAGCACAAAGTCATCCGTGATGCGTGATGATCCTTCATCCATAATGATCACTTCAATGACCTAATATTTATTCCATCATGTTGCGACACTACTACCTGGTGCGACAACACGGTAAAACCATGGTAGGTAAAAACGAGGCCGTTTTCGACCCGCATGCGTTGGCTGTTTGACCCAAAGGTCACCAAGCCTGTTGTGCAGTATATCACAAACATGTTTTGTCGTGGATACGGTTCAATTGTTCGTGTTACTGCGGATAAGACAGAAGTAAGAGCCTCATTCCTCGGAGAAAACCAGGAGAACGGAAATATACGTGCGTTGATATTTCGGCAACATGCCTTTGTCGAAACAATAGCAAAAGTGAATTGAGAATTACCTGCCGATGATCCTACTCGATTTTTCAGGTTTTTTTTAAACAGCCAGCCGCAGTTTTCATAGGACACCAACAACCATGGGATTAAACAAGGAACAATAGCCAGCCACTTCTACGATACATTGCATATCTTACTAAGAATTACAATACTCGAAAATACGTGTACGTGCAAACGAATTCAAATCAACAGGTGTCACGCATCACGTTTCATTCAAATATGCAAGCGAGTTGAAGCAAACGGGCATCACGCATCACGCATCAGTTATACATGCAAGCGACTTCAATTAAACAGGCATCGCAAATCACGCGTCAGGAATCACTTACACATGCATACGATTTTAAGCTAGCACACATCACACGTAAAGGCACACATCACGTTCGCATAATCGGCCGTGATGAGCCCTGTACGTTAAGGTCTGGTCGCCGACTTCTTATAAGAAAAGATTGTCAGCCTGAGCGTATTTTGCCTTAAAATGGTCACCGAAAGAGGCATTTCCTGTTTTGTTTTTGGCGTCTCACAGATGTTCATTCTATCTCAAACGAATCGGGCGCATGGACTCCCCGACATGATAGTCGCTGCTCTCAAAGGTCACGCTCTGACCGAGCGACGCTCGCGCCATCTCTGGGCGGCCTTTCAAGCGATCATGAAGATACTCAGCGCTCTAGCGCTGCTGACGCTCCTGGCGGCAGCCTGCTGTTGCAACGATGTCTTCCCGCTGCCAGCACGCGGTTCCCGTCTCCGAGCCGCACGAATTGCATCCCGCTGGTTCCGAGCGTGGGTGGCGTGCGGTGGCACCACCGTGGTGACCCTCCAGCTGGAACGGCTGAGGTGTCGTGAGCCGCTTGTCCTGGCAGGTGACATCGAACTAGACCCGGGTCCAGACGGCGCGGTGGCGGCACCGCCTGCTGCAAGAACGGCAACCATCATCGTGTACCACGCAAACGTCCGCAGCCTAAAGAAGCAGCTGGGCGAACTCAGTGCCTGCGTCCCAGCCCTGGAGCACTATGACGTGGCAGCAATACCGGAAACCCGGCTGGACGACACCGTGTTAGACTCCGAGTTCCACGTCGGATTCCAACGACACACCTGGTTCCGCCGAGATCGAGGGTCTGTAGGTGGTGGCGCGTCCTGCGCCGTCCGCATGGCACTGCTGCCGCTGCGCCTGCCAGACCCGGCCAACACTGGGGTGCTGCTGATCCGGCTGCAGGGTGCATTGGTTACTCCGACCGCGTGTTACTGCCTTCCCGATGGCGATGCTGCAATTGACTGAAACCTGCTAACCTGTCAACAGTGCAACGGCTGGCCACCAGTTTCACAGCCACCAGTTTCCAATGCTTCTGCAGTTCATGCAGAACCATCGTCGTCGGAGATTGCAACCTCCCTGAAATATACTGAACACCGGCGGCCGGAGGTGCCACTTCCAACCCTCGGAAAGCGTCGAACTGTGCCACCAAATTTGTCGACACGTGCGACATGTGTGTCAAGAGCCGTCAATTTACAGACACAAACCCCTACTTCCTTTCTTCGGAAAGGTACTGGAACAGGCTGCATATGATGCGTTGCACTGCTGCACTGCTGCACTGCGTTGCCACGTCTCTCCGGTGTTGTGCCAACAGCATAGTTCTATTCCTACGCGTTCGCAGGACGCTGACTTCTGTGTTTACTTGAAATCGGCTTGCGAGGACATCTCGGACGATACCAGACGAACGCCATTTTTACTGATTACTCGGCTACTTTTCAGATCGTTAACCATGAGCTCCTGATCCACAAGCTAAAGCAATGATACCATTTCGATTGGAAACTGGTGTCCTCCGGCGTCCTGCGATGGTCACTCTTGGCTTCCCTTCCTTTGTCACTGTTCGTTTACGATGTTTCGTGCATAATGAAATTTGGCTGTCTTCTGTGTCCCGATGGCGTAAAAATTCCAGCAAAATTACGTCCCCTATCGACGAACCGCTGCTGCAGAATGATCTCGATCATTGGTAGCATGGTCGGCCAGGTGGGAGCTGACACTCAACCCTATTAAATGTAAAACGTTCACGATGACCCTTATGCGTGCTCCCATTCAGACCACATATTATATCGATAGAACTGTGCTTGAACATGTGTGTAAAGTAAGGGACCGTGGCGTAACGCTGGATGCCAAACTAATCTTCGCGGCACATGTCTCTGACATAGCAGGAAAATCGAGCGCTTGGTCTTCTTATCCGGTCCTTCCAAGTCGGAACCAGCCGGTCAAAATTCAACCGAAGCGCGGGGATGGCTACGTATTTTGCAAACGCGCGATCGGTTTTATAATATTGCAGCGTGGTCTGGACGGGTTGGCCAGTTCCCACGCAGCGCGGGTCGATCAAGTGCAGCACATGGTTCTTGTTTGGTTACGTACACATTCTACGGGAAAACAGCTCCGCTTTTTCATGATGGCCTTCTGTTTCATTTCAAAACCCATCCGTAGCAGCACGAAGGGTGCAGCACGATTTACTCTTTTTGAGAAACGCCTTTCACGGTAAACCAGTTGCATAGCTGGGAGGACCTTTATAGGAAAAGACTCACCTATTTTCCTGTCTGGGTGGCCCTGCGCTCTGCAGATGACTTCGAGCTCTAAAAAGGTCATAGGGTCCATGCTTCCCTCAATTTTAGCCAGAGCTTGTTTTGCCAAAAAATGGTCACCGAAAGGGGCATTCCCTGTTTGTTTTTAGCGCCTCGCAGGCGTTCATTATATCTCAAACGAATACGGCGCATGGAACGACAATAAGCTAAAAAAGTCTCTTGTGAAATCTTCCATCTCGAAGTCCAAGTGTCCGGGTGGCAATGGATGTCATTTATGCAGCTCTGGGTTTCAGGGGTTTGCACGCAAAAAACGCGTTTTACGCGATCAGGTGTGGACTGTGTGAAAACATGAGAGGGACGTAATCTGTGTCGGGGAGTCCATGTGACCTTTTCGTTTGAGATCTAATGAACACCTGCGAGACGCTAAAAACAAAAACAAAACAAAAACAAGTTCTCATGGCTCCTCGAATGCCATAATGAAAGAGCTTTTCAGGATGCCGTAACGCCACGTCGTTCCATAAGCTTTTTCAACATCGAAAAACACAGCGCCAACATGTCGTTTTTCCCTAAGACTGGTGCGGATCTTCGTGTCGTGAGCTAAAAGATGGTCGATGGTACTGCGATTTTTCTGAATCCACATTGAGCAGCCGTGGAAACGTTGTCCCGCTCTAAAAACCACGACAAACGTACGTTTACCATGCGTTCCATCAACTTACAAATGCATGATGTCAGTGAGATAGGGCGATAGTCGGCAGGGTCAGCCCCACTCTTACCAGGCTTGAGCATAGGGACAATGTATGACTCACGCCGAGACTCCGGAAAACCTCCAGTCGCCCAGAGTTTGTTGTAAGCTGTTAAGAGGGCCTCAACTACTGAAGTGGGGAATTGCTTAAGCATGGCGTTGTGAACTAGATCCGGACCCACTGCAACGTTGCGCAGCGATCCGATCGCGGAAAGTAGTTCGGCCATTGTAAAAAGTCGGTTGTACGACAGCTGCTCCGTCGTGCAGTGAAGTCGAGCGCGGATGCCTTGCAGCGGATCCGGTGGCGTATTAACTGTGGGATGACATTGCTGTTAGCACACCGTTCGGAGAATGCGTGGGCGATTTCATTTGCTACGTCAGCTGGGTGTATAATGTCACGTCCATTGATACGGAGCACAAGGTGTGGTACAGACGAGTGCTGTCCAGCAATACGTTTGATCCGCGCCCATACATTGGATGCAGGTGCTTGGCAGTTAAGTTGGCCGACGTACGATCGCCAAGATGCCCGCTTAGCCTCTAGAATGGTGCGTCTAGCAGCCGCTCGTGCTCGTCGAAATGCAATTAGATTCTCAGTCGTGCTCCGACGGTCAAACTTCCTAAGGGCCCTCTTACGCGCATAGATGGCGTCCCAGCACTGCTGCGTCCGCGATGGGACAGGAGGACGGCAAGAGCAGCCCGAGGTTCGCGACAAGCACCCTTCTGCAGACCGCAACATCAATGTAGTCAAATCCTCTACTGACGGGGTTCACTCGCTGGTTGCATAGTAAGGAAATGCTCGATGCTCGCTCGAAACTCAATCCAGTCAGCCTCTCTGAAATTCCAGCGCTGTGGCTGAGAACCAAGGAAAACTTCAGCCCGGTACTTGGTCCAGATGGGAAAGTGGTCACTTCCCATTGGATCGTCTGACACCGATCAGTCAAAATGGTTGCTCAGTTGTGGGCTCAAAAGACTTAAGTCGATTGTCGATACCTGTCCCGATGGGAGTGTAAAATGGGTTTGAGTGCCCGTGTTTAAGAGGCACAGCGATTCTTCATGTATGAGGGCTTCGCAGCATTTCCCGCCAGTGTTTGCCTGGACACATTCCCACGCTGAGTGGCGAGAGTTAAAATCACCTAAGATGAGGACAGGCGGTGGAAGCTGACCCACCAGGTGTCTCAGGTGAGCAGACGGTAACCCGGTCCCAGGGGGCAAGTAGATTGAGCATATGGTGATCATATGACAGTTTAAGAACACTTTGGCTTCGACAGCTTGAAGCTCCGTGTTTAAAGTCAGCCTTTATGCAGACACGCTGTGGTGCACGACCAGGAGAACACCACCATACGCAGCAGGATCAGCTGATAAACCTCGGCGCCAAACAGCATAACCCGAAAGACCAAAAACGCTGTCAGGTGCCAGTTTTGTCTCCTGGAGGCATATTACCACCGAACGCCCCCCGTTAACGCATAGTTGGAGATCCTGGTAGGTTGTTCGGACGCCCCTGCAGTTCCACTGTAAAATATTCGTCATGGAGCTAAGAGGCTAGGACGGTCCTTAGCTTCCTACGACTCCGCGGTATCGGGGCCTACGGGATGGGGGGGGGGGCATGTGTTTAAGTTGTAGGTGTAAAACAGACCTACTGTTGAAAGTGCTCGGCTGCGCCGGCCACGGCAGACCCAGACGGTCCAGCTACGTGGTGCAAGGACCCACCGGGGTCTGATCCCACCGACGCCTGCCGTGTTCTGGGCCGAATACGTGGGCTGCCGTCTGTGGGCGAGATGGGGCAGAGGGGGCCACGCTTTTCCGGGTGCCCCACTCTAGACGGGGAAGGCGCCGGCGAAGCCGTGACCCTAGATGGCGGCGCAGGAAGACGGCCCATCGGTTGCCTTCGAACCTCGGATGATCCACCAGGGGCTTCTACGCGTCGTCTGGGCGGTGGACCGGCTTCCCCCATGGGAGCACGTCCCTGGTCCGCCCCCGGCAGCCGGTTAATCACCTTCGCCCTCTCTTGCTCAATTAGACGCGCTCGCTTGGCTTTGTGGACGCGCCTGTCAGCTTCTTAACGCTCAATCGTCTCTGCTACACGTTCACAGGCACTGTCAAGGAGTGTCTGTGATGAGGAAACCGGTGGTGTCTCGGACGAAGGAATACCCGACTTCGTGCGAGGACTGCAGCCACGCCGAACCGTTGTCCAACCGTCATTTGTTGGCAATCCAACCGGTGCCGAGGAAGCCGGCAGCACAGCGGCCAACGACAGCTCGGTTGGTGGGGAGGGAGCTTGGGGTGCTGACTGCGTGTTCAGCGCGCGTGCTGAGGGTACAACTGATAGGCTGAATGATCTCAGAAGTTCCAGAAATTGAACAGCCGCCATTTTCTCGACCACATTAGTGTGCGGCAACGAAGTTTTACTTTCGATGCGTACGATATTTTTGGGTGGGTTTCGCTATAAAGTTCTCGAGCCTCACGGAAGGATAAGCTTTCAGAAGTTTTAATTGATACGATTTCCTTCTCCTTGGCGTAGGCTGGGCATGCACGGTCGTGCGACATATGCGGAAGCTGGTACTGGCCGCAGTTGACACACGGGTTTGTCAGAAATACAGTCTTCGCTCATGTGGTCGAGGGACGCATATTTGCCACAGGCTGCGCGGTTCCGACAGTTGGGTTTCGTGTGACCAAATCGCTGGCACTGATGGCAACGCATGCGGTTAGGCACACACTGACGAACTTTCACGCGTGCCTGAAACGGTGACAGGGACACCAACCTAATCTCATCACTTTCGAAGACGAGGACCCGTGGTCCGGGGATAGCAGAGTCTTTTCTGCACCCTTGGATTATCGTGGCCCGACCCCCTTTCGAAGGACGGGCTTTTTAGTCAGAGGATGCCATACGAAAGGGGGTTTTTCTTTCGGGCACCGGGGCTCCCCACGCACCACGGAGCCCAACTGGGGGACGGCCCAACACTCCCTCGGGAGGTGGTCGCCGCCAGGGCTACCCCGGTGCTGTACGGGGCGAACGACGCCTCCCACACGGCCAGGTGTAACCAGGGAGACCCCTCCCCGTCCTGACCGTGGTTCAGCGCCGCCGCCCCTTGACCCCTTAAGCCGTTGCGCAGGGCCAGGCACCCCAAGCGGAGAACCGCTAGGAGCACCCAGCCGCAGCGCAAACGACAAGCCGCTAGACCCGTGTGGGGCCCCACGGGCCCCCGCGCCCACGGATATCCTGACCAAAGTGGAGTGTTGGGACGCGCCGTGACTGACCCGCACGATGCGCCCCTCAGCTACTAGGATCCGATCAACCCGGGGACGAGGGCGAGGGGGCACGGCGACCCCGATAAAACGAGGATTAGGAGTGATGAGTGGGCTGAATGCAGGAAACCGGGTAATGGAAAGGGAGCGGGCGGGACAAGGAGAGGCAGCTCACGAAACGGCAGGGTCGCTACGCTCTGATAGAAACAGCTTGCGCTGTCCACCTGCTATCGGAGCTGGGACCCGAGGGGGCACTAGTCCCCTACACCGGCCGAAGCTGGTGCCCCTGCGGCGAGGAAAACAGGATTGTGTGTTTTTTTAAAATTGCAGTTGCTTTGCGACTACATAGGACGTAGCTAGTTTCTGAGCTACACGCTGTGCATACTTTTGCGGGGAGACTATTTCAAGGTCACCCAAAGATGCATGACGTCATAACAACGTCATTCAAATCCTAGCATTCCATTAGCCATGCGGCGATCAAAGCCAATAAAAAATAATTGTCGAGTCGCTCATATCTGGTGTTCGCATGCACGATTTCCAGATATACCGGCCGTCAATTGACTCAATCAGTGTTGTGCAAGACATGATGACTTAATCAATAAACGATGCATTAGGGACGCATTAACTAAAGAGAAAGATGGTTTCTTCCAATAGTCACAAGTGAGCTTCTTCCACCACATCTGACGCTTGATTTAATATTTTGGAATGTGGAACATTCCCTTTGTGAAGGGCAGGGCTGTGAACTGCATCGAATGATCTTCAGGATGGTTATTTCAGCTCAAAACCCCACACAAGTGTGGAACAATTCCTTTAAGCAGTTCAAAGACAATTAACCGCTCGCCAATGTGGAGTATCGACGTTGTGACATGTCGCCATTTTGCAATTCGCCCTTTAGCAGTTCACCATTTCGGCATGTCGCCATTCTTCCGTGTCACCATGGACTTTTTGACACGTCAACATTTTGCATGTCACCAATATGGAAGACGTCATATAACAGTCGACAAAAAGGCATTCTGCAAACTGCGAGTGGCGTTTTTGTCCGGCTACCGTTGATTGGTTGCCGAGCTAGAAGCTCCGGCCCCTTGTGAACTAAAATTAACACAGCGTGCATTGCCACGGCTGCTATCGGTTAGACGACTTTGTGTAGCCGTGCTTTCATAAAACAGTTTGTCCTACACTTTGATTGTCGTCTTAAAACGACTTTCAGATGCCTGGTCATTCAGGATGTCTCACCGTCATTTGGACTTTGTCATGCTTGTTTTTCACCGACAGAAATACCGGCTCGCAGTTTCGCCACCTCTCGGATCAGTTGCAATCTCTTTAGTATCGGACACCTGCTGGTCTGTGCTTCCTGTCTAGTACAAGTGTGACGTGGCTTGTACGCCCGTTATGACAATTCATGGAGGTCGCATTCGCCCGATACTGGGGATGTCCAGCTAGCACTTGTAGTTGTAATGTCATGCAAACCATACTAATGAGCTGTCGGTGGGTAAAATAAGCAAGCGCGGGTATCTGCACTTGTGATGCAATACTACCCTCTCTCTCCCCTTTTATCTCTCTCCATCTCTCTCTCCTCTCCCTCCCTCTCTCTCTCTCTCTCTTTTTGCAATCGAGGGGGAAAATGCGGATGGAGCCAACTCAGTTAGCCTGTCCCCCCCACACCTTTACTTAATTTATGGCCACGAATCGAGGCTCCCACCGTGGATTGAAACACTAGAGTTCAAAGGAATGATACACATTTGCATAGGGGTTTGAAATAAAAAAAACATTCGGCGCACTCCACATCCCTGTCCTTCATAAGACCTAAGCCGCTCTATTCTCTTAGCTACACGCCCGCGAAGATGTGCAGACTATTTTGGCGACAATTTTTCAAGACCATCCTATTATTCATAGCGTCATAAAACGTCATTCAAATCCTTCCATTCTATCTTCATGCGGCAATGAAGGTAAAGAAAAACAAAAGTGTCGAGTCGTTCATATATGGCCTTCGATCGCACGATTTCCAGATATAGGCATGATCGAACAGTGACGTATCGAAGAGCGTATTTGCTGAGCAGAGAATGGTGCCGTCCAGAGTGTTTTTCACCACTTGAAAGTATACCAATAGCTGTGGGTGAGCTTGTTCATCATACCTGATGCTTCCTTCAATATCTTCAACTGTGAAACATTTGAAACGTCTGAAGTTTTCATTTCAGTGATTGTGAAGGACAAGTGACAAGTTTAAATCGAAAACGAAATGTTTTCTTGATTGCTCTAGCAGTTCTTTTCTGCAGTTTCATGCTTTTCTGTGATTGCTACACCACATTTTCTACCCATTTTCCTATCTCAACCTTGCGACAGCACCTGCATCTAACGCCAGACGAATCTGTCGCTGGCCATGCATCCAAGACCAGGATGTCCATTTTGTTTTTCTGCAATAGTTTTGAGACAGTTAACAGCTGATGTGCAACCGCAGCTCAGATAATTCCCGCCTTCTTGTTGCGTTATGTATCACCAGCAAAAACCATCCAATGCAATCTTGAATGCTGTTACTGGGTAACTCTAGAGACCAACATGTTGAAAGGAGCGTCAAAACCACGTAGCTTTTGTATTCACCTATTACATTTCGTTTCCAGAATCTCCGATGAAAGGTGAGCAATATTAACGCGTTTAGAACTTAGAACCATAAGTACTAAGCTTCTGCAGTTACCCATAACATTTGGTTGTAAGAATCCCCGATGATAGGTGAGCAGCATAGGAGCCTTTTGAAAATAGTCCCTTTCTATCACTACTCACGCCAGGGTGCCAGTAGTGTAATGGTGGAGCTATGCGTCTGGGAAACCAGAGGTACGAAGTTCGGTTCCCCGCTCTGTCCACCCTTCGTACAGAATGAAAGAGAGCGGACGCCGTAAAGCCTCAGCAGCTGAACGCGTCGAAAAGACACATTGACGACGATGATCATTACTTATAATCATGTCTCAGAATACCCGGAACATAACTGAACAAGCACATGCAGCCTCTAGCCGCTCCCACAACTGCGTACGCTGGTGATTTTGTGACAAATGGAAAACTAAAAGGCGATAGCCCGCTTGCACAATAGGTAGCAGTCCCAGGTGCCAAGCCCTCCACACATCACCAGGATTAAAAGATGGCCCATTGTCTGAAATTACTGGATTATCGCGACGTAGATTATCGTCATCAAAGGGTCACCGTAAGGAGTTCGACTTCAGGCGATGTTGGTGGATCTCTTAGTGCTTGTAGTCGCGTGAGCGGTGCCCATACTGTGCAGAGATTTGGTGAAAGTTGCTCGTGCGAGGATGTAGCCTTTGAAATCAAAAATCATCTTTTGGTAACGCCTGTACGTTGGCTTGGCATTCACATCACATCGCCCATGCGCACTACCAAGCGCGTGCGGGGGCGCAGCTAGGATTTTCTGAGGGGGAGACCTGAGCTCGGCAAGCATGCATCAAACCGAATTTTTGCCTTCTGTAGGGGCCGTCTATGGCAAAAAGCAATGTGGACCTAAGGGCGGGAGTGAATCCCCCGCTTCCCCCGCTCCCCTGACCGCGTCTCCCGTCGGGTGGCAACTAGTCAATGCTAATGGCCAACCGTAGGCTACCTAATCTATGGTCCCTGTCATTCCATAGTCCTTTCCGTGTGTCCGGTCTCTTCCGCTCCACAATCCTTCCGCGTGTTCAGTCCCTTCCGTTCCACAGCCCTTTCCGTGTGTCCGCTTCACTGCGATCTGGTCCACATTGCGTTGTTCTTTCACGCTGTTTTCCTCCTAACAACCTCCCGGATCAGCAACGATGTCAACGAGAGCCTTGTTGAAAGTTGGGTGGGCAAGTGGCCCCACGCCCCCC
This sequence comes from Pollicipes pollicipes, assembly GCF_011947565.3. Taxonomy (NCBI): domain Eukaryota; kingdom Metazoa; phylum Arthropoda; class Thecostraca; order Pollicipedomorpha; family Pollicipedidae; genus Pollicipes; species Pollicipes pollicipes. Next base: position 46,042,384 of record NW_023597054.1, on the reverse strand, counting down.
TGTTGGCAGCGCCTATCCCCCCCCCCCCCCCTACAGTTCCGTCACAAAAGAACGTCGCATACCGCTCGCGCGATGCATCACCTTATCATACGCTGCATGGTGACGTCTTATACTGCCATTGGTCTTATCGGGACAGCGTAAAGCGAGAGACTGCAGAAAATGCTGCCTCAGTTGGATGCCAGATCATCCCGAGTTGGTGACAGTCGGCGGCCAGGCTCCGGGGCAGGCAAAGTAAGTTGACTGGAGCCTTACGTTCTCAACAACGCAATGTCAGCCGTGGTACGTCTATAGCTTAACTCTTGCGTCTGCGCTGGTGTATGCTCACCGCGAGGCATGTGTGTGTATGCACCGGTGCATGGTGGTGTACGGTGCATCATGACTGCATATGTGCAGTGCATCGTTGTAATAGGCGTGATGCAACAATATCGCCGTTTCAGTGCCTATGATGGATTCAGGGGGTCGAGCGAAACCTGGGAGCATTCTTCCCGACATCTGCTCCAGCTACAACGGAAAATCAGGATGTTCTGACACACTGTGCGGAGACGTACACGTCTGCTACAAATTTGCGACGCAATGCTGTGAGGAACAGGACTGTCACCTGTTTCACACCCTGCAAACTCCCGGGAACATCTTGCTTTTTAAACGCCTGGGCTGGGAGGGTGACATTTTCAATCGTACGTTTTTAAGCGAGGTATTGGAAGCCATTCGCCAGAAGCTGAGAAGTCGAGTTTCATCTCAAGATTCCACAGGCGCACTCCCCATATTCGTCTGCTTCAACTATAACAGCGGCATGTGCACACGAGACGACTGCCGTCAGCTACACGTGTGCTTCCGGCATGTGCTAGAGAGCTGCACGGACGCCCACTGCGTGCTCAGCCACAGCCTGACCACAGGCGAGCACAACAGGCGGGCACTGCGTTCCAGCCGTCGGGAGAGCACGCTAGAGGCCGATCTGGTCGCCCTGCTGGCCAGACAGCTGCGCCGGTGCCCCTTCCGGCCGACCGTTTGCCCGCTCTTCAACGGCGCTGGCGGCTGCTGGGCTCAACGCTGTCGCCGGCTGCACTGCTGCCTGCCGTTCTCGAGAGGCACCTGCCTGCTGGGCGCCGCCTGCACCAAGGGCCACACCATGACCGGCTTCCACAACGAGTGCGTGCTGGCTTTTTTCCAAGTGGACGAGGAGGTGGCTCTGACGGCGCTCGCGAGTCATTCCTGGGAGGAGGATGACGCGACAAATGGGACGGGTCGGCACCAGACGGAAATGGCGTCGGAGGCTGTCTGCACTGAGGGCGACCAATGTGAGAGCGTGCGTCAGTTGCGAGTTGCTGCGGTGACATGGCCCGAAGTCTCACCACCAGAGCACCCAACCGTGGGTGAAGCTTGCCAGGCGGAGACAGGATGCGGTTGCCAGGATGCCCAGCCCCACATGACTCACCCTGAAGGACGTTTGAAACGTCTTCTGTCAGTGTTCCGTAGAGTGAAACCACACTCACCGGTAAACGAGGGCTGGGCTATACTGGAGGAAGATGAGCTCATGCACGAGCCTCAATGGAGCGGCGCGCAGGCAGAAGATTGGCAGGAAAACCCCCCGATAGCAGGTCTTCAAGACTGCATGCAGGTGACGGGGGAGGGCCAGAAGAGAGAGCGGAACTTAGCATGCCATCAGCTCGCGCTGTGCAACCTACAGAAGAAGCATCTGCACCTATCTGCGGTGCACAACGGTAAGATAACCAGTTCTGTCTGCTTGACCAGTGACCGGGCGCTGGACTTTGGGGCCGTGGAGGCAGGCCGCCTCGAGGCGATACTGCGCGCGGAGCTGGTGTGCAGCATCTGCCGCCGGGTGTTCGTCGAGCCACTTACGCTGGGCTGCTCCCACACGTTCTGCCGTGACTGCATCGAGGTGGTGGAGCGCGGCTCCCACGCGTGCCCGCTGTGCCACGTAGAGGTCACTTCCAAAACACCCTGCTCCATTCTCACAGCCATGTCCACCAACGTCAGAAAAGGCATGGAGATGATAGGAAGCCATCCATGAGCGGCGTTTGGGTCAACCAGCCCTAATGCAGTGAGTCAATGTGATGCGTAGGCAATTCAGGCATTCAAGTGTGCGCAATGATTTCATATCATCTGACTCGATACAAGAGAGCCAAGGGGACGCCAAGGAGAGCCAAGGAGACGTGTGTGTGTGTACATATGTGCAAGCGATCCAAGATTGCCATTTTTTTATTTACCGGTTTCCAGTCAATGTCCCAAAAATGTTGGAGGTACCTCCGTTAAACAACCCTTGCGTCACACCCGAAATTGTACTACAGACACGCGAGGGTGTCTGAGCGATACAGTTCCCAAAAATACATTGGAAAATCGGCATAATTATATCAAAATGATCAAGTGTCCTTTAGCGAAATGTGCACCTTGCGAAGCCACTGCTGTGTGTGACGGTAGCGGTGATAAATATAACACCTATCCTGACTGCGTTTGCCGTGACAGTACTGAGGGGTGTTGCGGGCTTGCCAACACTAAGAAGCTTTCATAGGTACAACGCATTCGATCGCTTCATTTAGGGTCTGAAATATGAACAGAGTTCTTTAAACTGAATTGATTTTACGTATGTTTTTGCAACCTAAATTAGCGCACGTGTTGTGACGTTATGGCTCGCATACACTAGGGCTCAGTATTTGTAGAATATATTTTAGGAATGCTGAGCCATAATCCAGTTTCATATAAGGTCCCAATTTTGTCCCTGAATCCCAAATTTGAGGCCTGATGTGGGAATTCGCCGATTTGCGACTTAACAGGATGCATCGATTAAGTAGAGGTGTCAGTCATACCAATGCATCATAAAACCGCTCGCCGCTTCCAGCTGTGATCATGTTCACAAATAACTCGTACCTCTTGGATAACGAGGGCCGGCTACTTTCAGCATCGGAACCCGCATTGACGAAAAACCAGTAGCATGAGGCCTCTCTTCCTTGCACAGGGCCTTAGAGTTAATTATGAGCTTACAGGGCATTTCTACGGGTAGCATGTGGGTGCATACGTGTTAGTGGCTTGTGGGTTGTGACGAAAAGTGGAATATAATTTTTCGGGAGTGAAGCGTTTTTTCTTTTGGTTTTAATTGATGCAAAGAAGCCATCGAGTATTTAACCCAAAGGCAATAGCAATCGTGGTTTTTACGTAAGCCCATGTACAGGTAAAACGGTGAACAGCAGGGAGCTGAAGCCTTCACACGACGCGTAGGCGAAAGAGGCGGTTTTTGACCGCCCGCTAGTGCGGTTCATGGTTTGGGCGCTGCACGTGTCTGAAGGGGCGGTGTTAGGCCCGCTGGTTTTGCATGCGGAACGCCTGGAAATGCGATACGCGGAAACGGCCGAAAATCGGCTTGAAACCGTGGCCGCATCTCGGCAACGAGAGGTCACAATAACACAAAATGAGAGCAGTCCGGAAGGCAGTTGAACGGGAAATCGCGCTGCATCGCGTTTCACCAACACCTCATACCACGATTTAGCTAGCTGCCTTTAACAGGGAAGCTTTTGTCAGCTTTCGCCGCTTCTCAGTAATCCAGCGATAACTCACGTCCTTGTGTTGCTTATATTTGGTCGTCAAAAAAATTTTCACCATAGCTGGGACCAAGTTTGGAAGGTTTTGCTAACATTTCAAGTTAAGCTAAACTGAGGTGACAAACGTGGAATTTTATATCTCTTAGTAACAAATATTCAGGCAATCTTGATGTCCTGCTGAGGCTGTGCCAGTCTCTGGAAGACGTACAAATGTCCGACAATATGCCCCAAAATGACCGAAAATCCCGTTAACTACATCATTCGATGAAACTTAAAGAACTGGTGTCATTGGGGCTTTACGACGCACTCAGCTGCTGAGGCTATATGGCGTCGCCTGCCTCGCACCCTGGCAGGGACGGCGGGCACTGCGGGGAATCGAATCCCGTACCTCTGGTTTCCCAGACGCGCAGTGGGTACGCTACCGGTACCCTAGCTCGAATAACTGCATCGGGTGATGTAAGGTCAAGCACTTTAAAAAAGCACGTTCAAAATATGTTCAAATCCATTTCTTTCTCGGCACATGAGCATGTTGAATGTGAGCAAACCTGCTCCTCGTAAACAGTTCAGCTGACGGCCCTTAGACCTTTTGCCTAAGAACAGAAGTGGTCACCTGGTACGACGTACCTGGCCAGTAGGGAGTACATTTCCTGATTGAAAATTCTTTCACTCTTGGAAAGCAGAGTGTCCCTTCTAGGCTTGGAGTCATGTGTGTTTGTGAAGTCGTGTGTTGCGGTAAAGTGAGCTTTGCGTAATGCACCTCGTTATTATTTAAGCATGCGTAGCTTTAAAGTATCTATGGAAAAATTCCGCCATCAAACAAGCTTTTAGGCTGTAGGACTCTTTTGCCGGAACTGTAAAAATGAAAAGACAACGGAAGAGATCTTTCGAATACATTTGTGATACCCCTGGAGGAATCGCCACACTCCTCGTCTACGGCATCCTTTTGCAATGTTTGAAAAACGACTATGGTGCCGTTAACACACAAATGTGTACGATTCGAGGTTCGCAAATCGAAGAAGATGCGAGTGTGGTTTCAATTGCTCACTGCAACCGAAGAGTAGCCAATGAGATTCAGCACTTAAGTAGGTCGTGCTCCACCACTCTCGCCCAGTTTTCCATTCGCATGCTGTTTGGCTGTAGCGCATGTTGTGCAGAAACCCGCACAATGCCTACAATGATACCCTTTGTGGATGTTGCAAAATTGGCTTTAAACTACAAACAGAAAGAAGTTGCAGAGATGGCTGGCGGCAATAGAGCCTGTACGAACTCTAGCCTGACCAAGCTTACCGGCAAGCCGAAGAAGCCGTCCATCGCAGACCCCCACCCAGAGAATCACCTTCAAACCTAACCAAGCTTACCGGCGAGTCGGAGGAACTGTCCATCGCAGACCCCCAACCAGAGCAGCACCTTCCAACCTAACTAAGCTTACCGGCAAGCCGAAGAAGCTGTCCATCGCAGACCCCCACCCAGAGAAGCACCTTCAAACCCAGGGCTCAGACTGAGGATGTTTGGCCTCGGGCATGTGAGGAGCATCCCCCAGGTGTAGCTGGCAAAGATGACGGGAAGGATGGTAAGCGAAAGCTGGATGAGGATTAACTGAAGGATGTAGGAATCCGCAGCGGCGGACAGGAAAGTAGTCCTGATACAGCCAAAAGCGATTACCTCAAATTTCAATGCCTGCAGGAAAACCCTGCTGACACCATCCTCCTCCGTCACTTTGGCTTTGTCTATTCTGTGGTTGATCCTCATTCAGTTTTCTCTCGCCATCCTCCTAGTCCATCACATCCGCTGAGGTCCACCATCAGCACCCTCAGCTTGAGCACCTGCTGGAGGTTGTTTCTGTTGGTGATGAGGTCGGCTATTGGTAAGTTCCCCAGCTCAGTAGGGTAAGAGCTGTAACTGAGGATCTTCAGCCTCGGGCATGTGAGGAGCATCCCCCAGGTGTAGCTGGCAGAGATGACGGGGGGATGGTAAGACTACTTTGATTACTTGGCGCTCGTGCCGCTACTGGTCTCGGAAGATTGTCAGCTTTTGCGACTTAAACCCGATTTTGCGCGATTTACAAACTGAAGCTCGTTGAAGGTATCATGTTGGTGCACTGGTTGCCACAAAGCATGCGTCGCATCCATCCAGTACACAAATGGAAGAGAGGGGCAAATGGTGTGAGACTCCCCGCTTAAAAGCAATACTCCACATTTGAGGATATTGAAGCAATCACCAGATATGATGAAATAAGCTCCTTTGGAATGGAAAAGGCTATTCTAGAAAACACAATTTCTCTGTTTACAGAATATGCTGCCAATTATGCCATTGTTTGATTACATCACGTTACCTTGCACGTCACTGATTGAGAGGCCCTACAAATGTGGGACATCTCTTTAAGCGCTAAAATTCTTGCGTCTCAGTCGGGCTGTAGTGTGTGACTAGATATGCCTTCCTTTCGGAGCCATGCAAGGTAGCCTCGATTTGCGGACCTCAAAAACAATCATTTGTTGCGATTACGCTATAGCCGTTTTTCAGACACCTAAAAATCGCACTGAACACTAGAGGTGTGGTACGTCACTCTGGGTTGCCACCAATATGTCGAAAATGTCTGTTGCGGGTTCGTTTCAGTTCTATAGCTGTAGTTTCAGTTCAGCAGCTCAGTTATCGAGAGAACGTGATCTAACGACCAATGGACATACCCACATTTCAAAAACAATGATCACCAATGAGAGAAAGACAATGAGCCATTGCCTTAGCAGAATGTTGGCACTACTGAATTATGACAAAAAAAAAAACATGACGTAAAGCCCACCTTCCGAAACACATGACTTCATAAAGCTAACGCTTCAAAGAGACGTCCCGCTTCCCAAGAGTGCTAGAAATTTCTACCAATAACTGTATCCCCTACCGGTCAAAAGGGCCGAAGTTAGGGAACAGCCCCTGGAGAATGCAAAAGTTGCCGGGACGCTCTTGTTATGAATATACATAAAGTAGAACGTTTGTCCAGCAGCTCTGCTATGGCAGAAAATAAATCGTTCTGTGCGTCCCAAAACTGGTCCACCTTTGCTGAAAAGTCGTTTCTTGACTGCTTTACAATAAACGCGAAACTATGAAGATTTATCAAAATACTCGGAAACGGCGAAAATCGGTCAATTTGTTATGCCAAAAGCGGGTAGCTAAATCGATTTTATTGCTGACAAAAAATTCTTGATCACTTTTCATTCACCGAAACCAAAAAAAAAAAAAACGCATTCAGCTCCCCAAAGCGTAAGGTTTACCTTTTCTCACCACAGCCTGGAGCATTCCACGAGAAATCGACAGGCTAAATGGTCGATTCTACGCCTTTGTCTCAAATTTTGATAAAGATCCGTCACAGTGGTTGTTAGCGGCATTGAAGACTCCTGTGACATTTGCGGGTATTTTAATTGAGTGGTTTGGAGATACAGCCTCCGGCATTTTCGTATTATGTGATTGAAGGGCTATGCTCGGCGGCGATTTTTTCACTACGATGAAAGAAAACCGCGCAAACCAATGTGTCAAAATGATTAAAAAACCTCCCAGATTACTTGGGTGCTGTGTTTGGAAAAATAATACAGATTCTCTTTTCAACTTTCTGACAACGTGATGTCTTGCATTTTGACGCAAATTTTCATCACCAGAGAATGCATGAGATCCGTGTTTTAATATTTCATAATGCCGCAACACTCCTTGAATTAACACATTCATCAATTACCCGATAATAAGCCCGCAGCGGATCTATCGTCCTCAAAAGGTGTTCTTCACTGGCCCTTCACGACGCCTGGCCAGCTCTCAGGTACGCGCGAGCCGCCGACCGGATTTAGCGAGGCGCCACAGACTTCTTCAAGAAAACTATCAAGGATTGGAGCACACTTTTCTGCGAATTCATCGTGAAACGTAACTTAAATCGCGAAAAATTATATAGCTAACTGGTACAAAACATCGATGAAACGTCAAACGAAAACTATGATGATAATGATGATGATGGTTTGAGGTTTTGGAGCGCATCGACGCATGTAGGTCATACAGCGCGCATAACTATCATATTATGCGTAGTCGCAAATCGGACAAGTGTATCAATCAGGTCACCTATAAAGCCTTGACGATCAGGCCCGGTAGCATGATGGCAAGATTACTGGGAAGTCTGTAGCGCGAAGAAACTGGGGCACTGTACTAAACTCGACAGCGTGCGAACAATCCTTCAAAAAGTGTCATAGCGTGCGACTATGGACGTTATGTCCGAAAAACTGCATTCTCGTTGCAGTAAGTTGACGACAGGCGACGAGCACGTGATGCACGGTTAGCGGGTCAGAGCATCGACCGCAGCATGGTCTGTCCTCAGCCAACAGCAGGTGACGATGCGTAGCATATGTGTAGCCTATGCGCAACCGGCAAAGAGCAACTTCCTCCCTCCTATTGTCGCAAAAACATGACTGCCATAGTCCATTACGGGATTTCACCGACTTCAGCTTGTTGATGCTCAGTGAGTTCCAGTGGAGCTGTCATCACTTCTGCATAAACGACACTGCGGGGTACATGTCTTGAGCTGGCAGTGGTGTTATAGGAATACGTGTCCCTGTCGTAGCGCGCTTTGCTGCCGCGTCAGCAACATCATTTCCGCGGATCCCCACTGACTTGGGATCCAACGCAATACGACCGTTTTTACTGCTCGATCCAGTGACTTAAGACGCGAATGAATGTCCTGGACCAGTGGATTCGACGAGGAGAGGCCAGGAGGCTGCTCAAGGAGTCGGAAAGAATCAAATGCAATTTGCTATCGTCTACTTCAATAAAACAGAGAGCTTTGCTGACGGCTGTAGGCTCGGAAGTAAAAAACGACGCGTGTGCGAGCAGTGTGAATGACTGTGTTGTGGATCCACACACAAAAGCGCATCCTTCACCTGCATCCGTCTTCGAACCATCCGTGTAGGTCATCACGTATACGTCAAAGGAGGCCATGTGCTCTAAGGCTGCGTCTCTAAGTTATGTCATGAGAACGCGTTGCTGTGGCGTGTTTGACAACGAAACATCCACTCTTGGTGATGCTAGCCCCCAAAGAGCAGTCTTCATGAGTTGAGGCCTGATGACACATCATAGGTTCAAGCCACTCGCGTCTAGAAGTTCTCGCATGCGTTAACAAAAGGGAAAAGTTTGTGGTGACCGTTGAAGTGGAAAAAGGCTTCGTAAGCTTGGCGAAAACCCTGCTTTTTATGTGAGATCATCTGGGAACCGCAACAGCCTGCGCGTGTAGCGCAGTCCCAGCATGTGCCTTCGCAATGTTAGTGGGGGCTCGTGGGCTTCCACCAGAAGACTATCTATGGACGATGTTCTAAAAGCCGCTGTGGCGATACATAGTGCGGTGTGGCGTACCGTGTTCAAAGTACGTTTGATCAGGTCTGATGTAGCGTCATAGATAAAACAGCCGTAGTCAAGTTTTGAACGAATCAGCGAACGGTGCAGGAGTAGGAGCGTCCTCCCATCAGCACCGTATGGTGTACGTTCCACGCACCTTAGGATCTCAAGGGATTTGAAACACTTATCGCGGAATTTTTTTTATGTACTCCCGGTATGTTAGGCGTCTGTCAAATCGTATACCGAGAAATTTCACGATATTATCAATGGCAACGCGCTGCCCATACAGCCTGATTCTCATTTCCGGACAGTGACGGCGACGACGACAGAAATGAACTGCAGTTGTCTTCAATGGGGAAAACCGGAACCCGTTGAGTACACTCAACTTCTCCAGACGTGTGACAGCCAGCTGTCGCTCCACCGTGCGAGTGGTTGATGAGCTACACCAAAAAGCGAAGTCGTCTACGAACAGAGAACGGCTGATCCCATGCAAAAGTGTGTCCCCTATATCGTTAAACATCACTGCGAAAAGAATGACACTTAATACGCTAATACGCTACCCTGAGGCACACCATTTTCCTGCGGATATCTGTCGGAGTGATAAGAGCCAACACGCACCCGAAAGGATCTGCCAGTCACAAGGTTTTGTAAAAACTTTCCCAAGTGACTGCGGATGCCACAATCGAATACCTTGATCAAAATTTCACGTCTCCATGTAGTATCACAAGCTTTTTCTATGTCAAAAAAGATAGCGCCGGTATGACGTTTACTGATAAACCCGGCCCGCACTGCGGTATCAAGAGGCGCGATGTGGTCAATCGTGCTCCTGTTCTTAAAGAATCCACACCGAGCATTCGTAAAAAGTTTTGACATTCTTAAGTCTATGAAAGCCGCACATTCACCATCCTTTCCATGAGCTTGCAGAGCAAAGATGTGAGGGTGATCAAGCGATAGTCAAAGGCGTTCGTTCCACTTTTACCGGGCTTTAAAATAGGCGCCACCGTGGCCTCTCGCCAGATTGGCAGGAAGCTACCTGACTCCCATATACAGCTGAAAAGTGCCAGCAGCGCTCGTAGTATGCGGGGACGAAAATGTCGTGTCATGACGTGGATGAGGACGGGCCCCTCCACAACACTACGCAATAAGCAAATGGCCGCTTCAAGTTCCATCATAGTGAAATGCTTGTTGTATGTCAGTATGTCACCTGTATGAAAATCAATTTGAGAAGTCTCACATCTCGCCCTGTGTCGCCAAAACCGTGGATCACAGGTGTCATTACGGCAATGGTCCAACAAGGTTTCCCCAATGGCTTCCGCGACATCACTTGGGTGAGTGATGTCTTGATTTCCCACCCGCAGTACGGGAAGTGAAATTGGCGGGTTCAATGCAGCAATTCTTTTAATGCCGCCCCATACCTGTGACGTCAGCGTGTGGCGATTTAATGAGTTGACGTGGCTGCGCCATGATGCACGTTTCGCCTCTCGTATAGTGCGGCGTGCGGCCACGCGTGCTTGCCTGAAAGCCATGAGGTTTAATGTGCTGCTGTGCCGGTCAAAAGGCCTAAAAGCGCTCCGACGTGCGCAAATAGCGTCGCGACACTCGTCGTCCGATCAAGGTACAGGGATGCGATGAGGGCATCCAGAGGTGCGCGGAATGCATTAGTTTGCCGCGTTCAGAACGCGAGACGTAAATTCCTTCGCGGTCGGTGTCGCAGAGTCGAAATCGTAAGGAAAGATTTCCTCCAGGCGGGTCTCAAATCCGCTCCAGTCCGCCTTCTTGAAGTTCCAATGCTAAGGTCGAGTACCAAGAACAGTACCATCACGGAACCGAACCCAGACCGGAAAATGGTCACTTCCGAGGGGGTCCTCTGAAGCATCCCAGGTAAAGTGTGGTACCAGCTACGAAAAACTATCACGCATAACAGAAGCCTAGACAGAGAACAGGGAGTGAGCCGGACCAACCCAACGATCGCAGAGGTGTGATAATTGTAGGAAATGGTGTCTGCTAGATACGCCACCGGCCAAATGAAGATAGGATATCGGCGCCTACAGCTGGCCTAATATGGTATGAACAGCAATGCTTTAATGACTTTTTGCCCGATCTTGCTGCTCTGGTGGCGTGCGTTATGCAGCTTTGCCTGGGGGTGAAGACACACCCTTCGGGAGGGGGCCCCCAGCATTCTGATCAGCTCGGTGTGGTGGTTTCCAAACCGTGCTGAATTTCCAGCAAGTGGCGGCCTGGATCTCACACAGTAACGTGCCGATGCAGCGCACCACTGCACTCTCGAGCATCCGCCAGGGCACTGCATGGTAAGCCGCGTCCAGCTGGCTCGCCAGCGCTTCTTGGCAGATCGTGCATCCTGCTCTGTCCAGTGGCCTTCGGACCGCCAATGCGGTGATCTGGCAAACGACATTGGCGACCACGAGGGACAGCCGCGGTCGGTATTCATAATCGCCCAGTATATCGAGCGCCTCGGTGCTGTTGGTGCCACACGTGCCATCGGCACCTCGCTAAGTGGGGCTGTAATCCACAGCTGGGATGGACAGGGATCCAGCCCGGTGATAACCTCGCTAAGTGGGGCTGTAATCCACAGCTGGGATGGACTGGGATACAGCCCGGTGATAGTACGCTGGCCAGGCTGCATTTTCCTGTTATGACTGTGATAATGCTATTGTGTGAGTTTCTATCTGGTCTTGAGCGCTCGGAAGTATTCATTCCATTTGTTAGAAGCTGGTTAACCAGTCCCTGACCTGGCTGGGTGCCTGCTCGTGCGCCCAATTATATTTGAGTCCTTCATTAATTATGCTTCAATCTTTCATCTTCATTTTTCTGTGAAGGTCGTGGAACTAGCGAAGGCAATGAAGGGCGATATATCACGCCCCGCACGATGCAGATCCGGCAGTGACTCGTACGTCGGCGCCAGATACGCGGCTGCAGACCCACGGACGCCGGTAGCATCACCGCAGTACCAGGTGTGTCAACGTCCATCTCACGGCAGTATCAGATACCGCGCCCCGGGACCCCATCGCGGGACTCGGAACGACGGCGGGTGAACCCTACGCCGCCTTTCACACCAATGCCAGGGAAAACGTCAGCTCCACCGATGCTTGACGTGAGCGCGGCAGAACCGTCTAAGCCAGCGTTGGCGCCGCGGCGATCGGCACCAGCGAAAGCCCCACACTCCTCAGAATTGCCGAACAGGTGTTACCCGCACCATATCGGATGCCACTGCAGCCGACCACTGCGAGTTTCTAGAGCGCCAGGTGGACAGGAAGATAGCGACCCCACTATCGCTCGGCGTGAGCACGGCGGGCCGTCCCCGCAGGCAGCGGTCGTGGAGGTCAGCGGAAGGAATTTCTCCATGCAGGTAACTCACTGAGCAGTAAAATACAAAAATAGGTGTGTCAGGATCGTTGACATATGACCGTATCTCGTAAAACCCATTAAAATTGACTCTAGCTTTAATTTCTGCTTCCGCGATCTTTCACAGAGACCTTGCGTCTCAAGCGTTGCAATGGTCCTGCCAGAGCGAGTCTATGTTTCTTGACAGTACTAAGATAGTGGTCAACTTTACGTTCTAGCAAGGGGATCACTCCATTAAGCTGTCCTGCAATCCTGTATTGCTATGCAGTGTATCGCAAGCCCTGCTCGTGCTTCGATTAACTGTTAACTAATGATGTGGCAGCCTTCACTCAATCCGCACGAGGCGACAAACTTTTTGATGACATCTATTTATTGATGAAGTAGATATGTGAGATTCATCCCAACGATCTGTATGCATTTCCCGCCAACGCTGATTTTGTGGTGTATTCTTCAACGGTTCTCAAACATGTTAGTTCAAATACAACTGCCACCTAAGTTTTTGTTTTTGCAGCATTTTTGTACAGCTCCCAGAGCATCGTTGCTGTCGTATGCACACGACTAGTAGATCTGGACTAGAAGCCAAGGCTGCCAAAACTAGTATGCGGTTTCCTTGCAAAACAACGCAAAGTTGATAACGTCATTTCTTTAAATCCTACCATTCCATTAGCCGTGCGGCGATCAAGACAAATACAAATATGGTTGTCGAGTTGTTCGTATCTGGCGTTCGCGAGCACGACTTCCAAAATGAACAGTCGTCAATTGACGTTTAATCAATGTTCAAGGTACGATTACGCAATCAAACAATAACATCTTGGGGAACATGTTTACTAAACAGAAAAATTGTGTTGTCTAGACCGGTCTTTTCCACTTATAAGGACACCAATAGCTATATGTAAGCTTATTTTATCATAATATTTTCAAAGGTGGAACATTCCCTTTATATGTGGCATGCCAGAGTAACAGCATGCATCCTAGAGATATTGGTGGTGGAAGATTCCCTTTACATGTGGCATCCCAGAGATAGAGCGTCCATTTGACGCTCCATCGATTGATTTCCAGGTGGGAGACGGACGCCGCTTGTGACAATACAAGTGGCGAGTGCGCGTCTGACTCCCAAGTCTCCAGTTTCCAGGATCTTTGAACCTCGGTCTGGTTCAAGTTAGTCCGGTTAAGCCCGGGTCTGAGCATGGGTTCATAGCCTCATAAAACTGGTGAATGCAGGTCTGATTTCCATTCATCGTGAGTTGAATCTTACCCATGCAAGGGCCTCTAATGTTATTAATCCGCAAACCGTCGTAAGAATTCGACATCAGGCCAGTACCATACGATGACTTGTCAAAACCGTAACTAAACACTTGCGCATTCTCCTGTTCCTCGTGCATCTAGCTTGAGAGAATGGATGCCATCGCATGTTTCTCTACTGCAATTGATACATCACCTTACGCACATGCATTGATTGCAGGCATTGAAAGGATTGGGCTATGGGGTTTTAACACGGGCCAAATATAAAACGCAAGTACCATCCCTATCGGTGCTTCATTATGGCAGCGGTCGAGCAAAAAACACTACAATGCAAGGTGCAAAAGGATGCATCGTTCATTAAGCATTTTACTAGTGAGCCCATTTTCCCTGAGATCCGACGAAAACGGTCTTTTTCCTGTCATACTGCTATAATATGGTCACCTCAGAGACAGAAGATCAGCTTGTCAGCCCCAGTCAACGCTGCCAGATGGAACAAATGGTGACAGGATCCAGCATCAGTGGTTGCTCTGGGACAAAAGGATTCCTTTGACTGCCACAAATGTTTGCTCTTCCAAACTAAAAGGTTGCATCTGACGCTGGGTTGTATTCGAAAATTCAGAAACCAGTCTGCTTGCATGCTGTAGGTGCAGGTGCTGTGTGATACTGAAGGCCGCTTTTCGTAGAATACATTGTCAAGCTCTTTGCAGAATTTATTTGCCGTCACTGAATGTAATATAATGCCTCAGGTGGCATGCAGCGTTACTTGGCATTGACATCTGTTTGACGATATCCCACAACATGGTCTTGCAACGTGATCTCGAGCGAAATCACTTGCGCCTCGTCTGTGTCCCAACGCTAGAGCTGGAGGGATGCAAATGCGCGTTTCAAATCGTGTGGAAACAAGCCCACGAATCGGGTGGGATTTTCTATTATTTTGACAGCTCCGCACGATAAACGCTCATATGAACCGCAGTTTGAGAGCCACTTTTGACGTACCTTCAGACATCAGCGCTAACTTCCGACGCGCGCTCGTCTGCACCAGTTTGAGAGCCACCCACGATTTACGCGCTGATTTCCGGACGACCCGAACTACGGGCAGTGAGATCCCTCCAGCCCAGGTATGGTAGTGAACAATGTAACGCACTACGTCGCTAACTCAACCAACAGACAATATCCCCTTTAAACCCGACAGAAAGGAACAACGCCAAAACAAGGCGTCATCGTACAATTTTTCCCGACTGAAATCAAATCGACGTTTCCAGCCCCCAGATTCATAGGATTTCAAACGCGCCCTTGCTTCCTCACACAGGAGATCGCTCCAGCCGCCGGTGAGGGACGCGTCCGGAAGGCTAGGCACCGCTCCGCACCCGGCAGGCGGCCCGGCAAAACAGACCTCTGTCAGAGCAGAGCCGACTCCTCTGACAGTCCGACAAGGTCGGCTCGGCTCGGGCGGGGGTGGGGACGGAGGGGTGGCTGTGGTCAGTAGCCGGAACGGGCCTTGGCCGTCAGCCGGGCGCCTTCAGACGTGACAGTATGCAGGTGTGGCTTCAGCGGGTGCGGCCCGGCTGGCCAGCGCCCCACACAGCGGACGCGGCCTCTGCGGGCCCAGCTGGTCTTCAGTCGACGGTGACCGCTGGGGCCGGGTGCCGGAGGCGGTGCCGCCATCACATGCCACTGCTCCCCAGCCGCTGCGCGCTGGAACACGAGCGGGTGGGGCGAGACGGCCGGTCACATACCGGGTCAGCCGCTGTGCGCTGGAATACGAGCGGGTGGGGCGGGACGGCCGGTCACACATCGGGTCAGTCGGCGCCACTAACGTGCGGCCGGCTCGCATGTCCGGGCAACCACGGGAGACCTAACGTGGGCTAGAGCGGTCAGATACTGCCTGCTGACCAACATACGCTCGTGACATATTGTCATGTATTCTTAG
The DNA here is from genome assembly GCF_011947565.3 of Pollicipes pollicipes. Taxonomy (NCBI): domain Eukaryota; kingdom Metazoa; phylum Arthropoda; class Thecostraca; order Pollicipedomorpha; family Pollicipedidae; genus Pollicipes; species Pollicipes pollicipes. Next base: position 46,026,943 of record NW_023597054.1, on the reverse strand, counting down.
ACACAACAATGATTGGGGCAATTTCTAATTTTTATATCAGTTCATGCTCATTTGTTATCTGTGGTTAGAAGCCTCTTGTTATCCTTTGACGCTTCTTTGCCACCAGAGAAGCATCATTTTGAAAGGAGAAAACATGCAACTTAAAAAACAAAACAGACACAACATCACAACAGGAACAAGCACAAATACTGAATTGCGACATGGCTACATAACAGCCAATCATCGTGCAGCAAAAGCTGCTGTGCGAGCAAACCGAACAGCGGCGAGGGCTGGGAGCGCTCACGGGCGACACCGGTAGATGTTGTCCGGCTCGACGGCGACGCAGGTGAAGGAGAAGCCGTCGCTGAGCACATCCGGCAGCCGCTGCCCGCCGACGGCGCCTGCGCGCAGACGACGCCGGCGTCAGCGCAGGAGCAGCTCAGGGGCCCAGAGGCGCGCGGACCCAGGAGCGGAACTTCCCAATCACTCTCTGCAAGCTCCGTCAATGCTGTCATTGGGGACAACCCATGGACAACCCATGGTGATGTTTGTCCGGGGAGGGCTCCCTTTCCAGTCGGGAGGGCTCGGCTGTAAGTCGGGTGGGCTCGGGTCCCCTACTGAATGGGATTCCACACTGATGGCCGGAGAAAATGTGTTGCACCGCAATTAATATTGTATAAACAGCACGCAGCTGTCAACAGCCTTACCACCTATGGTGAAAGAATCCTGTTGCCGTTTTCCAAAGCGAGGTCCGAGGAAAAATCTGTCTGCCTTGGTTTCGACACTGAGAAAGTCTGTAACAGAAGATTGCCAGTAAGCAATATGTGGGCACGTATACCGAGAGAAAATAACATTATCTACTCAGAAAGACCGCAGATCACTGTTGGAACTTTAATCGTCAGCTGCTCGCTCCAAGTGACCTCCAAATTCCAAGTCTTCATACCCTAAGGGCAATAAGCGACTGGAGACCCATAGCGATCGTCAATAAGCCCAATAAAGGATTGGCAGCTGCACTGAGGCACTGGTATGTATAGATCAGATTTCAGACTGCCCTCCTTGCGAAATTTTACGTCTCTGTTACTTGAAACAGTGCGTACACCGAGCAAGAAGCACATCCTTCAACAGTTCGTTGAAACGACGCGACCTGTATGTGCCACAGTAATGTAATTTGCCATCGATGAGCGACATCCGCGAACCAGACATCAAACCGGTTCCGCTGAGTCAGCTGCTGGTTACCTCCGCGGCCGCTGGGTTCGGCGGCGCTGGCGTCGGCCGGCGGCCCGTAGTGTCCGGCGGAGGCGGCGGCCGGGCCGACTATCAGCATGAGCGCCGCCAGCAGGCCGCAGAGCAGCGTCCGCCTGCCTGGTCCGTCCATCTCGAGCTGAGGTCTGACGTCCGACGGCCGGGTCAGTCGAGCACCACTGATCGGTGTCGCGCCAACCGGTACAGCGGCAGACAGGGCCGGTCACTGACGGGGCCACGGTACCGAAATCATAATAGGTGAGTTGTTATATATACACGCGACCCTTCATCATGTATACACTAGAGCTGAGGATCCAAATTGGCAGGATTCAAATAATTTCATATTTTGTAATTCTTCGAGTGCTAAAAACGGGGATTCGATTTCTGAAAATCGAGATCTGAGGCATAAAACCACAATCAATGCTCAAAGCATAAATAAATTGCATTTGAATATACGGCTCAATGTATTGAATACAATGCGGCTTCACGTTTCGTTTAGATAACTACTTGATCCACAGATTTGACCGTTCTGCATCGGAGCGAGCCACCCGATCTCCGTTCTTTTTCATTGTACTTCGATAGTTCGACGCAGCTTCTTTGAATGATTTGAAGCTGGAATCCGAATCCACTAGCCTACGATTGGAATCCAACTGTTCTGCGAATACTCCGCTCTAATGTGTATATATATACATACATGCGTGCATACACACACACACACACACACACATACACACACACACACTCATATATATATATATATATATATATATATATATATATATATATATATATATATATATGCATATATCTCACGCCTATACTCCTAAGAAGCAAAGATTGTCGGCCGATCCGTTCGGAGCAGCGTACACGTCGGTCATCCCTCGGGCGGGAGCGCACCTCCCCGACCCGCCGGCCACCCTTCAGGCGGGAGCGCACCTCCCCGACCCGCCGGCCGCCCCGCCGACAGCCGCGTGGCCGGATCACACAGGCGTCATGTCCTCCCACAGCGCAGCTACACACAGATGCCTCCATGAGGCCGCCGGTCCGTTCACGACCATAGCGTCTCTGGATCATCTCGAGTGCGGCGGGAGCCGTTCGACCCGGGCAGAGCGGGGTAGGCTGCGCCAGCCTGTGGCAGCTGGGTCAGGGTGTCGATACCGCCGTGCTGGGGTCGGACCAAAGGCATGGCCTCTGCTGCATGGTGCCACTGAGATCAAAATCATGCGATGAATGTGTTGCCGCTGAAGTAACCATTGCCGATCAGCTGGTATCCCGGTCTTTTTTCTTGAAAAATGTGGCCGCTGCGGGTTCGCCCCCGATCAAGATTCAGACTGATCCCCGGAATCGTGGCCTCCGACACCAGTGGCTTGTGTACATACTATGACAAGTGTGCGATGATTAACCTCCATGATCCAGGTTCTCAACTCCGCCCGCCCTCTCGCTCGCAAGAATCAGCAATGTTCTTCAGCTTTCCCGAGCACGGTTTCTGTTCACCAAGCTACCGTTTCAAATTCAGGTGAGTTATTTATCCAGACATCCGTATGGCTCCTAAGGACGGTTCCTGGTTTTCAGCTTTTCATGAAAACGAGACTCTGGATCTTGGTTTCAATTCCATATTTTACACAGGGCAGCCTTGGATCCCGGATTCCACTCGGTTACAAACACGGGACCTACGTTCGCGGGTCTCACACGCAACCCCGATTTCTTATTTCTGTTTCCATTAGATTCTCCCATCGTTTTTTTTTGCATGCACCATACCCCATCGCCACTTTTGCAAACTCTAAAGCGGTAGAGCGCTGTCGTGTTTGACGGCTATTGATCATCGAACTACTGTACTGCTCCAAATATTATACATCCATTATTATTTACGCGAAACACTTGCCTCATTGCATAACTTATACGTGGATCTGTGTGACGGATTCACGCTGCAGTAGATGACGCTGGATCCCGCTCGGACTCCGAAGCTCGCCGTCGCCCGCGTCTGAACCGAGCTCCCTGACGGCGATGTCACACACGTGGGTTTGTTCGCGCCAGAGACCACTGTGTGACCATGAAGCGGCAGGCAGCTCACGTTCGCGGTCGCAGCGACGCCTAACATGCACGGGCCGGCGGAGCCCACGGGCGTGTGTGCCGCGACAGGAAATCAAGTTTGGTGAGAGCCCGTGTCGCCATCCGCTCGACAGCTCCCGGACCGCATGCTAAGCGCTCGTTTCCAATACCGGGCTTCGGGACGGGCTTGACGCACGAACGCCCCCGTCGGCTCCGGCCTGACGGGGGCCTCACGCCATCGAACCAGACCGCGCGTCTGCATTCAGTCGAGGATGGGGGCTGCGACAGCGGACGAGAGTACCGTTTCGCACCGGACGGCTTCCGCCCGCCCCCTCCCCCCTCCCGACCCGCTGCACTGACACCAACGGCTCTGCCTGGTTACATCCTGTCCGGGTAGGCGTTCGAGATGACTTCGGAACAGCATGCGACGCGAAGTCGGGAAGGAGTCTCGTACGATGCGCTGGAAAGGAGTGTTCTGCATTTACATGGGGTTTTGAGCCAAAATAGCCATCTTGCATATCGTTCGGTATGGTTCACAGCCCTGCCTCTTATTTATGAGCGACAACCCCGCGAAGATGTGCAGACTATTTTGGGGAGACTATTTCAGTTCAACCAGACATCCATGACACCATAATAACGTCATTCAAATCCCCTCATCCCATGAGGCATACGGCAGTGAATGTTTAAACAAATATAAGTGTCAAATTGTTCATATCTGTGCGTTCGTGAGCGCAATGTCCAGATCAACGACCGTCAATTAGCTCTCAATTAATGTTGTGCAATACGCGACGACGTAATCAACCAATGATGCATTGAGTAGGACATGTACTAAACAGGGATATTGTGTTATCTAGAGCAGATTTTCCACTTAAAAGTACTCCAACAGGTATAAGTGGCCTTATTTAGTTTTATATCTGTTGCTTGCTTCAATGTCTTTTAATAAGGAAAATTTACTTTGAGAGAGGATAAGGCGTATGTCAAATGTGATTTGCTAAGTTTATAAGTACATTTGCGAGGAACATCATGTACACAAATAAAGTAGTAGTAATGAGCAGCAAGTAAAGCAGTAAGCCTTCTTCTTCGGAGAAAAATCAGGAGAATGGATATAGAGATCCGTTGATAATTCGGCAACAGACCTCTATCGAAACAAATAGCAGAAATGAATTTAAAATTGTCCGAAAAGCAGGGGGAAATATGCAAAGAAAGCAAACAAAAAATTGCCGTGTTTTATCTAAGCCATTGAGCCCAACCCTGCCGCCTTTATCCCTGCTCAGTCGTATCGAGCAGTTGAGCATGCCGCCTGTGGTTGACGAGCTGCTCTCTGTATATCCTTAATACTGCCTTGCCCAGAACATTACCACTGACGTGCTGTTCTGTATCCTTGCCGCACCATCTGTCTCCACACACTTCGCTTTTTCATCCGTATCTGTGGGGACCCGTGTGTTCTCGTCTGGGGGAAGCGACCCTGCAATCTTCGCACCCCGGTCAGCAGAGTCATTGCCGCTCAGGATGAGGTGAATGGGTATCCGGACTAAAGCGATCTGTTCACCGTTTTCTTTCTTAGACGTGACACTTTCTAGGATTGGCTGGATCAGCTGAGTCGCTGAAGCAGTGTGATTCGGGAGAGAAACACTACTTCGGGGGAGTTCGTAAATATTAAAGAGCATGGCAGTACCAGTTCAGCGATAAAAACAAACGCACATGGGAGTATCGCACACCTTCCTATGCCTCAAGACGATATGTAGGCACACCCAGTGTCCCGGGACGTCCTGTATCAGTCAGTATAGAGATGTGCTGCTCCTCTGTACGTGTTTCATAAAAGTTCTTAAGCTCCCTCTTTCATCTCAAGTGCCAAGGTGCCATTCTTAAAGTATGTGGTTAGTGTAAGGTCGCACGGCGGGGTGAACAACATCCAAGGCTCGGCGGCTGAATGTGTCTGGGCCTGTATGTGGTTTACGTCAACTTCAGCATTCTTTAACCACTCATCCACTGGGAAACAAAGCGGCTGAGTTCTCAGCCGGATCCTGTGCTACGGTCCGGATAATTTTTCCGGAGAACATCGGACAAAACGCTGGGTGTGAGTCCATCTGCCGTATTCTCAAGGCGTACCGGATGACAAAAGGCCGTTGTCTCCCCATCAAAGCAACTGAGGCTTAAACGTCACGCGAGGCTAACACCAGAGTAGGGTGGAGCTCAACACCTTCCTTCTAGGAGTTTCTTTTTCTTAGGCACGTCTTTTCCTCAGCCGTGGTAGAAACATCCCCTCCCCCCCTTACGTGATAGAACAGAGTTGGAAAAACGTGGTTAATCAGGTGCGTTCCTTATCTCAGCTGTATTTCAAATAGTAGCACATTACCAATAAAACAGAATTGCTCTTAAATGTTATGATGAACATGAATGGGGTTTTAGGGCCCGCTGACTTCTGGGGTCATTTTGCGCCCATAACAGCTAAGTGGCTACCGAGGTGCATAAATGGCTGTGAATCCTACGCTTCTCAAAAATGAAAACAGCTGTCCGGTGCCAAGCATGCGAGAATCGTCACCAATAAGGTCTGAAAAGGTAAGACCTGACGCATTTCGTCCGAAGTAAAGTGCCCGCTCTTCTCTGAACTGTGGGCAGGAGTGAATAACGTGGCGAACCGTAAGTAGCGCATCACGAGGACATTTAGGCCGTTCTCCACCGCACAAAAGGTAGCTATGTATTGCGTGCGTGTGGCCAATTCGTAATCGGCTGAGGGTTAATTCTTCGCGTATCAACTAACGTGAGCTTGACGGCCACGGACCCAGTTGTGGCTTGATCACCTATAACTTATTGCTTACAATGGCGTCCCAGCAGCGTTGCCATTTCCCCTTCACAAAGGTCGCGATGGCAGGGTAAAAGTCCCTTGCCGGCAATGGTAAAGAACGGGTGCAAGGTGCACGCGCCCGTTTTGCGGCCGCGTCAGCACGCTCTTTACCTGCGATACCCACCTGACTCGGTATACAACATAAGACAACGGTTTCACCAGCAAGATCCAACGCTGTCAGGCGAACTAAAATATCCTGTGTAATGGGACAAGGTGGGATAAAGGCTGTCAGGGCCAACAGGCTGCTTAAAGAACCGGATAAAATCACATATGAGTTGATCTCACCAACTTCGATGAAGCATAGGTCTTTACGGATTGAAACGAGCTCGGACGTGTAAACGGAGGCGTGTTTCGGCGAAGAAAAGAATCGGGTGGCTTAGTCATTCACAAATGCAGCACCAACGCCCACCTCCGTTTTGCACCCATCAGTATATGTGGCTTAAAATTTTATGTACAACCCCATGTGCTCAAGGACCTTCAATCTCAAGTTGCTTGGGATGGTGCTCCCTGTTTACTAATGCATGAAAGGGCTACATCCACTTTTGGTGAGATTCGCTCCCATGGAGGCACTAATACAGGACGCGACTTGAACACACCACGCAAATTTATGTCGCTTTCATGGAACAGGTTCTTCATCTGGGCACCAAATCGAATAGCGGACGGCCTTCCGCTACATTGGAACATGCTTTCAACATCATGTGAACAAATTACTCGGTGAGTCGGATAGTTTGGAAATTGAGCCAGCTTGCAAAAGTACCGCATGCCAAGCATTTCCCTTCTCAGTGCCAAAGCCGGCCAGCCATAGCCAGCTGGCAATGCCAAACAGCCATAGTCAAGTTACGAACGCATAAGGGAGCGCTAAAGCAATAGCAGTGTTCTTCTGTCCGCTCCATAACATGTTCGAGGCACATACTTAAATATGTTCAATGCTTTAAACCAGTTGTCACGTAGGGTTTTCAAATGCGACCCATACGTCAAACGGTTATCAAACTACAGACCCAAGATGTGGGTACTGTTGTTTTTGTTGTTAATTAGGGTCTTTGGGCGCGCCGACTGCATAGGTCATATTGCGCCCAAAACGTTGTCATTTAGTTACAAGGTGAATATATAAAGCGAAATCCGATTTTTGCAAGGAATAAAATGGATTGGTTCGGAATGGTCCGGCCGTATAGCATTCAAATCATGGCGGGGCATTGACGACGTCGTCTGCAAAAGCGCATAGTGACTGTTTTCGAAGTTCAGAAACGTAGTCCGTTTACAACACTCCATTTTTCCAGACTAATCACAGCCAACTGCAAGCGATGCTCCAAAGAAGCAAAAATTGACGAGGCGTACCAGATGGCGACATCATCCACGAAGAGAGAGAGCGACTGACCGACTTTGGAAGGGAGTCACCAATATCGTTTATCATCATAGCGAACAAAGTGACGCTCAGAACACTGCCCTGGGGCACGCCATATTCTTGTTGGTACCTATCCGAAAAGTGTGAGCCAACACGAACTCCGAAAAAGCGATCAGTCATAAAGTTCGCTAAGAATGTGCCCATGGCTCCTCGAATGCCATAATGAAAGAGCTCTTCAGGATGCCGTAACGCCACGTCGTTTCAAAAGCTTTTTCAGCATCGAAAAACATCGCCAACATGTCGTTTTTCCCTAAGACTGGTGCAGATCTTCGTGTCGAGAGCTAAAAGATCGTCAGTGGTACTGCGATTTTTCCTGAATCCGCGCTGAGCTGCCGTGAAAACGCTGTCCCGCTCTAAAAACCACGACAAACATACATTTACCATGCGTTCCATCAACTTACAAATGCATGATGTCATTGAGATAGGGCGATAGTCGGCAGGGTCAGCCCCATTCTTACAAGGCGTTCCGGCACTGCTGCGTCCACCATGGGACAGGAGGACGGCGAGGGCAGCCCGACATTCGCGGTAAACACCCTTCTGCAGACCGCAACATCAACGAAGTCAAATTCTCTACTGACGGGGGTTCACTCTCTGGTTGCATAGTAAGGAAATGCTCGATCCTCGCTCTAAACTCAATCCATTCAGCTTCTCTGAAATTCCAGCGCTGTGGTTGAGAACCAAGGAAAACTTCAGCCCGGTACTTGATCCAAATGGGAAAGTGGTCACTTCCCAGTGAATCGTCTGATGCCGACCAGTCAAAATAGTTGATTAGTTGTAGGATCAAAAGACGTCAGTCGATTGTCCATACCTGTCCCGATGGGAGACGAAAATGAGTTCGAGTGCCCGTGTTTAAGAAGCACAGCGATTCTTCATGCATAAGGGCTTCGCAGCGTTTCCCGCGAGCGTTTGTCTGGACATATCCCCACGCTGAGTGGTGAGCATTAAAATAACCTAATACGAGGACAGACGGCGGAAGCCGAGCCACCAGGTGTCTCAGAGGAACAGACGGAAACTCGGTCCCAGGAGGCAAGTAGATTGGGTGTATGGGGATCGTATGGCAGTTAAATTACAGGCAGGTTACACTTTGACTGTGACAGTTTGAAGCTCCGTGTCTAAAGTCAGCCTTTGTGCAGACACGCCGCAGTGCACGGCCAGGAGAACGCCACCATGCGCAACAGGGTCAGCTGGTAAACCTCACCGCCAAACGGCATAACCCGAAAAACCAAAAACGCTACCAGACGCGCCTGTCGACTTCTTGACGCTCCATCGTCTCTTCTACATGCTTACAGGCACTGGCGAGGGGTGTCTGTGATGAGGAGACCGGTGGTGTCTCGGACGAAGGAATACCCGGCGGCCGCGCGAGGACTGCAGCCACGCCGAACCGTCGTCCAACCGTCATTTGTTGGCGATCCAACCAGTGCCGGGGGGGGGGGGGGGGGGGGGGCGGCAGCACGGCGGCCACCGACTGCTCGGTTTGTGGAGAGGGAGCCTGGGGTGCTGGCTGCGAGTCCAGCGCGGGTGCTGAGGGTACAACTGACAGGCCAAATTACCTCAGAAGTTACAGAAATTGAACAGCCGTCATTTCCTCGATCATATAAGTGTGCGACAACGAAGCTTTCACTTTCGATGCGTACGATATTTGTGGGTGGGTTTCGTCATAAAGTTCTCGACCCTCGCGGAAGGATACGCTTTTAGAAGTTTTAATTGATATGATTTCCTTCTCCTTGGCGTAGGGTGGGCATGCACGGCATTACGACATATGCGGAACCTGGTGGGGTTTGTCAGCAGTACAGCCTTCGCTTATGTGCTCGAGGGACGCACATTTACCACACGCTGCGCGGTTCCGACAGTTGGGTTTCGTGTGACCAAATCGCTGGCACTGATAGCACCGCATGCGGTCAGGCACAAACTGACAAACTTTCACGCGGACGTATCCCACACGTATCTCGGGCAGTAAGTCAGGACGACTGAACGTGAGTGTGAGGTTTGATGAGCACCAACTCTCCTCCACTTCTGACAATGATCCGTCGAGCGGTGGTCACTTCAAACTCCGAGATCTCCTCCACGATCTCTTCCTTGTCAACGTCACGCGGATCAAAACAGTTCACCACACCCCTGGAGGAATTTTTGGTGTGTGGTGTCGCTGACATTGACACTGTTTTTTCCGTTTACCAGCCCATCTCGAACACTGCACGAAAATTCAGTGGCTTCCATAGCCCGACTCACCTCCAAGTCACTAGCAAATTCAACTTCTATTTTCCCAAACCGGAGCTTGTCACATCTGCTAACTTTTCCAAATTTGTCGCAGCCATTTCGTCTCTGAAACGATGACAGGGGACGCCAACCTAATCTCATCACTTTCGAAGACGAGGATCCTTGGTCCGAGGATAGCAGGGTCTTTTCTGTACCCTTGGATTATCGTGGTCCGACCCCCTTTCGGAGGACGGGTGTTTTTAGAGTTAGAGAATGCCATGCAAAAAGGGGTTTTCTTTCGGAACCGGGGCTCCCCACTTTAAAATGTTCAAAAAGTTTGTTATAGAGTGGTGCAACTGCTGTTGAGATGAGCCTTATCACGGGTATCATGGGTGAGATCAACCATCCTGCATGTGTTTGCCACATTAAAATTCCGGGTGAAAACTCTGTGCGTCAGGTCAGAGATCTACCGGGGAGTCATTCACCGAGTTAAGAGGGTTTTACGCCATTTCCATAATTGATGTGCACATCACAACTGTTTTGAAAATCCATCACAATATGGATTCAACCCTTGTTAAATCAGTACACCAATGCGACTGAGCGTATGTTTAAAGTCATGCAATCAAAATGAGTGACAAAAGGAACCTTTACCTGATTACATCATGGTCGCTGGAACGAAAGATCAGAGGGACGCTATAGCTTGAGAGATCACCTTTTACTCAGTTACATTAATATTTTGGCAGCTGCCGCTAATGGGGAACAAATTGGCTTTCCTGTCCTCTGCATTGTTGCTGGGTATTGTCATGATATAACAAGTAATCAGTCGTCGTTGCCACCCAAAATCGCTTCCGTGTATGTACTGCTTGTGTTGAGCTTCGTAGCAGCATTTGCAAATGCTCATTGAAGAAACGCGCCGACAGTGAGGCCGATCTTCCTATTCCGATCCCGTGTTTCCGTCAGTCAGATATCGCGTCACCTGCGCCGTTACATCGCACAGCAAGGGGTGCTGCCAGGGGTGTAATCTCGCCAAACAAACTGGGGGGGGGGGGGGGAGTGGGCAGGCGAAATAGACTCAATCGTCCCCCTTAAAAGAAAACAAGGCGTTCCTCCCGGATCTGACCAACTTTCCTTTCAAAGTTGAGCGGCTGTCCCCCTTCCCCCGCCCCATCCCATACCGTCGACCGAATGAGAACCAATGCCTGCGTGCACCGCTAAGCGGGCTACAGGGACACCAGGATGCAGCTTTTAAGTGGGATGCGCCGGCTGCCGTACCCACCTGCCAGCACGGAGCTCCGAGCTCGGCCGAGGTCGTCACCGAGTCGCGGCTGTGTGCGCGGCTTAACCGCACCGGAGGCCAGCCGGAGCTTTCCGCTGCTGCTCCGCACACAAGGCCAATTGGAGACGAGCATACTCCAGCGCCGACCAATCAGCAGCCGAGCTCCGCAGCCGGGCCATCCTTGAAGGCAGAGGGCAAATTTCAGGTCGATCATTAGCTACCATAACTCTGTCGGAAGGTATCTAGAGTAGGAGCGTCAAAGTCCTGCCGCAAGATCATTTGCTTACATTGCTCTTTAAGGGCTATGATGTACAACCCGAAACAGCCATTTTCCCACATGTTCTGGACGGAGCCCGTGCTCACCATTAAAATAATCACATTATCAACATAGTTGGCTTTAGTTTTGTAAGCCCTCAGTGATTTTTTCCATTGACTTTGTGCTGCGTTGCATGCACAAGCAAGTCCTGCCGCAAGATCATTTGCTTACATTGCTCTTTAAGGGCTATGATGTACAACCCGAAACAGCCATTTTCCCACATGTTCTGGACGGAGCCCGTGCTCACCATTAAAATAATCACATTATCAACATAGTTGGCTTTAGTTTTGTAAGCCCTCAGTGATTTTTTCCATTGACTTTGTGCTGCGTTGCATGCTTATAATGCCGTATTCTGATCAGAACATATTAGTCACAACGCCCCAATCCGGCGGCACCCAACCGCTTTGGCCCTCCGATTTCGGCACTTATAATAAGCCCCGTCTGCCATCAGGAGGCCGAAGACATCAGCGCACGTTTCACGGCGAATTTGTCACCGTCGGGCCGTGTGAGCCAACCAGCCCACCACCAACAAACTTGCGGTCACCAGCGGCGGATCCAAAGGGGCGCATTAGGCAATTGCTCTCCAGACATAGGCGTAGGAACTCCTCAAATAGTGGGGAGAGGGAAGGCTCAGGGCACACTTATGAGCATAATTGGTCTGTTGCTGTGTTACTATGTACAAATGCAGCTGTTTTTGGCTGTTGCATAATGTTCCCCACTTGACTCATGCATACCATCCGGCAAACAAGGGTGCCCACGTTGCTAAAAATATCCATCCGCCTCAGCATCGCTGCCCCTGGAAGGTCAGGCTCGAAGAGCGGGGGGGGGGGGGGGGGGCATTTAGTTCATTTAGGAGACATTTACCTTCACAGGTAACATATCAAAATAAACCCCGGGTTCAGATCGGTCACAATTTTTAATTCGAAGCCATCCCCAAACCCGCACCTTTTCATAAGCCTGGATTTCGCCGATGATGATGATGATGATGACTTGGGGTTTTAGGGCGCATCGACTGCTATAGGTCATGCAGCCCCCATAACTATCAATTTATGCAGAGGCGTCAATCAGAAAAGTGCATCAACCAGGTCACCCTATAAAGCCTTGGTAATCAGCCTAGCATCATGATGAAAAGATCACTGGGAAATCTATAGCGCGCAGAAGCTGGAGCACTTTACCAAACTCAACGGCGTTCGAAGAATCCCCTAAAAAGTCACATGGCGTGCGACTCTGGACGTGGTGTCTGAAAAACTGTGCTCTCGTTGCAGTAAGGTAGCGGCAAGCGACCAGTACGTGATGCACGGTCAGCGGATCAGAGCATCGACCGCAGCATGGTCTGTCGCCAGCCAATAGCAGGTGGCGGTGCGTAGCATATGTGTGACCTATGCGTAACCGGCAAAGGGCAACTTCTTCCACCGCGTTGTCCCGAAAGCACGACTGCCATAGTCCAATACGGGGTTTCACGGACCGCAACTTGCTGGCGCTCAGCGAGCTCCAGTGGAACTGCCATCGCTTCTGCATAAACAACGACACGGCGGGGTACATGTCTTGAGCAGGTAGTGGTGTTATGGGAATTCTAGTCCCTGTCGTAGCGCGCTTTGCTGCCGCGTCAGCAAGATCATTTCCGCATATCCCCACGTGACTTGGGATCCAGCATAGAACGACCGTTTTTCCCGCTCGATCCAGTGAGCTAAGACGCGATTGGATGTCCTGGACCAGTGGATTCGACGGGGAGAAGCCGCCAACAGCCAGGAGGCTGCTCAAGGAATCGGAAAGAATTAAATGCAAATTGCTATCGTCCACTTCAATAAAACAAAGAGCTTTGCTGATGGCTATAAGCTCGGAGGTGAAGACCGACGCGTGTGAAGGCAGTCTACTTTTCAAGAGAGGAGCTTACGTCAGAGCATTTTAGGCAGAACAAATCCGAAAGTTTCAAATACAGTCTGCCAAAACCAAGGTGACAAAGCCCCAAAACTGGGGGTTTTCCTGTACAAACTAAGCCTCAGATGATGATGATGAATTCGAGCCATTCTTTTGAATACACCTGTCTGAGCCTTGCTACAGCTCTGCTACCCAGGCACTAACGTCGGCAACCATCACGCTGGGCTGACTGCCCGTCGCCAACGGTCACCACCCACATGACTGCAAACCGATCGCGTGGCAGTTTTTTTTGCATGTTCATGAATCAGCACCAATGATTGTTAATGTGTAAAGAAGGTGGGACCTTTGCTTAAGTATTTACTTCCGAATTATATCCCATTACACCACACCATAGCAGAACACAACCTTTCGGGAAACTGCCTGCTTCAGGTATGAAATGGTCTACCGGGCATTCACTTATCCTCCATTCAACGCAGACGATTTAATCCATTTTTGTAAGTTGTTCAGCGAGGAACTTTATTCGCATGGATAAGACAGAAGTATTAGCCGTATTCCTCGGAGAAAAACCAAGAGAATGGATATATAGTTGAGCCGATATTTCGGCCACATGCCTTTATTGAAACAATAGCAGAAGTGAATTTAAAACTGCCTGCCGATGATCCTGCTCGATTTTTCAGGTTTTTTTTTTTAAACAGCAAGCCACAGTTTTAACAGGACACCAACATTCAGGGGATTAAACAAAGAGCGATTGCCAGCAAATTACCATGATACAGTACCTTTCTAAGAATTAGAATATGCAAACACACGTACACATGCAAATGAATTAAAGCAAATAGACATCTCGTATCCCACTTCATTCAAGCATACAGTCGAGTTGAATTCAACAGGCACCACACATCGCGCATCAGTTACACATACAAACGATTTCCATTGAACAGGCATCGCACATCACGCGTCAGGCATCACTTACACCTGCAAACGACTTGAAGCTAGCACACATGACACATAAAGGCATCACGTTCGCATAATCGGCCATGATGAGCTCTGCATGTTAAGATTAGGTCGCCGACTTTTTACGAGAAAAGATTCGCTTATTTCTGTCTGGGTGGTCCTGTGCTAAAAAAAACTTGAAAAATCGAGAAGGATCATCGGCAGGCAATTTTCAATTCACTTCTGCTATTGTTTCGATAAAGGCATGCTGCCGAAATATCGACCCAACTATATTTCCCCTCTCCCGGTTTTTCTCCGAGGAATAAAGCTAGTACTACTGTCTAATCCATTTTTGGGCATAGAACAAATGTTCACGCTTCTACATATAAGTTATGTACATATCTTTGTCGTAGACGTTTGGTGTAACTCGAAATTTCAAGAAAAGAATCGGCGTTTCATCTGTCGTGTATTACCGACCCTTCATGCACGTCAACAAAATTGCGATTTTTGCGTTCCATAACTGGAATTTTGTAACTTGAAATAACTGCGAGATAGAGGCTACCTTCTCTGTGGTAACCATTATTATATTATTTGCCTGACGAATACGTATAGCTTTAAATACCTCATGATACGGTCGAAAACAAAGGTTGACTTGCCTTTGTATAGGATGCTTTGGGTAGCCAGTTCATGTTTGATGCCCAATGAGATGATCAATGCTGTTCATAGATGATTGGTCCGGTTCTGCTGTAGAGTGGAAAACAATACGGAAAGCAAAAATTTTGCCGGACGGATTTACAATTTGATGCCGTACTGAACATAATGTATTGCTAAGACTACGAATCCACCATCCCATTATTGTAAGGAATGTGCAACGGATCCATTTTAGCCCAGGTTCTTATCTAAATAGCGTGAAAAGGGCCTTTACCGCGCCATACGGCCACGCGACTGTCGGCCGCCCTGTAACCAGGCTGACACTATCAGGCCAACGGCCTAATGGTCGTCTTTGATGAGTCATATGCGAACGCACTCTAGAAGGAGAACCTACCACTATGTGCTTCGCCACATCACGGATGTGGTCAGTACCAGGGCCCCTCTAAATTTGTCCAGCAACTCCCACCGTGATGTCACAGGGGGGGGGGGGGGGGGGGGGGCGTCTGGACAAACCACAACGTTGTAAGCCCGAAGGAAAGGGTCCTTTCAGAGGCAGCCTTTGGGCAGATTGAGAAGGTACTGATGACTGAAATGCTTTCAGCATCAGGCAAAACGTGCGTTCTCTCCTACGCCAGGTATGCTTTTGAAGCGCAGTGCCTAAACTTTGAGTTGCAAGCCATTTTGCACAGGCGTTGCAATGCTAATCTAGGTGGCGCTACTGGTGCCAATACCTGGTCGTTAAATGGCGCTAGTGTTGTTCTTGGGCTTATAATACTCATCCAGTTTTCCCTAGATGCTAACATTATGCTTCTCGAGGCGTTCTGCGTGTTGGAATGCAAGCTGTGCTTGCTGAATTAGAAATATATGAACGTCTTCCTTGCCAATACCCCCTTTATTTTGTTCGATCAGCAAGGCATATTCCCCACTCCACTGCCTGCCATTCTAGGCTTCACGTCACAGGATGTTCGGCCAATGTTTTGGTCACCTACATGTGTTGTGGTTGTTGATTGGAGTTTTAGGGCGCGTCGACTACTGCGGTCATTTTGCGCCCATAACAGCCAAATGACTAGCTTCGGAGTGTGACTATGAAATGACTAAAAAATATGTATTATTCAGAAATATAAACGGCTGAGTTGTATCCATTGATACGAAATTTTTGGCAGCCTAAAAACTTCCTACACGCGGTATAAACTATTCAGGCAGGTGTATATAAAGTGCAGAACTTAACATGCGATACAAACCTGAGGGTATGTTCGATATATGGTGACCTGTCACATAGTAAATCGGAGAGCGTCAGGGATGTTGCCGCAGGGCCAAAGTACCTCAGACGCTCGACGCGTAGTGTGGGGCAGCATACGAGCACATGTTCCACTGTGAGCGTGGTGTTGCAGTGGCGACATCGTGGTAGTTCGTCGTGACATAGTAAGTGTCGATGTGTAGCATAAGTATGGCCAATCCGCAAGCGACACAGGGTTACTTCCTCCCGTCTGGACTTTCGATAGGATGACTGCCATTCCTGAACAATCGGTTTAATGCTCTTCTGTAAACCTACTAAGTTGGACGTTGAATTTAATATTTGGCATGGTCTTGGCATGACTGACGCTTTTAACCCCCTTAAGTTGACTAAATATTTAACCCGTGACACCATTATGCGACAGTTCGAACTCACCATGAACATGAGGTGAACAGGTTGGTGGAAGAATAACCTGTTGCCGAAAAACGACAATTCTGTCCATCTGTGAGATGCAGGTCCTATGCAGAAAGATAACAACCACGAGCAACTAGTGATTTAAGTGCATATGTCGCGATATACCATATGTAAAGCACAATATGGTTTACATCCGAGTACCGCCGCCGCATTCTGCCGGTTACCGCCGCCGCCAGCCAGCCGGATACCGCCGCCACTCTGTCAGGTGCCGCCGCCGCCACCCTGCCGGGTACCGCTGCCGCCACCCAGCCGTATACCGCCACCACTCTGTCAGGTGCCGCCGCCGCCACCCTGCCGGGTACTGCCGTCGCCACTCTAGCGGTTGCCGAGGCTACCCTGCCAGCAGCTGTTACAGTGCTGCGCGGGCTCTGAAATGTGCACCACGTCGAACCATCCCTAATGGTTCGAGTGAGCTGTCCTGGTTTACTGATAGCATGTCAGTATTGTTTGATCGTAATCATTCGGTCGACTTTTCTGCCATAAACAACACCAGTGACAGCCAGAGCGCTCCCATCTCTGCGTCAAACGCACATCATAACGAAGCTCCCCAATTCTGTCCTCCCGTCACTTGCAGTCCACGTGTCATTGCGCTCGGAACCGATCCATACCAAACAGGACACTAACCTCCTAGACATGCGAGCCACGGAAACTAACTTTCTAGACCTGTAACCACAAGACGCTGGCCTCTCAAACCTAGCCCCGCACACTGGCCTCCCGGACCTGCAAGCCCTCGACGCTGGCCTAGACCTGCAGGCCTCCGACGCTGGCCTAGACCTGCAAGACCCAGATGCTGGCCTCGCAGACCTGCAGGCCCCGGACGCTGACCTCCCGGACCTGCAAGCCCCCGACTTTGGCCTAGACCTGCAAGACCGGGACGCTGGCCATTCGGAAGTTAAAAAAGACAATGGGCACGAACTCCTCAAAACCAAATTGAGGGCTTCAAAACCAAGCACCTGCTCCTGTCAGCGCCAGTGGGCTGCGAAGAGGGTACCTGTCAGCTGAAATGTGATCGGAGGGTTCCGGAAAATGTGCGAGAAGAAATCAATGCTGCAGTAAACTCACTGTTGTGGTCAGCTGGACGTGAGTGGTACCGCCACTTCGTAATGGATCGGATCAGCGGGCCGATATCAGGAGATGAACCCCCCCAAAAACAACAAAACAAAACAAAGCAAAAGAAGACGGGCTCTTCGGTGGCATCTCCCGGTTGGAACCGAAGCTGTTGCCGTGTGCAAAATATTCTCCCTGGCAACTTTGGGCTTTAAGAACGACAATGACAAGCCAGTCCTCGCCAGCATCACTCCTCAGCCAGCAGCCCCCGTGGATCGGAAAGGAAGGAAGACACCAAGTAACAAATTGGACAGCACAGTCATCGAGCATCACATCACGTCAGTTAAGCCAGTTGCTCCTCATTATAGGTATTTGCACGCTCCGGAGTGGCGGTGCTTGCCTCCGGATCTAAATACAGCCACCCTCTTCAAGCATTTTCAAGAAATGCATGTCATCAACAAATGCTCAGAAACAAGATATCGTCGAACCATGGCTGAAATGAACATAGGGTTCACGCAACTTGGTAATGAGGAATGTGCCGAATGCGCGGCACACTCACTGCACACGTGCAGCGACGGCGAAGGGACTGTCAAGCTCACATCCAGCACATCAAGCACAGAAACGAGGCGCGGATCGCTTATAAGACGCTTATAAGGGTGTAGGAAGACAATGAGCTTGTCGTGTCCGCAAATATGACGCAGATCTTCCTTCTGCCACAGCTCCCGCGCAAAGTCGCTATATTCACGTCTCTTCTTGTGGTTTACAACGAGGCGTTTTCACCGCTCGGCAAACGAGAACCGAAGGCCGTTTCGATCGTGTGGCATGAGGGTACAACGGGGCGGGACGCAGCTGACGTATGTTCCGCCTTCGTTCGGTACATTGAGCTGCAGCGAGATGTGGAGGCCATCACGATCTGGGTAGATAATTGTTCTGGGCAGGGAAAAAATTGGATACTTATTACAGGCCTCATGCAGGCAGCCAACAAGCCTGGTAAGATGCTGAATCAGGTGACCCAAAACCGTCCAAACGGGCCACAATTCGATGTCGCGACACCCCTGGGTTATCGTGGTCCTACCCCCCTTCGGAGGACGAGTGTTTTTAGGGTTAGAAAATGCCATGCAAAGAGGGGTTTTCTTTCGGCACCGGGGCTCCCCACCCACCACGGAGCCCAACTGGGGGACGGCCCGACACTCCCTCGGGAGGTGGTCACCACCAGGGCTCCCCGGTGCTATACGGGGCAAACGACGCCTCCCGCACGACCAGGTATAACCGGAGAGGCCCCTCCCCGTCCTGACCGTGGTTCAGCGCCGCCTCCCCTTGACCCCTTAAGCCGCTGCGCGCGGCCAGGCGCCCCAAGCGGAGACCCGCACGAAGCACCCATCCGTAGCGCAAGCGACAAGCCGCTAGACTCGTGTGGGGCCCCCTACACCGGCCGAAGCCGGTGCCCCTGCGGGGACCAGATGCCGAACCTTATCCGGCTCCCGTGAGCCAAGAGGACCGGCGCTCCCGGCAGGACCATTAGCTGAGGGGCCAGAGGGCGTCAGCTCTTGTAGCGCTTCTGTGCCAGTGAGGACAGATCCCGTCGTAGCTGGTAAGGAAGGAGGGGGAGATGGAGCCCGAGAGGGCGTATCTTCAGCACGGGCTGGACAGGGGTGCAATGATGGGGGGGGGGGCGAAGTCCACGGCCTCGCTGGACCGCGATCCATTCCCGTTCCCGGGTCGCACCCCAGTCCCAGGTTCTTTGGCAGCTCCACCGGGGGGGGGGGGGGGGGGGGGGGGGGGTCCAACCCCATAGGTTGAGCTTCTCTAGCGGCGGCCAATGCCGCAGGTGGATCCTTTTTCGGAGGATCCGACTTGCGGGACGACGTGGCAGCAGGGCCAGTTGATACAAGCGTGCTTAGAATAGAAAGAAAGAAAAGAAAGGAAAGAAACCAAGAAAGAGAAGAAAGAAAGACTTAGAAAAGAAAGAAACTCGCCTACAGTCATGCCTTTGAAATCAAGTCCACTCAGTTTCAGTACCTCGTTGGCTGCGGATGTCACTTAGGCTAGATTTCTTGCCGGTTTAGTAAGGGCGTCTTTGTACGTCTTTGTGGTGGTCGCATCGTTGTGTCGGCGTTGGGCCACCCTAAACGAGACTCCTTCCTTCACTTTAATGTTCAGGACAGCTTTCTCTGACAAGAAGGACTGACGGCTACAATATGAAGCCACATGACCCTGACCGCAGTTGACACATTTCACGGTTTCTGATTTACACTCAGAGTGTTGGTGACCTATTTCCGCACACCTTCCGCATCTAACTTCTTTCCAGTACTTGTCCGTGAAGTGACCATACGTCTGGCACCAGTAGCATCGGACTGGATCGGGTACCTAGACCCTAACAGGAACCGACTGATATCCCACGCGGACCCCATCTGGCACTTTTGCAGGGCAAAACGTCAGAATAATCGAATCAGTATCGGTCAGCTCCCCTCCCTCTCTCTCCTCTTGATGCGTCTCACCGCCGTTACCCCTCCCACACACAAGCCCTCAGCAACATCCTCATCACTCACACCGCGAAGGTCCCGGCAAGTAATCACAGCCTTGGAGTAGTTCTTAGGGGGGTGAGGGTGCACCATGTCCTTGTGGTGCTCGCATCGTTGTCGGCGTTGGGCCTCCCGAAACGAGACTCCTTCCTTCACTTTGATATTCAGGACAGCTTTCGCTGACAAGGACTGACAGCTGCGATATGACGCCACGTGACCCTGACCACAGTTGACGCATTTCACGGTTTCTGATTTACACTCAGTGTTGGTGACCTATTTCCGCACACCTTCCGCATCTAACTTTTTTCCAGCACTTGTCCGTGAAGTGACGATACGTCTGGCACCGGTAGCATCGGACTGGATCGGGCACACAGACCCTAACAGGGACCGACTGATATCCCACGCGGACCCTATCTGGCACTCTCGCAAAGCAAAACGTCAGAATAATCGAATCAGTACCGGTCAGCTCTCCTCTCTCTCTCTTTCTCTCTCCTCTTGATACGTCTCACCGCCGCTACCCCTTCCTCACACAAGCCCTCAGCAACATCCTCATCACTCACACCGCGAAGGTCCCGGCAAGCAATCACAGCCTTGGAGTAGTTCTTAGAGGGGTGAGAGTGCACTGATACGGGCACCCTAATGTTCTCTGTCCTCGTACTTCGTAGATTAGTGTGGTCGTCTTGAGTATGCACTGGATCTCGCGTTCGTCTGTTAGATGCACTTCTATGCCCCCATACGCACACAAAAAGACATCCTTGGGTGTCCCGATCTTGGAAAATGTAGGCGCTGAAAGGGTTCAGTCGGAGCGGTACTATTTTTCCTTGGTCACTACCTTGGCGGATCTTACGTTCGGCCAGAATCTGGGGCAATGGCACAGAACGACGGTCGGGGTTTGGGGATTGCCTGATGATATGGTCTCCATAAGTATGTGTTTATATTCGGCGCGCTGATTCCCCGCCCACCGTGGAGCCCAACACGAGGACGGTTCACTTCTAAGAGAGGAGTCGCCAGGACTACCAGCACGCTACACGCAGACCAGTGTGCCAAAATAGTTGCTGCAAGAGCCGCCGGACACGAGTCTGCGGGCGCCAGTGCCTCGGTTCGCAGTGGCTAACCAGGCACCCTGGTAACAAACCGAGGTACGGTCCTTTAATGGTGTCGATGATGATGATTTGGGGTTTTAGGGCGCGACGAGGCAGACACTGCACCCGGCAGCTCCCCCCTCAACACCCCTCACATGGCCTGCTTGCCTCCAAGCCAGCGTCACGGAAACACGACGCCTGACCAACCGATTTCCTCGTGTGGAGACTTCACGAGGCATCCGCAGGATCACAAATTTGGGTCAAAGCCACGTGTTGGTAAGCTGCCCCGACTGACCCGCAGGGCAACTCCATCAGGGACCAGGATCCCTTTATCGCTACCTGCGGATCCAACGGGCTACGGCGAGACCCAGGCAGGACTGAAAAGCTGGGGCCGAGGGGTTGCTAATCCCTACTCTGAACGAGTCAGAGCCCTTGCGGGAGGCACGTTTCGTCTGGCCCCTCCCCTTTGGCCGGACGAGGCGCTTTACAAGCCTCCCCGACCGCCCGCAGGATCATTGGGGCACGCAATCCCCCCGACCACGGAAAGGCGGTGCCTCCCAAGGGGGGGGGGGGGCACATTTTCGTTTTAACACACGAGCCATATTCGTCAAGGCCAACGCACGTGAATATCCATATGTAATGTTTTTTTGTAGAAGGAATATTTAAATATGAATAAATCAAAATCATATGTGACGTTTGCATTAAATTCATTAATGGGCAATGCATGCGCATAAATCCTCGTACTGCAATATCTACATGGAGTGAAACGTGAAAATAAGGTAATGTGAGGAGGGCAGGTGCCAATAATTTCGCTGTTGCTGTGCTTTTGTCTCCCCAGGTGTTGGTTAACTTAATGTTGGACGAATTGATACAAACTTGATCTGTAATATTGGATGAGTTAGATAAAAGCGGTGCGCATAGAATAATACCCCACCGCCCCCAAAAATCCTTATTAAACTACTTCTCAGCTGCTAAAGTTTTCTTTTAGAGTTTTCTCAGGCTAGAGTTATTCCTGATAAATCCCTGGTGAATGGATAACCCCATCTGTCTGTCGGGGGCGGGCTGGAAGCGCATTTCACCAATAATTTTAATCCTCTGGTGCAAACCGACGCCATTTCCCAACTGAAAATATTTCATTGAATGTGCTAGGTGAAAATAAATTTCTGTTTAAACCAACCCGCAAAGAACAGCGTTTTCACGCCGTCAGAACGTGCCACATGACTTAGTCCCATGATGACGTCACAACATTGCTATCCAGAATGCAGTAATGCGGGGGCTTGAACAGAAAAAAACTGGAAAACTTTACCTGTCTCTACAGCATGCAAATCATGCGTTAAAAAATGGCTTGGTGTGCGGGTCACGTGCCAGGTAATATCAGGTATCCACCAGAGGAAGCTATGCGTTCTAAGGCTCCGCTTTTTTAGTTCCGTCGCAAGCACGCGTTGCTTTCGCATGCCTAACACTGAAACATCCGCCCTTGGCGACGTAAGCTCCCGAAGAGCAATCTCCATGGGGGAAGTCGGACGACGTATCGTAAGTTTAAGCCGCTCACATAGAACTGATCGCATCCGGACACGAAAAGGAGAAGCCTGTCGTGATCGTTGAAGCTGAAGCAGGCTTCGTATGCTCAGCGAAAACACCGCTCTGTAAGTCGGATGGTCTGGGAACTGTGCCAGCTTGCAGAAACTGCACAGGGCAGTCCTGTGAATGGCGCAATTCATTCTTCTTTTGCCTATAACGTTAAAGCGTACTGATTCGTTGCTCGGCATAATTTATATATGTATATTCTCCCGGGACGAAACCAAAACCGATGCGATCATTCAAACGTCCAAGTCACACATCAGCGGGCGGATTCAATATGAGGTGCATCCAAACACAAAGTTAGTTGATTTTATCGTTCAGCGACATAAACTACGTTATCACAGAACTGTCCAACACATCTCCGAGGAGGCGTCAATCACACAGTACCGAAATTACAAAACAACGTTGCACGCCTCCATTCTTCACACGATATTTCCAAACTGGCCAAGCACTACCAATAATGGAAAGATACGCTTGAGATATGTTTGTGAAGCCGAGCGATTGCCAGCTTACCAAATGACATCGCGTATTTTACTTTAAGAGGCGCGCTCATCTAGAGCATAGAAGCGAATGCTACTATCCAAGGGCTCATAACTTGCATTCGCCTCCCCAGGTACGATTGAACGACACTTGGTTGCGTTTCACAGGTCTACGTGACACACACAAAGCACGCCATCGGATACAGACGGTCCACTGAGCGGATGCTTCGTTCACCGCCGCTTGCTGCTCAGACGTTTCTTCTTTCGGACGCAGGAGTTGGTACGGGCAGCTTGCGCTTTTGAGCCCCGCGAGCGGCCGCCGCCGCCGGCGCGATCTGAGGGCCTCCAGACAATGAAGAGCAGGCCGAATGGTTTAAGACGCCTTCGTCTGAAAACATACCCAGCTTTACAACGCTGAAACGGGTCATCACGGCGCCACTGTGCAGCGTGGGTACGTCACAGGTAAGTTCCAAGCCAATAAAAAGAAAAGTCAATCAGTACCATCATCATCATCATCATTACCTGTACACGATTACCTCAGACAATGTTACAAATGGCACACCAGTAAGGCACGAGTGACGTGCCTCATGAAGCTCTTAACCTTGCTCGGCAGTGGGCCGTTAACTTACGGAGCCTGTCGCGCCACACGCCTCACCACCTGCAGCCGCTGGGTGTCACCGCGCTTGGCTCTGTCACGCTACAGTACAGATCGGAGGCAGCGCCCTCGTCGGCCGGCCACCCTGCATGGCATAGCTGGACTGTGCGAAGCCGCTTATATCAATGGTGAAGGTGTTGATGGTATTTGCGTTTAAGGGCACTTGGACAACGATGTTATTTTGCGCCCCTCAATACAGGCTCCAGCGTTGCACCTTCAATGTAAGGAGGCCCAGCATATACAACGGCCAAGTACATGTGTGTTTAGAACGCGAGGACATTTGCGATGCTGCGGCATGTGCATTGGCCTATCAGCCGAAGGAGAAGTAAAAAAGTGACGCCTTTCCGTTTTGAGGCGTCGGCAAGAGGCCAAGCCTCATTCAACAGACCACCGTTTCCACACGTCATCACACTGTTCTGTTTCGTAAAATAGAACGCATGTGTTCACCTGTATAGCCCCAGCAAAGCCTTTAGAGCGGAACTTCTCGGCAGCGGCTTCGGTGGTGGGAGGACGCTTGAAGAATACCGATCTGATATCTCGAGCAGGTACATAAATGGCCTTTGGCCTGTGCACACATGCAGCCACCCTCGCTGAAGCGTGCGCATCCTCATTTCCAACTTTCCCCATGGGCTGGCAATTCAGGGTGACAGGCTACGTGTTGAAGGGTTGTAAGAATGACAAAATCTCTACACAAAAAGACAGACATCTGGTGGGAGAGGCGAAGACGAAGGGTGTCTGTAGTCTTCACAAACGTATATGCAATCAGTTCCTGCCGGGCCGAGCTTAAGGCGCCGCTGCCTGTTGGTGCGACGGACATTCTTAAGATATCTTGTAAGCTCTAAAAGAGCTGCCAGTTGGGTTGCAGAAATCACAACCCAGCTGGGTAACAGTCGCATGCTGGAAGGAGTACACACGCGCGCGTGGCACGCCCCGCCCGCAGCGGAGTCCGCGAGCTCGTTACCGAGGATGCCGGCTTGACTGGGAGTCCACCATTGTGCCTGATCGATACCGCGACCCAACCACCATCCACCAACGTGCGGTAACAGCAGCTGAGTTTGCGTGAGGTAGTTGAGTTTGATTACACATGAATGTGATTGGATGGTGACCCGGAAGGGTCATGGCGTTCGCCCGCAAGCGCACACAGAGGAATGCTCGTGTGGAGACGGCAGGCGTTGTCTTATCAAACTACGCGAAAATGCATCAGATTACACACGCCGCGGTGCAGACGGACGATGACAAATAAGCGGCACCACGTCTACGGAGAATGATTTGAGGAAGGAATCCTGAAGATAACCTGGCGGGATTTCAACAGTCGATTTCTTGACGGAGCAGGCAGGCAACGTCAGCCGTTGCATGAGGGGGTCGTGCACGGGCATCCGTTTGTTTTCCTTGCAGTGAAAGTGCATAAGAGTCACACAGCAGCACAGCAAGCCATACAGGGGCACAGTAAGCCAGTACACATCGAGATCACAGACGTGGACGCCCTGATCTCAGAGCCGATCCAGGGTGCTGGGCAGCAGCGCAGCAAACGCCTCGAGCGCCTCAGCACAAATAAATCGGTCATGCACCTCAGCACGAGAAACCCGCAATGATGATGATGATGATTTGGGGATTTAGGGCGCATCGACTGCTAAAGGTCATGCAGCGCCCATAACTATCGATTCATGCAGAGCCGTCAATCAGAGAAGTGCATCAATCAGGTCACCCTATAGAGCCATGATGATCGGCCCTAGCATCATGATGAGAAGATTACAGGAAAATCTATAGCGCGAAGGAACTGGAGCACTTTACCAAACCCGACGATGTTCGAAGAATCCCCTAAAAAGTCGCGTAGCGTGCGACTCTGGACGTGGCGTCCGAAAAACTGCGCTCTCGTTGCAGTAAGGTGGCGGCAAGCGACCAGTACGTGATGCACGGTCAGTGGATCAGAGCATTGACCGCAGCATGGTCTGTCGCCAGCCAATAGCAGGTGACGGTGCGTAGCATATGTGTGACCTATGCGTAACCGACAAAGGGCAACTTCTTCCACCCTATTGTCCCGAAAGCACGACTGCCATAATCCAATACGGGGTTTCACCGACTGCAGCTTGTTGGCGCTCAGCGAGTTCCCCGCAAGCAAATTGGTCAGGCAAGCATATGGTTGTTGATTATATGCTGTGGTGAGCTCCGACCGCGGTGCCAACTGGAGCATCTGACATGGCCGAGAACGGACCGCCAGCGTACTGCGTAAGCCATGAGCTGGCGAAACACAAATGCAACGCCAATGCCAGGTTTTACTGGGACGACTACGGCTTCGCCCACAAGTGTTCTAGCGCTGGCCACTGGAACCTAACGGACCGGTCATCAAGTTTCACACCGGGGTCAATTGGCAAGCAAAAGATCAGATGGCGCTTTTAATGACGCCGTGGGCGTTCTAGCAGAACCCTCATACTATCATGGTGAAAAGGGTCTCGCAACGACGAAAACCAGGATCGACAATGTCTGGAAGAAACGGCAAGCATATGCAAATGGACGCAGTCGTGGATGGACGTAGCGCAGAAAATCGAAAAAGAAGTCGCCACGAGCAAAGGCGAAACAGCATTGAAAAGAAGTACCGCGTGAACTGGTCCCGCATGTGCATTATCCTGAAGGACGACGGTCCCAGCACACTTCTATGGCGCTGCGACGGAAAACACATTCATTTGAAGCACGCTGGTGTGAAGGCATGGTCACAGACAAACCGCGTCGCATAGTGGACCTTCGGATCACACTTAGTTGCTCACACTTAGTGCTCAAGCGGTGCGGACGGAGGCGGCAGGAAGCTTAACGCAGCGTGCACCTTATGGTGTCCGCGTAGCATTTCTCGTTTCTGCGGGTAAGATGTGGCATTGTGAATATTTGGAGGTTGACGAGGAGCCATCAGAATCCTTTAAACGCAATGATCACGGCACGATGTCAGAAGTCAGAGGTGTTGCCTCGCGCCTGCGCAACAGTTCCAGTGTGCCGGCAAGATCACACTTGCTAGCGCGACAACCCGCCTGGACATGACAAAGCGTCTCACACGAGGGTTACGTTGTATTTTCGTCGTAGTCTCCGACTTCGGGTTAGTTTAATTGCTTGTGGACGGTGTTCTTGTGAAAGGTAGAGAGTTCTTGTTCTTGTGAAATGTTGAGTGATCTGTGGTTCATATCGTCCATTGTTTTTCCTACGTTTCGTGTCGCCGTCTCATCAAATCCGTAAGATACTATAAGGGCGGACCTTCACTCGAGCATATCCCACACGTATTTCGACCGGCAAGTCAGTGGAATTAAACGTCAGAATGAGGCTGTTGGTGGGTATCAGCACCCCTCCCCGTCTGACGAGAACCCTACGAGCGCTCGTCACGCAAAACTCTGAGAGCTCCTCGACTATCTCGTCCTTGGCGACGTCACGAAGATCGAAACAATTGACTACACCCCTGGATTAATTTTTGGATTCATGTGGTGTTGCTGATATTGACACGGTCTTTTCATGCCTGTCAGTCTCATCCCGAACAGTATACGTAAATTCCTTGGCTGCCATCGCCCTGCTTGCCTCCAGACCACTAGCAAACTCTACCTCTATTTTCCCATCCCTGAGCTTGTCACATCTGGTGATTTTTCCAAACTTGTCGCAGCCGTTCCGCCTCTGAAACGGTGAGAGGGAAGACAGCTTAGTCTCATCACTACCGAAGATCAAGATCCGTGGACCGGGGGGCGCAGATTCTTCTCTGCACCCTGGGGTTATCGAGGTCCGTCCCCCTTTCGGAGGACGGCTGTTTTTAAGGTGAGAAGAACCCATAAGGGATGGCTGGTCACCGCCAGGACTACCCCGGTGCTATACGGGGCGAACGACGCCTCCCACACGGCCAGGTGTAACCGGGGAGACCCCTCCCCGTCCTGACCGTGGTTCAGCGCCGCCGCCCCTTGACTCCTTTTAAGGTGAGAAGAACCCATAAAGGATGGCTAGTCACCGCCAGGACTACCCCGGTGCTATACGGGGCAAACGACGCCTCCCACACGGCCAGGTGTAACCGGGGAGACCCCTCCCCGTCCTGACCGTGGTTCAGCGCCGCCGCCCCTTGACTCCTTAAGCCGCCGCGCGCGGCCAGGCGCCCCAAGTGGAAATCCGCAAGGAGCACCCAACCGCAACGCGAGCGACAAGCCGCTAGACCCGTGTGGGGACCCACGGGGCCCCCCACGCCCCCGGATATCCTGGCCAAAGTGAAGTGTTGGGGCGCGCCGTGACTGACCCGCATGACGCGCCCCTCAGCCACCAGGATCCGATCAACCCGGGGGCGTGGGCGAGGGGGCACGGCGACCCCGATAAAACGAGGATGAGGAGTGGTGACAGGGCCCGATGCGGGAGTGCAGGTAATGTGGAGGGAGCGGGCGGGACAGGGAGCAGGAGCTCACGTGCCGGCAGGGTCGCTACGCCCTGAGAGGAACAGCTTGCGCTGTCCACCCGTTACCAGAGCTGGGACCCGAGGGGGCGCTAGTCCCCTACACCGACCGAAGCCGGTGCCCCTGCGGGGACGTGCGCTGTGCGCTGCCGCGTGCCGCTGTTACGTCTCCCCGCAAGAGCGAATTTGTAATGAGGGGCCCATTAATCAGCATACGAGCCAGCTGATGCTAGCACGCGACTAGGCACGTTGCGGCTAAGGTGAGCCACAGAGCTAGGATAAAGCGGGTGACCGGGGCTTTTGTTGTTGTTCATTGGAGTTTTCGGGCGCGTCGACTGCAGTGGTCATTTTGCGCCCATAACTATGCTGTTACTTAATTAGTACGGTGTGAAAATGACTTGAAAATCAATATCTTTTAAAAACGAAAAGAGCTGTTTGGGACCAAGAAAGGAGGAACTGTCACCAAGCACATCGTTTATCGTCAGGGTCGAAGCCTGTGAACCAAAGTGACGTCGTCGTTCTTCGAAGAGGCATGGACATGATATAATGACATGATGGACAGTCAGGACGGCACCACACCGCTGGCATAGGGGTCTGTCGGCTCCATGTAACAGATGGCCATGGGTGGCATAAGTATGCCCAATGCGCAGCCTGCATAAAACCACCTCTTCCCACCGCATACTGCGAGAGCATGACGACCACAAGCCCAACTCTGTCTTTATTGCCCTGAGCTTATTGCCCCCCACCTGGTCCCAACAGCGCTGCAATCTGCTTCTCAGGAAGGTCTTGACTGCCGGGTAAAAATCTCTGGCAGGGATAGGCAAAAACCGGGTATATGGTGCTACCGCTGCTCGCTTAGCAGCGGCATCAGCCAGTTCGTTGCCCACGATACCGACGTGACTAGGGATCCAGCATAGTGCAACTCTCTTTCCAACCCGATTCAATTGTGTCAGGCGTGATAAAATGTCCTGTAAAAGGGGACATGATGGATAAAAAGACTTCAGTGCAGAGAGACTGCTCAGTGAATCTGTAAAAATGGCGTGTGAAGATTCTTCACCCACTTCTATGAAACATATCGCCTTGGTGATTGCAACTAATTCCGCCGTAAAAACTGACGAGTGGGCCGGTAACGAGAACGATCGAGTGACGGACCCGCTAACGAAAGCACAACCCACGCCATCCGAGGTTTTGGATCCGTCTGTGTATGTCAGGGTATATCCTTCATAACACGCCAAAAGCTCAACTGCCCTGGATCTCAACAGGTGTGGTGTGACGTCTTTTTTCCTAATTTCCGTAAGCGAGGTGTCAATGAAGGGTGTGGTCATTTGCCACGGAGGAGAAGCCAGGCGGCTTACTTGCCTTACACCCCGAACAGGAATTCCGCTCTCAAGCAATAACGCTCTCATTCGGGAACCAAAAGTTAAAGCGTGCTGCTGCGGCCCATGACGAAGAGAACTTACTGCAAACCGCGAAAATATTGCAGAATATGTCGGGTGAAGTGGGAACTGCCGCAGCTTCAAGGCATAACGCATGCCAAGCATTTTCCTCCTCGTCGAAAGTGGTGGTTCGTGTGCCTCCGTTAAAAGGCTGACGGAAGGTGATGTGCGAAACGCCCGAGTAGCAATGCGAATGGCAGTATGGTGGACGGTATCAAGAACACGCTTGCTGGATTCAGACGCGCCATCATAAACAAAGCATGCATAATCCAGTTTGGAGCGGACGAGGGAACGATATAAAAGCATAAGCGTGCTTCTGTCTGCCCCATACGATGTGCGAGACACACACTTTAGTATGTTGAGAGATTTAAAGTATCGATCGCGTAACATTTTAAGATGTGCGTTATATGTAAGGCGGCGGTCAAAGTGTATCCCAAGATACCTGGCCACGGCCTTATTTGGAATAGAGCGACCATATAGACGGATGCTCAGATCATCACATCGCTGGCGACGACAAAAATGCATCGCAACGGTCTTGTCGCCTGAAAAACGAAACCCGTTCATGTCACCCCATCTTTCAACGCGGTCCACAGCCAGCTGGAGACGCCGCTCCATCGCTGGTGCTCTCGCTGCACTGGTCCAAATAGTAAAATCGTCAACAAAAAGGGCACGTCCGACCGACTGTGGGAGCACATCACAAATATCATTTATCATAACTGCGAACAGTGCAACACTTAACACGCCGCCCTGGGGCACGCCGTTCATTTGTTCGTACCTGTCGGAGAGGACGTTGCCGACCTGAACACGGAAGTATCGTTTGGCTAAAAACCTTCGGAGAAAAGCACCCATATGGCCACGTATACCATATTTAAAGAGCTTTTGAACAATACCATGGCGCCATGTGGTGTCATAGGCGGCTTCAATGTCGAAGAATACTGTCCCCATATGCGCTTTTTCTTGAAAAGACTTGCGAACCGTGGTGTCCAGTGTTAAGAGATGGTCCACCGTACTACGGTTTTTCCTAAATCCGCACTGCGAGTTACTAAAAATATCGTTGTTCTCTAAAAACCAAGTGAGTCGCACGTTTACCATCTTTTCCATGAGCTTGGACAGTGATGACGTCAGTGAAATGGGTCGGTAATGAAGAGGGTCCAGCCCACTCTTCCCCTGTTTTAGGATAGGCACCACAACAGCTTCCCGCCAGGCCGGAGGGAACTCACCTCTTGACCACACCCTATTGAAGGCCGCCAATAGTGCACGACGTGCACACGGAGGCAGATGTCGAAGCATCTCATTGTGGATGTCATCAGGACCTTCCGATACACTACGAAGTCTTCCGATTGCCGACTCCAACTCCACCAAAGTGAAGGGCTCATTGTACGCCTGTGGTTGCCTTGTAGAAAAGTTCACTACGGTTTTTTCGGATTGTGCTCTTTGCCGTAAAAACTGTGGGCTCATGTTTGCACCTTCGCTTCGGTGGGAGAGTGCTCGGGCGATCCCGTTAGCCACATCCAACGGATGAGTCACCACCTGGCCGTTAACACGTAACACAGGAAGTGGCACGGATGAAAACTGCCCGGAGATACGTTTGATCCGAGCCCACACCTGCGAAGTTGGTGTGAATCGGTTGAGCGTGCTTACGTACATACGCCAGGATTCACGTTTCGCTTCTTTTATCGTGCGGCGGGCGAAAGCCCTGGCTTTCTTAAAGGCTACTAAATTCTCCAAGCTACTTCTGGCGTCAAAAGCTCGGAAAGCACGTTTGCGTGCGCGAATTGCGTCACGACACTTCTCCGTCCACCACGGCACAGGAGTGCGACGGGGAAATCCAGAAGTGCGCGGGATGTAATCGCTAGCGCAATCTAGAAGTCTGTGAGTAAAATCCTCAATAGAGGGTGTCACCCTCACACCTCCGGTCTGACATAATGTCTCCAGTCGAGCCTCAAACTCTCTCCAGTCAGCCTTTTTTACATTCCAACGTCGTGGTCTTACACCCAACGTTCCTCTTATTTGGAATCGAAGCCACACTGGGAAGTGATCGCTGCCCATTGGATCATCTGCCACAGACCACTCGAGGCTCTCCACCAGCTCGGGACTAGAAAGACTCAGGTCAAGCGCGGAAGTCTGACCAGACGGCAGTGTAAAATGAGTACGAGTCCCTGTGTTTAAAATACACAGTGACGAGTCACGGATAAAATGTTCGCACATCCTTCCGCGGGTGTTCGTGCTATCACAGCCCCACGCGGTGTGATGAGCGTTGAAGTCGCCTAAAAGAAGACATGGTGAAGGCAACTCATGCACTAAACGTCTCATGTCTTCCAATGGAAAACCGACGCCAGGTGGAAGATATAAAAAACACACCGTGATGTGACGGTGATTAAAATGTAGGCGTGCGGCTACAGCCTGTAGCGTAGACCGCAGGTTAAACCTCCTGGCTGGCACGCTGTGGTGGACTGCAAGAAGGACACCGCCATGTGCGATACCGTCGGTTAACACATCATTGCGAAACAGGGCGTATCCCTTCAGCGTGCAGTGGTGACTAGAAGCAAGCTTGGTCTCCTGCAGCGCTACGGCTGCAGGACAGTGCTCGCTGACGACAGCCTGGAGGTCGAGGGCATTTGCCCTTATTCCTCTACAGTTCCACTGTAAAAAGGCCTGTAAAGGGGGCGTGTTAAAAAGCCGGTTGGAGGTCACATACTAAAACCGGGCACGTCCTAAAAGAACTGGGCTGCGCCAGTCGCAGAAGCAGACTTTTCTGACTGAGAGCCACGGTTGGAATCTGCAGGGAGGTGCCCCACTCTGGGACGAGTTCTGGGGCTCCCGCCGTCAGATGGAGACGGGAGACCGGCCGGGGCACGCTTGACGCCAGCGTACCCGGTCCGGGGTGGCGGCGAGGCGAGGCGAGGCGAGGAAGGCCGAGCCCGCGGACCATGGCCGCGCTTGACCACCGTCCATCCCTCCTCCTCCCCCGCCTGCGACCCCGACGACACATGAAGGTCCGGCGGCACAGCGTTGGTAGAGCAGGACGCAACTGAAGGACCAGGAGGATCCGACTGGGCGGGGGTCGCCCGCCCCGCCGGCACCACAGACAAACCGAAGGATCGCAGGAGCGTGATGAGTTGGACCGCTGACATGTGACTGATGCTGGTGGACTGTGGTACAGAGGTTTTGGATTTTTCGGCATAAGATACCTTGGGGTGATTAGCCTCATACTGTTCACGCGCCTCGCAGAAAGAAATGTTCTTTGAAGTTTTGAGTGATATAATTTCCTTTTCCTTCATGAAGGCTGGACAACTTCGATCGAAAGTTGTGTGCGGTACCTGCCCCGTGCCACAGTTCACGCACCAGGGCTGCACAGAGGTACACTGGTCTCCCGAATGCTCGGAAGATGCACACTTCCCACAGACAGCTCGCTTGCGGCAGTGTGGTTTTGTATGACCAAAGCGCTGGCATTGAAAACATCGCATCGGATTCGGAACGAAGATCCTGACTTTGACAACTGCGTAGCCAATGCGGATATCAGACGGTAAATCAGGCCGGTTGAATATCAGTATAATGTTGTTTGTAGGGATTTGGTCATCACCCCTCCTGGTCGTGATCCTACGTGCTGCCGTGACCCCGAAAATTCCCAACTCTTCGATGATTTCCTCCTCGCTGACGTCACGAAGGTCATAGCAGTTTATGATACCTTTTGAGAAATTTTTGGTGTGGTGCGGTGTGACCGTGACCGGCACGCTCACGTCTCGCTTTGCACCCTCGGTTCTCGCGGCATATACAAATTCAGTTACAGTCAAAGCTCGAGTCGCATCGGTGCCGTTTGCGAACTCCACTTCGATCGCGCCGTCCCTCAGCTTGTCACAGCGGGTGACTTTTCCCAACCTGTCGCATCCGTTTCGGCGCTGAAACGGTGAAAGCGATGCCAGGTTCTTCACATCACTCCGGAAGACAAGAACGCGTGGGGCAGGTGGAACCGACTCCTCGCTGCACCCTAAATTCATCGCAGTCCGTCCCCCTCTCGGGGGGCGGGAGTTTTTTGGGTTTGTAGATGCCATGCAAGGTTGTTCTTTATTTCGGCACCGGGGCTCCCCACCCACCTCGGAGCCCAACTGGGGGACGGCCCACTCACCAGTTGGTGGTGGTGCCGCCAGGGCTACCTCGGTGCTATACGGGGCGGACGACGCCTCCCACACGGCCAGGTGTAACCGGGGAGACCCCTCCCCGTCCTGACCGTGGTTCAGCGCCGCCGCCCCTTGACCCCTTAAGCCGCTGCGCGCGGCCAGGCGCCCCAAGCGGAACCCGCAAGGAGCACCCAACCGCGACGCGAGCGACAAGCCGCTAGACCCGTGTGGGGCCCCACGGGCCCCCCGCGCCCCCGGATATCCTGGCCAAAGTGGAGTGTTGGGACGCGCCGTGACTGACCCGCACGACGCGCCCCTCAGCCACCAGGATCCGATCAACCCGGGGACGAGGGCGAGGGGGCACGGCGACCCCGATAAAACGAGGATCAGGAGTGATGAGTGGGCCGGATGCGGGAAAATGGGTAATGGGAAGGGAGCAAGCGGGACAAGGAGAAGGGGCTCACGTACCGGCAGGGTCGCTACGCCCTGAGAGGAACAGCTTGCGCTGTCCACCCGTTACCGGAGCTGGGACCCGAGGGGGCGCTAGTCCCCTACACCGACCGAAGCCGGTGCCCCTGCGGGGCGGGTGACCGGGGCATTGACGGGATGGTGGGTCCGGTCAGGCAACGTGAACGGCTGTCTGCCCGCCCATGGCTGTGCGCCCTTAGTCACGGCACCCCACCTCCACCCTTTAGTTTACGATAATATTTAAACGGAGCTAAAACGGAACCCAACGCATCATAATGCGCCCAACTGGAAGGGGTCCCACACACTGGCGAATTATATCTGCAAGAGCCCGCTGGATACCAACCCCGGGACCCACGGCCCGAACCAATCCACACAGACTCCATGCACTCGGCGCCCCACCACACTCACTCCAAGCAGTCACAGAGCTGGCGCCCGAACGTGGGGCTTTCATTGACAGCATTACGAGGCCACAATCCCACAAACAGACTACCGTCGCCGAGCCCAGGAGCAACACGACGGGAGAGAGACACCTAAAGCAAGATAGAAGCGGGGCTGCCCGCTGACAACACTCATGTGCTCCAGATGGAAAAATTCGTCTTCCACGCCGTGGACGAATATGACGGGACGCACAACATCACGGAATGGATCAGAGAGCTGGAGCGGGCCAGCGACTTCGCGAGCTGGGGAGGGGATACGATGTTGAAGGTGGCTTTAATCAGGCTCAAGGGAGATGCGTGCGAATTCGTCGATCATCTGCAAGAGGGGGGGGGGGGGGGGGGGGGGAGCGAAGACCTGGCCATCGCTGAAACGTGCCCTGAAAGATACCACACGGCCGGAGGGGAACAGTGGAGCCAGTTCTTACTCCACACTGGTCAGCAAGAGGGGAAAACCGTGCACGAATGGGCCCAAGTAGTGAGGAAGCTATCGCTGTCTTCCCTGAGCCCAGAAGACAAGCGCGTGGGATCGGGATGCTCACCGTTCAGCGGCACTGAAAGCAACGACCAGGAAGGACACGGCGACAGCCTGGCACAGACCGCAGGACAACGGAACCCACTGCTGGACTACATCAGGCGTATCAACTTCGTGCGAGGACTGCGCCCCACCCTCCGACGGACGGTTTGGCGCAAGCGATGTGCAACGTTTGATGAAGCGGCGGCAGTCGCGGCAGAAGAGGAGGCGTTGTAAGCGACGCACAGAGAAGAAGAGGTTCTCAGTACGTATACGGACCGGCAGCCGTAAACCTAATCGAGACCCTCGTCTCCGCTATGGAAACCCGGGACGAGACACCGCGACGAGGAAGAGGACGAGCAACATCGGGGTTTTAGAAGGGATACCGAGCTGCAGCGGCCATCACAGCGTGAAGGCGACTCTCATCCGTGCCAGGAGCAGCTGCCGTTGCTCCGCGGGCGACGAGAGGCGTGCCGGTCTGAGGGAGCGTACCACGGCGGCCACCCCGGAAGGGGCGGACGGACAAAGTTTGTGCATTGACGCTCGCACCTGGAGCGCGGCAGGGACGAAGAGTGGCGACCAAGCCAGGGTAGGTGGAAGGAAGAGGAGATGCAAGATTTCAGGGAGGGGAAACTGCTTCTGCCACCGGCCCAGGCAGCTACGCTCACCGCAGAAACCCACACACATGGAAAAAACCGGTTTGCCAGAGTTTGGAGCGTCTCCCCCCCCCCCCCCGTAGCTGAAACATGCATTTTGCTTGGAAATACTGGCATTTCATGGAAGGAACTGAGTTCGAAGAATTCGGGTCTCACCCACCCCTTTGTAGCTGAAGATTTTCTCTGAGCAAATTCTCTCTGGTAACGTGTCTGCCCTGCTACAACTTCCCTCTCCAATTGGTCAGCTAAATCCGCCAGTGTTTCTCGGTCCATCTTCACTGCCCCCCCCCCCCCCCCCACCACTCATGGAAACGCTCCTACACATATACGTTGGTCAGTCGGAGCAAGACGGGCGAAACATTATTCGAAAGCTCTCGACGAGACAAATTGGACAGGTGCCTGTGTGTGGTTTTTCAAATTTGGGCGGGGGTCGGGTCCAAGTGAGGTCGAAGGATTCTTAGAAAAAATAACAGTATCTGTGACCAAAAATGCCCGAAATATTAACGTTTGAAATACAGAGAAAAGGTGTTTTGGACTATAACTGTCTAGGGAATTTGATGGTAACATTTATTTGTCGATATCCGTTCGTTAAATGCCAAAATGCAATAAAAAACAATTTGCATGACTCCAAATCTTTGGATTCAATAAAATTTTAAAGATCCGACATTTTGCACAAAGCCTAGCAAAACAACCGATAATTTGTTCTAAAAAAAAAATTAATTCAAAGAACGCAATATTTTGAAACTACAAAGTAGCAATTTTGTAGCCCATCTAATTTGCCATCTTTTTGTATTTCTTCATTGCACTCTGCTTAAAAAACGACGACTTTAATATACATCCTTTCCAATATTTCCCTTTTTCAGGAAAATGGGGAGTAGTAGCGTCACAAAAGTGGTCCTCTATTTGTTTTACCACAGATGTTAACTTGGCGTAGGAGAAGTCACTGCGAGGTTCATGTCGCTGGCGTAAGCGACAGTAAGTTTTTGAGGTATCGTGAAAGTTCGCCAACGGACGTGAAACCCGCCAGCCAGGGGCAGGTTAATTACATGCCCGCATCTTAACTGTCTTCCAATTCCTTTCTTTCCCAGTGAGAGAGCCTGGGAGCCAGAATCAAAGCTTAATCCAATCCTGGTAGCA
Source organism: Pollicipes pollicipes (assembly GCF_011947565.3). NCBI lineage: Eukaryota > Metazoa > Arthropoda > Thecostraca > Pollicipedomorpha > Pollicipedidae > Pollicipes > Pollicipes pollicipes. Next base: position 45,989,946 of record NW_023597054.1, on the reverse strand, counting down.
CCCTTAGGTAGCTGGCCGCCCTTGTAGACACTTCCCTTAGCACAGGTGACGGTGGTGGTGGTGCCCCCCCCCCCCTGGCGACAGTGATGGGGTCAGACGGGCAGGACGGCAAGGCGCTGAACATCCTTACTCAGCGCCGCATGCAGAAAGAGCAGCTGCCCCAGTCAAGCACTTAGGCAGCTTACGCCAGAATGGGGCCTTGAGAGAGGCGGGGCGGGGGGGGGGGGTCGGAGGGAGGTGCAGTGAGTGGCTACACTCTGTCTTAGACTCCAGAAGGTCCCCTGCGGGGCAGAGCTCCGCCTAGCGGGCGGCGAGAGGGCGGCCAGCACCAGCGCCATCTATGATCGGTCCGAGGCACTAAGCATCGAGCTTTGAAACATTTCTTCGTGCACAGTGAAAATAAAAAGTCACATACTGGTTTCAGCGATGCCATTTTGTGGACAATACATGATTTGATCAGTACATATCTTTATAACATTTTCGGTTCCAATTTCTAAAGGATTAAACCAATTTGGCAAAAAAATCGGTGTTCCACTCCGCAAACTTTTTGACTTGGCCATCACGAAAACTTCTCATAATGTGTTTTCAGGGCTTCATTCGTGATGACCATGTGTCGACACATCAGAATTTGACCTATAGCCATTAGTTGCAAAAAGGCCCCACCCTAATGTATAAGTATCAGTCGGCTAAAGGATAGGAACGTCCTGAAATGTGGGGCCAGCAAAACGTTGATGTTGCCCTGATAGTAATCCTACCCACCTAGATCAGATTTATTTGCATATTTAAGCTCCTCTCGTGATTCCGAAAATTCCTAGCTATGTACTTCATGAAGCAACAGAAACTATTGTAGCTACTGTCTGCTAAAAAGTGGAGGCATGCCGCTCTCTAACCCCATTTCCTATGTCTGTGTAAGCAGCTAGCACTTGGTGGGCAGCGTGCGCGGCTGCCCGGCCGCCGCTGGATGTTGTGCGCTGCCGGCTGCCGCTGTTACGTCTCCCCACAAGAGCGAATTTATAATGAGGGGCCCATTAGTCAGCATACGAGCCAGCTGATGCTAACACGCGGCTCGGCGCGTTGCGGCTAAGGTGAGCCACAGAGCTAGGATAAAGCGGGCGACCGGGGCATTGACGGGATGGTGGGTCCGGTCAGGCACCATGAACGGCTGTCTGCCCGCCCATGGCTGTGCGCCCTTAGTCACGGTACCCCACCTCCACCCTTTAGTTTACAATAATATTTAAACGGAGCTAAAACGGAACCGCACGCATCATAATGCGCCCAACTGGCAGGGGTCCCACACACTGGCGAATTATATCTGCAAGAGCCCGCTGGATACCAACCCCGGGACCCACGGCCCGAACCAATCCACACAGACTCCATGCACTCGGCGCCCCACCACACTCACTCCAAGCATTCACAGAGCTGGCGCCCGAACGTGGGGTTTTCATTGACAGCATTACGAAGCCACAATCCCACAGACTACCGTCGCCGGGCCCAGGAGCAACACGACGGGAGAGAGGCACCTAAAGCAAGATAGAAGCGGGGCTGCCCGCTGACAACACTCATGTGCTCCAGATGGAAAAATTAGTCTTCCACGCCGTGGACGAATATGACGGGACGCACAACATCACGGAATGGATCAGAGAGCTGGAGCGGGCCAGCGACTTCGCGAGCTGGGGAGAAGATACGATGTTGAAGGTGGCTTTAATCAGGCTCAAGGGAGATGCGTGCGAATTCGTCGATCATCTGCAAGAGGGGGGGGGGGGTGGGGGTGGGGGGGGGGAAGCGAAGACCTGGTCATCGCTGAAACGTGCCCTGAAAGATACCACACGACCGGAGGAGAACAGTGGAACCAGTTCTTACTCCACACTGGTCAGCAAGAGGGGAAAACCGTGCACGAATGGGCCCAAGTAGTGAGGAAGCTATCGCTGTCTTCCCTGAGCCCAGAAGACAAGCGCGTGGGATCGGGATGCTCACCGTTCAGCGGCACTGAAAGCAACGACCAGGAAGGACACGGCGACAGCCTGGCACAGACCGCAGGACAACGGAACCCACTGCTGGACTACATCAGGCGTATCAACTTCGTGCGAGGACTGCGCCCCCCCCCCCCCCCCTCCGTCGGATGGTTTGGCGCAAGCGATGTGCAACGTTTGATGAAGCGGCGGCAGTCGCGGCAGAAGAGGAGGCGTTGTAAGCGACGCACAGAGAAGAAGAGGTTCTCAGTACGTATACGGACCGGCAGCCGTAAACCTAATCGAGACCCTCGTCTCCGCTATGGAAACCAGGGACGAGACACCGGGACGAGGAAGAAGACGAGCAACATCGGGGTTTTAGAAGGGATACCGAGCTGCAGCGGCCATCACAGCGTGAAAGCGACTCTCATCAGTGCCAGGAGCAGCTGCCGTTGCTCCGCGGGCGACGAGAGGCGTGCCGGTCTGAGGGAGCGTACCACGGCGGCCACCCCGGAAGGGGCGGACGGACAAAGTTTGTGCATTGACGCTCGCACCTGGAGCGCGGCAGGGACGAAGAGTGGCGACCAAGCCAGGGTAGGTGGAAGGAAGAGGAGATGCAAGATTTCAGGGAGGGGAAACTGCTTCTGCCACCGGCCCAGGCACTACGCCCACCGCAGAAACCTACACACATGGAAAGAACCGGTTTGCTAAAGTTTGGAACGTCCCCCCCCCCAGTAGCTGAAACATGCATTCTGCTTGGAAATACTGGCATTTCATAGAAGGAACTGAGTTCAAAGAATTCGGGTCTCGCCCACCCCCTTTGTAGCTGAAGATTTTCTCTGAGCAAATTCTCTCTGGTAACGTGTCTGCCCTGCTACAACTTCCCTCTCCAATTGGTCAGCTAAATCCGCCAGTGTTTCTCGGTCCATCTTCACTGCTCCCCCCCCCCCCCCCACCATTCATGGAAACGCTCCTACACATATACGTTGGTCAGTCGGAGCAAGACGGGCGAAACAGCATTCGAAAGCTCTCGACGAGACAAATTGGACAGGTGCCTGTGTGTGGTTTTTCAAATTTGGGCGGGGGTCGGGTCCAAGTGGGGTCGAAGGATTCTTAGAAAAAATAACAGTATCTGTGACCAAAAATACCCGAAATATTAACGTTTGAAATACAGAGAAAAGGTGTTTTGGACTATAACTGTCTAGGGAATTTGATGGTAACATTTATTTGTCGATATCCGTTCGTTAAATGCCAAAATGCAATTAAAAAAAACATAATTTTCATGACTCCAAATCTTTGGATTCAATAAAATTTTAAATATCCGACATTTTGCACAAAGCATAGCAAAACCGATAATTTGTTCGAAAAAAAATAAATTCAAAGAACGCAATATTTTGAAACTACAAAGTAGCAATTTTGTAGCCCATCTAATTTGCCATCTTTTTGTATTTCTTCACTGCACTCTGCTTAAAAAACGACGACTTTAATATACATCCTTTCCAATATTTCCCTTTTTCAGCAAAATGGGGAGTAGTAGCGTCACAAAAGTGGTCCTCTATTTGTTTTACCACAGATGTTAACTTGGCGTAGGAGAAGTCCCTGCGAGGTTCATGTCGCTGGCGTAAGCGACAGTACGTTTTTGAGGTATCGTGAAAGTTCGCCAACGGACGTTAAACCCGCCAGCCAAGGGCAGATTAATTACAAACCCGCATCTTAACTGTCTTCCAATTCCTTTCTTTCCCAGTGAGAGAACCTGGCAGCCAGAACCAAACCTTAATCCAATCCTGGTAGCACCCTTAGGTAGCTGGCCGCCCTTGTAGACACTCCCGTTAGCACAGGTGACGGTGGTGGTGGTGCCCCCCCCCCCCGCCCCCCTGGCGACAGTGATAGGGTCAGACGGGCAGGACGGCAAGGCGCTGAACATCCTTACTCAGCGCCGCATGCAGAAACAGCAGCTGCCTAAGTCAAGCACTTGGGCAGCTTACGCCAGAATGGGGCCTTGAGAGAGGCGGGGGGGGGGGGGGGGGGGGGGGGTCGGAGGGAGGTGCAGTGAGTGGCTACACTCTGTCTTAGACTCCAGAAGGCCCCCTGCGGGGCAGAGCTTCGCCTAGCGGGCGGCAAGAGGGCGGCCAGCACCAGCGCCATCTATGATCGGTCCGAGGCACTAAGCATCGAGCTTTGAAACGTTTCTTCGTGCACAGTGAAAATAAAAAGTCACAGACTGGTTTCAGCGATGCCATTTTGTGGACAATAAATGATTTGATCAGTACATATTTTTATAATATTTTCGGTTCCAATTTCTAAAGGATTAAACCAATTTGGCAAAAAAATCGGTGTTCCATTCCGCAAACTTTTTGACTTGGCCATCACGAAAACCTCTCATGTGTTTTCAGGGCTTCATTCGTGATGACCATGTGTCGACACATCAAAATTTGACCTATAGCCTTTGATAAAAAATAAGTTGCAAAAAGGGCCCACCATAATGTATAAGCATCAGTCGGCTAAAGGATAGGAACGTCCTGAAATGTGGGGGCCAGCAAAACGTTGATGTTGCCCTGATAGTAATCTTACCCACCTAGATCAGATTTATTTGCATATTTAAGCTCCTCTCGTGATTCCGAAAATTCCTAGCTATGTACTTCATGAAGCAACAGAAACTATTGTAGCTACTGTCTGCTAAAAAGTGGAGGCATGCCGCTCTCTAACCCCATTTCCTATGTCTGTGTAAGCAGCTAGCACTTGGTGGGCGGCGTGCGCGGCTGCCCGGCCGCCGCTGGATGTTGTGCGCTGCCGGCTGCCGCCGTTACGTCTCCCCACAAGAGCGAATTTATAATGAGGGGCCCATTAGTCGGCATACGAGCCAGCTGATGCTAGCACGCGGCTACGCACGTTGCAGCTAAGGTGAGCCACAGAGCTAGGATAAAGCGGGCGACCGGGGCATTGACGGGATGGTGGGTCCGGTCAGGCAACATGAACGGCTGTCTGCCCGCCCATGGCTGTGCGCCCTTAGTCACGGTACCCCACCTCCACCCTTTAGTTTACGAAAATATTTAATCGGAGCTAAAACGGAACCGCACGCATCATAATGCGCCCAACTGGAAGGGGTCCCACACACTGACGAATTATATCTGCAAGAGCCTGCTGGATACCAACCCCGGGACCCACGGCCCGAACCAATCCACACAGACTCCATGCACTCGGCGCCCCACCACACTCACTCCAAGCAGTCACAGAGCTGGCGCCCGAATGTGGGGCTTTCATTGACAGCATTACGAGGCCACAATCCCACAGACTACCGTCGCCGAGCCCAGGAGCAACACGACGGGAGAGAGGCACCTAAAGCAAGATAGAAGCGGGGCTGCCCACTGACAACACTCATGTGCTCCAGATGGAAAAATTCGTCTTCCACGCCGTGGACGAATATGACGGGACGCACAACATCACGGAATGGATCAGAGAGCTGGAGCGGGCCAGCGACTTCGCGAGCTGGGGAGAAGATACGATGTTGAAGGTGGCTTTTATCAGGCTCAAGGGAGATGCGTGCGAATTCGTCGATCATCTGCAAGAGGGGGGGGGGGGGGGGAAGCGAAGACCTGGCCAGCGCTGAAACGTGACCTGAAAGATACCACACGGCCGGAGAGGAACAGTGGAACCAGTTCTTACTCCACACTGGTCAGCAAGACGGGAAAACCGTGCACGAATGGGCCCAAGTAGTGAGGAAGCTATCGCTGTCTTCCCTGAGCCCAGAAGACAAGCGCGTGGGATCGGGATGCTCACCGTTCAGCGGCACTGAAAGCAACGACCAGGAAGGACACGGCGACAGCCTGGCACAGACCGCAGGACAACGGAACCCACTGCTGGACTACATCAGGCGTATCAACTTCGTGCGAGGACTGCGCCCCACCCTCCGTCGGATGGTTTGGCGCAAGCGATGTGCAACGTTTGATGAAGCGGCGGCAGTCGCGGCAGAAGAGGAGGCGTTGTAAGCGACGCACAGAGAAGAAGAGGTTCTCAGTACGTATACGGACCGGCAGCCGTAAACCTAATCGAGACCCTGGTCTCCGCTATGGAAACCCGGGACGAGACACAGCGACGAGGAAGAAGACGAGCAACATCAGGGTTTTAGAAGGGATACCGAGCTGCAGCGGCCATCACAGCGTGAAGGCGACTCTCATCCGTGCCAGGAGCAGCTGCCGTTGCTCCGCGGGCGACGAGAGGCGTGCCGGTCTGAGGGAGCGTACCACGGCGGCCACCCCGGAAGGGGCGGACGGACAAAGTTTGTGCATTGACGCTCGCACCTGGAGCGCGGCAGGGACGAAGAGTGGCGACCAAGCCAGGGTAGGTAGAAGGAAGAGGAGATGCAAGATTTCAGGGAGGGGAAACTGCTTCTGCCACCGGCCCAGGCACTACGCTCACCGCAGAAACCCACACACATGGAAAAAACCGGTTTGCCAGAGTTTGGAGCGTCTCCCCCCCCCCGTAGCTGAAACATGCATTCTGCTTGGAAATACTGGCATTTCATGGAAGGAACTGAGTTCGAAGAATTCGGGTCTCGCCCACCCCCTTTGTAGCTGAAGATATTCTCTGAGCAAATTCTCTCTGGCAACGTGTCTGCCCTGCTACAACTTCCCTCTCCAATTGGTCAGCTAAATCCGCCAGTGTTTCTCGGTCCATCTTCACTGCCCCCCCCCCCCCCCACCACTCATGGAAACGCTCCTACACATATACGTTGGTCAGTCGGAGCAAGACGGGCGAAACATCATTCGAAAGCTCTCGACGAGACAAATTGGACAGGTGCCTGTGTGTGGTTTTTCAAATTTGGGCGGGGGTCGGGTCCAAGTGAGGTCGAAGGATTCTTAGAAAAAATAACAGTATCTGTGACCAAAAATACCCGAAATATTAACGTTTGAAATACAGAGAAAAGGTGTTTTGGACTATAACTGTCTAGGGAATTTGATGGTAACATATATTTGTCGATATCCGTTCGTTAAATGCCAAAATGCAATAAAAAAACATAATTTTCATGACTCCAAATCGTTGGATTCAATAAAATTTTAAATATCCGACATTTTGCACAAAGCCTAGCAAAACAACCGATAATTTGTTCTAAAAAAAAATTAATTCAAAGAACGCAATATTTTGAAACTGCAAAGTAGCAATTTTGTAGCCCATCTAATTTGCCATCTTTTTCTATTTCTTCATTGCACTCTGCTTAACAAACGACGACTTTAATATACATCCCTTCCAATATTTCCCTTTTTCAGCAAAATGGGGAGTAGTAGCGTCACAAAAGTGGTCCTCTATTTGTTTTACCACAGATGTTAACTTGGCGTAGGAGAAGTCACTGCGAGGTTCATGTCGCTGGCGTAAGCGACAGTACGTTTTTGAGGTATCGTGAAAGTTCGCCAACGGACGTTAAACCCGCCAGCCAAGGGCAGGTTAATTACAAACCCGCATCTTAACTGTCTTCCAAATCCTTTCTTTCCCAGTGAGAGAACCCGGCAGCCAGAATCAAACCTTAATCCAATCCTGGTAGCACCCTTAGGTAGCTGGCCGCCCTTGTAGACACTCCCCTTAGCACAGGTGACGGTGGTGGTGGTGCCCCCCCCCCCCCCTGGCGACAGTGATAGGGTCAGACGGGCAGGACGGCAAGGCGCTGAACATCCTTACTCAGCGCCGCATGCAGAAACAGCAGCTGCCTAAGTCAAGCACTTAGGCAGCTTACGCCAGAATGGGGCCTTGAGAGAGGCGGGGCGAGGGGGGGGGGGGGGTCGGAGGGAGGTGCAGTGAGTGGCTACACTCTGTCTTAGACTCCAGAAGGTCCCCTGCGGGACAGAGCTCCGCCTAGCGGGCGGCGAGAGGGCGGCCAACACCAGCGCCATCTATGATCGGCCCGAGGCACTAAGCATCGAGCTTTGAAACATTTCTTCGTGCACAGTGAAAATAAAAAGTCACATACTGGTTTCAGCGATGCCATTTTGTGGACAATAAATGATTTGATCAGTATATATTTTTACAATATTTTCGGTTCCAATTTCTAAAGGATTAAACCAATTTGGCAAAAAAATCGGTGTTCCACTCCGCAAACTTTTTGACTTGGCCATCACGAAAACTTCTCATAATGTGTTTTCAGGGCTTCATTCGTGATGACCATGTGTCGACACATCAGAATTTGACCTATAGCCATTAGTTGCAAAAAGGCCCCACCCTAATGTATAAGTATCAGTCGGCTAAAGGATAGGAACGTCCTGAAATGTGGGGCCAGCAAAACGTTGATGTTGCCCTGATAGTAATCCTACCCACCTAGATCAGATTTATTTGCATATTTAAGCTCCTCTCGTGATTCCGAAAATTCCTAGCTATGTACTTCATGAAGCAACAGAAACTATTGTAGCTACTGTCTGCTAAAAAGTGGAGGCATGCCGCTCTCTAACCCCATTTCCTATGTCTGCGTAAGCAGCTAGCACTTGGTGGGCAGCGTGCGCGGCTGCCCGGCCGCCGCTGGATGTTGTGCGCTGCCGGCTGCCGCTGTTACGTCTCCCCACAAGAGCGAATTTATAATGAGGGGCCCATTAGTCAGCATACGAGCCAGCTGATGCTAACACGCGGCTCGGCGCGTTGCGGCTAAGGTGAGCCACAGAGCTAGGATAAAGCGGGCGACCGGGGCATTGACGGGATGGTGGGTCCGGTCAGGCACCATGAACGGCTGTCTGCCCGCCCATGGCTGTGCGCCCTTAGTCACGGTACCCCACCTCCACCCTTTAGTTTACAATAATATTTAAACGGAGCTAAAACGGAACCGCACGCATCATAATGCGCCCAACTGGCAGGGGTCCCACACACTGGCGAATTATATCTGCAAGAGCCCGCTGGATACCAACCCCGGGACCCACGGCCCGAACCAATCCACACAGACTCCATGCACTCGGCGCCCCACCACACTCACTCCAAGCATTCACAGAGCTGGCGCCCGAACGTGGGGCTTTCATTGACAGCATTACGAAGCCACAATCCCACAAACAGACTACCGTCGCCGAGCCCAGGAGCAACACGACGGGAGAGAGGCACCTAAAGCAAGATAGAGGCGGGGCTGCCCACTGACAACACTCATGTGCTCCAGATGGAAAAATTAGTCTTCCACGCCGTGGACGAATATGACGGGACGCACAACATCACGGAATGGATCAGAGAGCTGGAGCGGGCCAGCGACTTCGCGAGCTGGGGAGAAGATACGATGCTGAAGGTGGCTTTAATCAGGCTCAAGGGAGATGCGTGCGAATTCGTCGATCATCTGCAAGAGGGGGGGGGGGGGGGGGGGGGAAGCGAAGACCTGGCCATCGCTGAAACGTGCCCTGAAAGATACCACACGGCCGGAGGGGAACAGTGGAACCAGTTCTTACTCCACACTGGTCAGCAAGACGGGAAAACCGTGCACGAATGGGCCCAAGTAGTGAGGAAGCTATCGCTGTCTTCCCTGAGCCCAGAAGACAAGCGCGTGGGATCGGGATGCTCACCGTTCAGCGGCACTGAAAGCAACGACCAGGAAGGACACGGCGACAGCCTGGCACAGACCGCAGGACAACGGAACCCACTGCTGGACTACATCAGGCGTATCAACTTCGTGCGAGGACTGCGCCCCACCCTCCGTCGGATGGTTTGGCGCAAGCGATGTGCAACGTTTGATGAAGCGGCGGCAGTCGCGGCAGAAGAGGAGGCGTTGTAAGCGACGCACAGAGAAGAAGAGGTTCTCAGTACGTACACGGACCGGCAGCCGTAAACCTAATCGAGACCCTCGTCTCCGCTATGGAAATCCAGGACGAGACACCGCGACGAGGAAGAGGACGAGCAACATCGGGGTTTTAGAAGGGATACCGAGCTGCAGCGGCCATCACAGCGTGAAGGCGACTCTCATCCGTGCCAGGAGCAGCTGCCGTTGCTCCGCGGGCGACGAGAGGCGTGCCGGTCTGAGGGAGCGTACCACGGCGGCCACCCCGGAAGGGGCGGACGGACAAAGTTTGTGCATTGACGCTCGCACCTGGAGCGCGGCAGGGACGAAGAGTGGCGACCAAGCCAGGGTAGGTGGAAGGAAAAGGAGATGCAAGATTTCAGGGAGGGGAAACTGCTTCTGCCACCGGCCCAGGCACTACGCTCACCGCAGAAACCCACACACATGGAAAAAAACCGGTTTGCCAAAGTTTGGAGCGTCCCCCCCGTAGCTGAAACATGTATTCTGCTTGGAAATACTGGCATTTCATGGAAGGAACTGAGCTCGAAGAATTCGGGTCTCGCCCACCCCCTTTGTAGCTGAAGATTTTCTCTGAGCAAATTCTCCCTGGTAACGTGTCTGCCCTGCTACAACTTCCCTCTCCAATTGGTCAGCTAAATCCGCCAGTGTTTCTCGGTCCATCTTCACTGCCCCCCCCCCCCCCCCCCCACCACTCATGGAAACGCTCCTACACATATACGTTGGTCAGTCGGAGCAAGACGGGCGAAACATCATTCGAAAGCTCTCGACGAGACAAATTGGACAGGTGCCTGTGTGTGGTTTTTCAAATTTGGGCGGGGGTCGGGTCTAAGTGAGGTCGAAGGATTCTTGGAAAAAATAACAGTATCTATGACCAAAAATAGCCAAAATATTAACGTTTGAAATACAGAGAAAAGGTGTTTTGGACTATAACTGTCTAGGGAATTTGATGGTAACATTTATTTGTCGATATCCGTTCGTTAAATGCCAAAATGCAATTTAAAAAAACATAATTTTCATGACTCCAAATCTTTGGATTCAATAAAATTTTAAATATCCGACATTTTGCACAAAGCCTAGCAAAACAATCAATACTTTGTTCTAAAAAAAATTAATTCAAAGAACGCAATATTTTGAAACTACAAAGTAGCAATTTTGTAGCCCATCTAATTTGCCATCTTTTTCTATTTCTTCATTGCACTCTGCTTAACAAACGACGACTTTAATATACATCCTTTCCAATATTTCCCTTTTCAGCAAAATGGGGAGCAGTAGCGTCACAAAAGTGGTACTCTATTTGTTTTACCACAGATGTTAACTTGGCGTAGGAGAAGTCACTGCGAGGTTCATGTCGCTGGCGTAAGCGACAGTAAGTTTTTGAGGTATCGTGAAAGTTCGCCAACGGACGTGAAACCCGCCAGCCAAGGGCAGGTTAATTACAAACCCGCATCTTAACTGTCTTCCAATTCCTTTCTTTCCCAGTGAGAGAACCTGGGAGCCAGAATCAAACCTTAATCCAATCCTGGTAGCATCCTTCTTTGAAGGTAAGACTTTTTGCCTTGCTCTTTGCCTGAGGTGAGTGTCAAAAATCAACACAATTTTTAATCATTGCACGAGATATACATCGTAGTACCTCACCATTGTGTGAACCACCATAAATAACCTTGAAGTTGACGGGTCCTGTACGGTTATTAACACTGCCTGCACCGACTATAAGGCTCGTAGGCCGTAAGAGTGTCTATGCCGAGCCGGGGCGTCGTTTTGAGCGTGGCCTTAAGCTTGGTATCAACGATCCAGCGTCGGTGATGCCAAGCGTCAAACGGGCGTGTACTATGCCGCATTGTCGAAATCTAATGGAATGTTACCGAATGGCGTGCATTAACGACTAATTTGATCTTGTCCGTGTGCCGTGTCCCGGCCGTGATCACCCGCCGTCCTCTGACGGACCTGGTGGCATGTCCCGACCATGACCACCCGCTGTCCTCCGCCCGTGACCGCCCGCTGTCCCCTGACCGTGACCGCCCGCTGTCCTCCGACCGTGACCGCCCGCTGTCCTCTGACGGGCCTGGCGCCGTGTCCCATCTGTGACCACCCGCTGTCCTCTGACGGGCCTGGTGCCGTGTCCCAACTGTGACCACCCGCCGTCCTCTGACGGGCCTGGCGCCATGTCCCAACTGTGACCACCTGCCGTCATTCGACGGGCCTGGCGCCGTGTCCCAACTGTGACCACCCGCCGTCCTCTGACGGGCCTGGCGCCGTGTCCCAACTGTGACCACCTGCCGTCATTCGACGGGCCTGGCGCCGTGTCCCAACTGTGACCACCCGTTGTCCTCTGACGGGCCTGGTGCCGTGTCCTGACCGTGACTACCCGCCGTCATTCGACGGGCCTGGTGCCGTGTCCCGACCGTGACCACCCGCCGTCCTTCGACGGACCTGGTGCAGTCGGAGGGCAGAACGTCTCGCCAATATCTAAATGCATACCTAAGTTGCAGTAGCGGGTTAGAACGCAAACCTTCAGAGCAACTTGTGAATCTTTTCCTTTTTAGAGGGCCTGGAGAACACGTCTTAGCATGCTACGAGCCAGATACGGCTACCGAGTTCATCAAATCCGAGCCAGCAAGTAACCAGCATACGTTACTGTCCAAAAGTCCGATTCAAATCTGAAGAGAAATACATGTATGTCCCCTCTGCATGAGACAACAAACGAAGTTCGCTCGACATGTATTTCGTAGACAAAAAAAAGAGTGGGAAGTTCAGCCCGAGATGGCGCTGTCTTCCGCAAAGGAGAAGAGAGCGGCAGTCGCGAAACTCATCCATAGAGGAAGCTTTCGCTATAATTCTGATATCATCAGGTCAGGCCGCGGGCTGATCAACCCAGCCAGGCCATCCGCATCAGACAATGCGTGCGAATGAGATATGCTGTCGTGTGGCAAATGTATTGGCTTCTTCGCGGCGAAACTTGTATCGTCACCAATGCAATCTAAGGGAAAATGATCGTGTGCAGGTTCTAGGACGCGCCATAATCCCAAACGAGCGTCGCGCGGCGGCAGGGCTAGAACGTGTTCTTTCTCGTTTAGCCGATGACGACATAGGGAAGGTAGTGCGCGGGCACAACCTCATACTGGAGTTTGGAAGTCTATTGTTCCCGAGGCAAGGGCACAAACCTCACCAGCACTCGAATATTCGTGAAAAGGTGCGGGAGCTTGGGCGTCTTCCCTTAGAGCTTAAGAAAAACGACAAGACTGCAACAATCAGAGACTTCGTAAAGCCCTTTCAAGTTCAGGGAGGTGACTGATGCTGTGAGGGCTCTCGGGGGGGGGGGGGGGGGGCTGAAGGATAAGAAGACCTATAATAGATAAGAATTCCCTCTATCGCTTTGAAAATTGGACACTGGTGTACAATGCGCCGGCACCCTTGAGTCCGAAGGGCTAATAGAGGACGACCATGCGGTACAGAAGGCGGCACATTCTCCGCTTCTTCCATGGGTCGCTATCTACCATATTAAAATACGGTGAATACTATGGGGAAACATGGCATACAAAGCACTTCAACGCAGAAGGGGACTACAATTGCGTGCGCGAGGACGAGGCCGCATGTCGGCTAAGGCGGGTCAGGCGGACGAAAGAGCTCAAACAGACTGAAGACGGGCTGATTGAGACGACGTCACCTCTCGCATGGGAGGTGGTGGTAACTCTGAGGCGCCATCGCGGCATCACTGAGTAGTGACTGCATCGGTCACTGGACTGTAAAGTTCTGTGGAAGTAGTCGGACATTAAATGCAGGAGACGGAGTTTTGTGACGTGACAGGTGACCGGACACGGTAGCAGGTTGTGCTTTACGTGCAGCTCAGAATCACGTTTTGTGCGTAAATAGGTTTGCTTTGTTTATGTTAACATCAGAATCAGGGGACGTGGACTCTGTTATACAGGCCCCGAGAGACCAAAACGTTCGCGTTGAATCCAGCGACCACTTGCGTACCACCATTTTTGGGGAACATTTGTTATATTTTTTGTTCTACCTCCAAATAATTTTATGCTCCCGGCCAGGAGCCAGAATGAATATTCCAACAATGATCCCGTACATCACCAAGGTTGGGTTAGTTGCAACTAGGTCTTACTCGTCTTAAATCTTTTATTCCCGGTCGAAAGAGCGGCGAGAAGACAAAAAAAAAACCGTCGATTTCGCGTAAAACCGGCCGGAGGCCGTACCTCCTATGACGGCTTAGTTCCGTGACCTGACATGACCTGACCATATTTTTAGGCCAAAAGTTGCGTAAAGGATGCCCCATAAGCTATCAAAAACTTGGGACCATTGCGCTACGCGGTTAGGGGCCATTGCCAAAAAACGGGGGAAGGTGCTACGACTCCTCCCCATTTCCTGGCGAGGGTTTGGTGGGCTTTCAGCCGAGCACTTGCGCGTTTGCGGCCGTCAGTTGGTCGGTGGGCGTTCTTGCGGTTTGGTGTCTAGCGTATGGCGGATCCTCGGTCTTTCGGACCAACCTAGCAAAGAATACAACGGGATCCACAGCCGTGGTTAGAGAGTTCATTTAGGTGGCCCGTAGGGAGCGGCGACGACCTTGTCCAGTGTCAATTTTCGGTGTCTCGTCGCTGCTCTGAAGAAGACTCCGGAGTTGCTCCAATTATGCAGGTTGACGACTGCGCGGCGCTACGGTCCTGCAGCGCCATCGCAGGCACAGATGGGCGAGTTCAGTTGCCATGACTAGCTGGAGTTGATTACTCCCCAGTAATCGTGCTAGATCTTCACTTAGTGCGTTGGGAAACCGCCTGGCTGCAGACAGTTATATCAAGGGCCGACGACACCCTGTGCATTAGTTAGCAAAGACGACCTGGCTGTCGGTTAGATGAGATGACCCAGCTTTCGGCGAGCATGGTGCCTGCCGACCGTATCCGATTCCTCGCAGCCAGCGTCCCATTGTGGGCAGTGGCCTTTCAGGTCTCTGACAATTTTAACAGGGAAGCTGGAAGCTGATAAGGGCCGTAGCAGCCAACTTATTAATCCGTTTGTGACGGCTCCATTGACAATGGGACTATTTTCAATGGCCGTCTGCCCACCCCTTCTGCTCGCAATTGCCTTGTCTTCCAGGAGGCTAAAGCTTACCCATTAGGAGTTCGATCTACCTCGGTTCAAAACGAGGCTTCCGTTCCTGAAGCATTTGGAGAAGTTTGTGACAGTTAACTGGCATTTGGCGGTAACTTTTTGATTGAAGATTGTGGGATAGTGTTTTACCTGTGGTGCACTCTCCCCCCCCCAATCTGTATGTTATTATCTTTTTCCATGATACGCTGACAGCCATATTCTCATAGACTGTGCTGAAGATTTGTCATGAGTTAGTACATAAACAGTAAATTTGGCTTTGGTCGAAAGTTACTAACTTCTTAGGCTTTCTTTGTACATTGCCCATGGGACATATGACTCACTGATGTAGCATATGTTAAGTATTAAACTTCGTCCTCTCTCGCAGGTTCTGATAAGCCGGATGATCCTCCCTCGCCGCCCAGTCCGTGTTCTGACGACCAGTCCAGTGATTAAGATTTCGTCCCTCCTCCGGAGGAGGATAACGCCCGCGACTCCGACCACAGCACGTCTCACGCCGTCTCTGAAGACGGTTGCGTATCGCCCTCCGTTCAGTCCAAGGACCTCGATTTGCGCCCTGCTTTGACGATAGGTTTCCTTACCCATGGCGGCGCGTCAACCCCTTCTGTGTTGGTCACATCTGCTCTCGTACCAGACGGTTAAGCCAGTGTCTCCTCAGCGTTTGCTAGATCTGTAGCGCATATCGTGAACACAAGTAAAAGACGTATGGGATCGCAAGAACTTCTGTCTGTATTCACCTACGAAATTCACCTACGATTCACCTTTTTCACCTACGAAAATGTGAAAATGGATTCACCTACGAAAATGTGAACCAAGTGGAGAGAGAAGGGTCAAGAGTCGTGCGGAAGGCTTTGTACCGATAGCGGGACACTCGCCGTCAGCTAGGTTTAAGCGGGTACTGGAGGCGATGACCGTTGACGACATATCTCTTCTTTGTACGACCGACGACATTATCGTGAAATTTGGCGAAAAACTTGCAATGAAAGCCATCGATGAGCACCACCATCGATGTTACATAAGCAATAAAATGAGAGAGCTAGGTCGGCTGCTGAAACAGCTGAAGACAGAAGACCCTCAAGCTCAGCTCCGGAGTTCATAGTACCCAGTCATTTCTCACGACTTGTGGAAGCGACAGGTGCTATGTGTGACTACAATGCCGAGACGAACCAGTGTGGCGTACCGTCCCTTGCGCTCAAAATCGGCCACAACCTGTTGAGGTGTGCTGGTATTTTGCGTGTGGAAGCTATGGAAAGAGGTGCAGATGTGGGCCCAATGGTAAGTGGTCACTCGTGACTGAAAAACGTCATCGGAAATCAGAAATCAGTAAACGAAAGCCAAACAGAACGTACTTCAAGAAGCTTTGCCAATGGTACTATAGCAAAGTCCCCGACCACTTCCAAAACAAAGCCAGACCAGCTCAAAATCATTTGCACACATCAAAGACGATACGCAGCATCATCGAACAATAAAATCCTGGCGAAATCGCATCGGAGCGGAAACTCCGCACCGCAGGGAAAGGGTGTGGGTGCAGCAGGTCAAGAAAGTCGGCAACGCACGTACAGCCAGAACCCAGGACCATGACCGCGCGGAGCGGCTGCAAATGCCCGCACGCGACCTGCCATTGCGATCCGAGAACATCGCGACGCAATCAAGACACGATGAAGTTTCCCAGGTTCACCACTCTTAGTCTGGTGGTTGCAAGCGACGAAGCAAGCGCGAGGCAAATGGAATGCATACATTGCAATGAGTAAGAAACGCTGTAGTCTATCACGAAAAACGACAAAGCAAAGGCGAATCTGGTAACACCCTGTACCATTCTCACCAAGCAAGCTAAACTATCGTAAGAGCACGAACAGGAAAACGCAAAGATCGAGGAAAATCGCCAATTGCTAAATCTCCTACCGCAACGTATGCTAGCAACCAGGCACCAAGGTAGAGCTGTCGACATCAGAACTAGGAACATTTTCATAATGCAACGATATTTTTGGTTAAAAAAAACGGTACTTATTTCTGGTGATGCAAATTGTGTGTGTTAGTAGTGAACTGTTGGTCTACTTTGGATAAAAAAGAACGCGATCTGCCGCTGTGGATCCCACTGGTCTCTAGAAAATACCCATCTACCCACCGCTCCTGCTGCCCCTACTTCCTGTCGCTGCTACTACCCCTGCTGTGGCTGCTACCACTATCCCTGGGACAAAAGAAAACAAGCGCCTTAGGAGGCACCGTTTTCCCGGGACCTTGGAACAAAAATGAATGAAAATAAACACAAATGAACTAAATGTGTTAAAATCACATACAACTTTTGGTACCAGTGTGATATCACAGTAATCATATTCAGCAGTATATTATGAACCGGCAGCTGTGTCAAGAAAGCTCTACGTCGTACCTTCGCCGTGGACAAGTTCGCAGCGTTCGAGCTGTTAATGGCACGACGGCTGCGCGCTGGTGAATCCGTGGCCGTCTATTTGGCGGAACTGCAGCAGCTGGTCACGTTGTTTGGCGGGCTGTTAGAGGAGGGCGTGGGCTGCGCTTATGTGCCCGGCCTGCCCGAATTGACCAAACAGCCTTCACCAGCCCCCTGGGAGAGAGGGGGGCTGGGCGTGTTGGGAACGTGGGAGCGACTCGCAATGGACGTGACGCATGTCGGTGGCGCTCACTACCTGACAATCATTGACTGCGGTCCCTCCCGGCTCGCGGTGTGGAGGCGCTTACGGGGACAGGACAGTGCCTGTGTGATTGAGCAGATCGAACAGTTGTTCTGTGAACGGGGAGCTCCGTTGGAGCTACTGACAGACAACGCTACGGCCCTCCGCGGTGCAGCATTTGGAGACTTCGCGCGGCGATGGGGGCTCGCGGTCCGGTTCCGTGCAGCTCATGCACCGTCTGGAAACGGGGTGGTGGAACGATGCCACCGAACGGTGAAATCTGTCGTGGCTCCGTCAGTGTTCGGTGGCTGAAGCCGTCTAATGTACAATGTGACACCGAACCGCCCGCGAACGCGGTACACCGGTACGAGCTGCGCGTGAGCGGAATTGACGGAGCGGTGGATGAGCCGGGCGTAGTGGTCTGTAAGTTTGGCGTTAGCGAGTGTGGGTGCGGGACCCGAGCCGCCGATGAGATAAACAGAGCTCGCTCGGCATCGTCACCAAAGTGCTGTACGCACAGACCGTGGAGGTCAACAGGAGGCCTCGGCACGTGCGCGACCTGCGTGTCGCCTAGGTGGAGCGAGATGACGCGAGTGAGGAAAGGGGGCGGCGGAAGGCTCTGATGTAGACGAGCCGAGTGCGTTCCAAACAGCGCCTCCGCGTGTGGATCAGGGCGCAGAACGCGAGGTCAGGGAAGCCGGGGCGCCGGAGGCAGAGCCAGGAACGGGAGGGAACATTGAGGGCCTGGCAGTTGACGGTCATGATGTGAACCGAGAGCCGGAGCCGCCGAGGAGGAATTGTGGTGCTGTACGGCAGCGCGCCCGTAGTACCATGTGCCAATGAGACGCGTTATATTATGTGTATGACCCTGCGTATGATGTGCGATGTGTTGTGATCTAAGATCATGGGGGGGGGAGGGGGAAGTGTGCTGTGTGTACGCCGAGCTGGCCAGCCGATACGTGTGGGTCGTCCCCTCAGCCGCGTCTGGCTGCTGAGTCAGCTGACTGCCGCCCGGACCGGCCGGCGCGACGACAGCGGGAGAGAGGAGAGGCGCGGGAGAGGTGTGCAGGGAGGTGCCGGTGACGTTTTAAATACAGTCAGCCGTGCTCTTCTTTGTTGCGTTATCTTACACTCTCTCATACTTCCCTTTCAGTGCTTTTAAAATGTCATCACAGTCCGAACTCACTTTAGACCACCAAGCATTAACAAGGCTCCACAGAACTTGGACACCGCTCAAGGCTATATCGTACCTCACCCAAATCTGAATCATGCCATTTACGCACAGAGCAAGTGCATTAGGTACTTTCAAGCCCCACAGCTCCAGCGACTCTAGCCGCTTGCGTTTATCAACCTTGGTTCGTTAACACCCACATCCCCATTTTTTTTGCTTGTGCGTGTGTCATACCACGTAAAAGGTGCGCCAGCAAAGCAGCCTGGTACAAAGACTAGCAAAGCCTGGAAGATCATTTTACTCGACGTTTTCCTTTTCACGACGAAACTCGACAACCACATTGCACCACTCGCAATTCATTTTCTTTCCATTTTGATTATCTTTCAAGATGCCATCTTCGGCCTAAATGTGAGCGGATTAAAAAAAAAAATCTTGAAAACTTGCACATCTTGTAAACATAAATTGGATTTGTTTGCCGGCCGCTCAAACATGTTTTATATGCACCCAAGAGTGAACAATTCATGGGAATGAGGGAGACACTTTGAAGCAGAAGAAAAGAATGTCAAGAATGTCACATCACGAACTTCCGGAGACCACACTGGGAAGCCGGCCCTCTGCACCTCTGCCGTCGGGATCGGCTAGCGAGGAGCCAATGGCACGTCACGAACTTCCGGAGGCCACCCTGGGAAGCCGGCCCTCTGCACCTCTGCCGGAGGAGGGCTTCGACCTTAAGTTTGCCCGACACTTTGGTTGGTTTTTCAGACAGTTTACTGAGCTCAGTTTACAGTTTACTGAGAATCGGCTTATCGTATGTCCTACTCTGGACACCACATAATTGTGTTGACAAACTAGTTGGGAGGGGAAGGATGTTACAATGCAGCCATGTTGTTTTATGTTATGGCAGAAAGCCTGGAGGAAATGCAGGCACATTGCAACGAATATCCAAAATGGCGAATTAGCTCGTTTGCCATGACCTAACAATGTCACAAAACAATCTTTTGTGAGTCCAGGGGTGCATGGTTTTAATTTCCTCGTAATGACATTTTTGGCTGCAGCTCTGTGTCCAGGTCACCACCGCCAGCTCTACCTTCCATGTCCACGGTATCGTCATGCCCAACGTGCAGCCAATGGGAGCGGGGGCTGGGGGGCTGCACCAAAAATGGTGTTTATGGGATAGGGTGTTCCCGTATTTCTTCACCACTGACGGTATTGTGATGTTCCAATGGAGAGCATGTGGCAGTTACGCGACGACTGAGCGGCGGGAAGCACTCCAAACTCCCTAGACCGCGCCGGGCCCGGCAGCGCTGTCCCCGCTGTCGCCGGTCTCGCAGCTGCCGGCCTTAAAGTCACCCTGCAAGCCGCCGACCCCGCAACGACCGCCGGCCCTGCAACCACCGGTCCTGCAGCGCAGCCGCCGGCCCTGTAACCGCCAGCCCTGCAACCGCCAGCCCCGCAACCGCCGGCCCTGCACCCGCCAGCCCTGCGCCCGCCAGCCCCGTAGCCGCCGGCGCTCCACCCGCCAGCCCCGCAGCCGCCGGCCCTGTACCACCAACGTTGCAGCAGGCCTCAGCCAGGCGTCACGCGCAACCAAGCGTCGGGCAGAACGAGTTAAAAGAAGGGCTCCTGGAGCGGCTGCAGGACCGCTATGATCAGACAGAGGCGTGCGAGAGAGAAGAGCATGCAGCATGTTGCGTCCCAGACGCTGGCTCGTGCTGGCTGTTCAACAAGAGCTAACGCGGCATGCCAGGCGCAGCGGCCGACGCCCTCGTCGACTTGGTCGCCCAGAGGCGACCCGATCGTGAGCAGGCGCGTTAGCCCTTGAGCCTCTCTGCCGCCAGGACGTGCACAGCTGGCACTCAGCTTCGCCACCGCTGCCGGTGGCGAAGTGGGCTGTGGAGGAGGTGATGTAGGCTTTGAGAGTGCTGGAGTGTATGTGTATCCGGGTTAGGTGTGATAGTGGTGTGTGAGTAGCTGAGTGGGTGTTCCGACTGATGTTTTAGATGTTTTGTGATTGGTTGATTGATATGTGTGTTGAGTGATTAAGTGAGTGGGATGTTTGACCCAAAGGAATAAATGCAGAATGACGTTTTTTTAGATGCATTTGGTTTTCGTATTGGGAAGTGCCATTTTCCCGTAGTGGAGGAGGTGGAGGAAGATTGGTCAAGTTCGAGAGCAGTGTATCGGCGTTACGCAGCCTACAGCGGTTCTACAGCCCCGTTCTCTGAAATATCGCGTCGACAGCGAGCCGCATACCTCTAAAGAGTGTAACCCGACACTGTTAAAAAAGCGCCAGTTCGTACGCATGTTAACAACTAGCTTAGTGGTGTGGGTGTGTCTCTGTGTCCGGATTTATTGGCGAGACGCACAGCGCAAACGGTTGCACTGATCGTGGTGCCATTTGTGCACGCCACGAGCGCAGCCTTCGTGACATTCCACGACACCATTTCACGCCGCTCCGACGTCGGTGACGGCCGTAGCGTATGCGATAAGGAAGCATTTCCGCGGGTTTCGTAACGACGAAACCTAACGTGCATTGGGAGAAAGACAGAGCAAGATCTGAGGATTGCAAAACGTCCGTCAGTTTGAGCTGGAACGAGCTGAATGGCCCCGTCATCAGCCGCTCGCTAGGTGTTAGACACAAAGCTGTAGAGGCATTCAAATCGTACATTCCACCAATCTTTCGGATGACAATACTTAACACGATGTAATGGACCCCATGGCGACGACGACTGGTGCATCAACCTGAAGCGCTCCATAAACATCACGGTCCGGGACCACTGGCCGCTTCACTTGCGGTACCGACCGGTGCACCCGAGCCTTATCCACGGCTCTTCCGGCATTTGTCGGTAACTTTTCACCGCAGACTGTGTCGTGGCCGTAGCGGACTGTGCCGGCAACGGACGTGCTGTTAAAACAGCTGCCTACCACTGCAACAGCCCAAATTCATGACGGTCTTGTGCGGTGATGTCAGTCACTGCTCCCGTTATGCATGTTTCGTATATGTTACCGTGGTGGCCGGTATGCCGTATTCAGGAGGAGCAGCTGGCGCCTGTACCCGCCGCTTTACCACCGTGTATGAATCCTCGGGACGTCCTGTTCCCGAAGACCCCCGTACTCTCGACGTGCGTCACGTGACGGCGCTCGCTGCTGGAGTTGCTGGAACCGACGTACCTGTGCCATACTGGCCACCTCTGCGCGAGAAACACGTGATTCCTGCCGTCAGCGCTACCGGTTGCTGTACTCGATGGCTTTGTTCCGCCGAGCAGCGCGCCGGACCGGTGCGCTGATATGTCGGTGCCCACACGTTGGGCGAGCTGACTGCGTGGTGTGAACATGATAGAGCTTGCCCGCTACGCCGTTTTTCTGCGGTGTCATGATAGGAGCCATCACGATGCTAAAATACAACAAAATGTAAGCGATTTTTTGCTGGAGGCCCCAGCGAATTCGCATCATCTGGAGATGGCATCATCTTTTGCTGACTTCCATGCAAGTAAATCAGTGCCTACGTACATTTACCCCTTGTTCGCTTGTAAGTGAAGTTGATCATACGTTAATGCTACATCGGCAGCATTGTGATGAAATAAAATAAACTTGTGAAGACATCAATGTGAAGTTATCAAGTAAATGCCAAAATGAGTGGATGTGGTGCTGGCCTCTTCACTTCTCACTTCATATCCAATTGCATACGTAGTTACGCTTCATACGATCCGTGTGCTCCAGATGGTACATCTCAACTAGAGCAAAGGCCAATGCAGATTCACTGGCACGTGCCACATTTTGGTAAGAAAGGTTTCATATTTCGCAACCCCAGAACGTCGGCTATATGTAAACAAAGTGGGGTGCCATGTTCACTTGGCCCTCTCTCGTCCCAAGTTAGTACATCGCACGCAATACACCTGTTGTCAGGGGCGCAATTTCGCGATACCATTTGAGGATGGGACAGATAAATACCGCAGCTGTCCCGAGATGCACGAAATCTTATTGTTCCCTTAGGGTTTTGCCCAGTTTTCCCCGCGAAGATGGGCGGGTGAATGGACTACCTCCCATACAAGCCTCAAACCCTTTGGGGTTGGGGATGAAGGGTAGAAAATAAGGCCCACTCCTGCCTGATGCGCTACCAAGCATAACTATAACACTATGGTAAGGATGATGTTTTGCTGATAACTATAATGATGCAAAACTTTTTCGTCGGCGTAGGTGGACTTTTGGCTGGCTTGCAAGCTTAGTATGTCAGTATTTCGTGTCAAACTGGCTATCACGTACATGAGCATTGGCCCGAATTTAAGACACACTTCCGTATACTCAAGCCGTCCCCTATTCAATGAATCTGAACAGTCTCATGGCTTGAAAAGAACAAGATAGATTACTTGTGAGTGGAGCAGAGTGGTGGTCAAAAACCATAGCCTGTGAAAATATTATCATTTTTATTTAGACGGAAGATTTGGGACGTAACCCATTGAGGAATACTTCTATATTGCCAATTCGAAAAGCCCCAGGAAAATAAGCCAGCTGGCGCTGGATAACCAACCGTGTCTAGAAGAACCTGTAAATCTTGCCGAAGCGCGGCGTGCGGAAAGAGTGGTGCCTGCTCCACTCAATGCGATTCATTGGCATTGATAGGTGTACTGTTGTGTCATACATGCACTGAAGGATGCACCATTCTTTATTTATCCCAGCTTGCATCAGGGTGGACGATATTGGTAGGTGAGTCACACGCAGTGTATAGGCGAGCTATGTGTATCACTCCGCGTGTATAGGCGAACTAGTAACACTACGGGGATATGGATGGGATCAACGTGGCGCCCCACACTCACAAGAAGTGCTCTGTTCCACTGAAATGCAAAATTGCGTGCTGACACTAATTTTTTTGGCCAGAAAAAACACTTGGAAAATGTTGACCCATTACAGGCGGTGT
The DNA here is from genome assembly GCF_011947565.3 of Pollicipes pollicipes. Lineage (NCBI taxonomy): Eukaryota > Metazoa > Arthropoda > Thecostraca > Pollicipedomorpha > Pollicipedidae > Pollicipes > Pollicipes pollicipes. The sequence continues at coordinate 45,966,407 of NW_023597054.1, read as the reverse complement.
GTAATGTACTCCGACCAAGGCCCATTGTGTAGACACTCATACCAAATTAGACAGACCTCTGCCTGCAGGCAAGTTTGTACTCCGAACGCGAAAATTTTCATAATCCGCCGCCAGCCAAAAAACTAAATTTCTCACCCTGTGACGTTTCTATGACGTCATTAATGCCGAGGCAACCTTGGAACAGGCTCCAAATAAACCTTTTCGCACTTTTGCGGGCGTGTAACTCAGGAACCAGATCGTTTTGGGTCTTAAAGGACATGACCGTGAACTGCATCAAAAGGTTCTCAAGATGGCTAATTCAGTTCAAAATGCAATACAAATGTGGAACGTTTCCTTTAAGCTCAGTTAGGCTACATTCATTTTTGGTCATTTTTTCTTTACCGTTACCCAAGAACAGGTAACCAGGAATGTCCTTCCTCTATCCCAGCGACGCAATAAGCCGTACGCCCACAGCAGAAAACATAACATCAAGTCGCGGCACTCCCAGCTAGGAAGAGGAAACAAACACAGAGGCCGCGTTTCATTTCAACTACTGTGTTATTGGTAGACGAACACAAGCCCCGCCCACTCGGATGCTAGGCTGCTTCATACCAGCTACTGACTACTGGAGAGCATTACATTAGCTGCGCAGTTGTGACCATCAAATTTGGGAAGAAAAATAAGTTTGAGTGGGCGGCAGCGCGACCGCGGTCAAAAAGCTGTTAGATGAAGGTATAAGTAACGGGAAAGATCTTGTGTGCTTGTCATCCATACCTCAAAAACATACACGGGAATGGAAGCATTTACGTTTGACGAATAAAGTATTTTTTGCTGGCAGGAAATACAACATTTTTGTGACCTATGTGCATTCCAAAAGTCCTTACAGCAGTGACTGAAACTGCTTCCAAGTGAAATGTTACAATGAGAACAGGAGTCATCCAGAGACAGGTTATCATCAAGACACAAGCTTAAAGAAATAATGTCCCGCTAAATCCCTAGTAGCCCCCACATTAACTAAAAGATCCAAAGCACTAACGCCATGTCGCCTGCCCCGCGCGCCGCCATATTTGTGGATGCCCCGCCGACTACCGAGATGTTAAAAGGTTTTGCCAGTCCAGTAGCCGACAAGTGTGACGTCACACCCTTCACGTCACGAATCCATCATGGCCGGCCGACCAATCATAGAACAGGATTTCGACTATTGGTAGTACGATAGTTAAAATGAAACGCGCCCAGAGAAACGGGGGAAGAGATGGTGCAGATTCAGCAAGCTTTTGTTGTCGATTGGGGCTTTGGGGCACGCCGACTACTGTGGCCATTTTGCGCCGATAACAGCTTCAGCAAGCTTTGTGTTATGCAATAGGCAAGGACAAATCCCATATGAGAGGGCTTAAAGTAGTCATAGCCAAAGTCAGCTAATGGCAGCCCGCTACAACCACGCAATAAGCTACAACCACTCATTCACAGTGTTAGTAAAGGTTGTACAGTCACACAACTCGGAGGGACTTTACATAAATTGCCGCGTACGAAACACGGCATTTCCATTGAGTACCACCCAATGACCCATTGTTGGGTAATCTCCCAATCATAAGCGAAGTAGCGGTGTAATGACTCACAGCCTTGACAAATTTTGTACTCGAAGTTTGAAAATTTGTCCTCCATGACCATGATTTTTTAAAAAGACTTTCTCACACTGCCTGCCAGCATCACAGGTTTCCTTACAACACACTGCCCTTTGTACACCCTTAGCCAAACGTGGCGATACTGGGATGGAGCCAGAAAGTTTACAACACTCTACAAACTCACGCCATAATCTGAGGTGATTTGCTGTGCACAGACCAGTGGAAACATAGCAAATGAGGTCATGCACACCAGAAGCGTCCAACTTTCCGTCACCATCCTGACAGAGACAAATAAAGGTTGACTGGAGTAGCGACTCTATTCACACACAGCGACCGTGACTGTCGCCGTCGTTGGTGCTCTCCACCATCTCCGGCACTAGGCCGCGAGGACCCACCTGGTGATGCGGCGCCAGAACGTGTCGTCTGCTCAGTCGTCCGCGCCGACCGTCGCCGTGCAAACAGCACAAGCTGCTTCGCACTACTCAGGCTGTCAGCCAGGGTAGTTCTGGCAGGGCAGCATGCCGGCACCGCCACATGGCGCGATTTCGTAAACACAACAGGTGGCAGCCACCCACTGCTGCCTGCCATCAGCTGCTGCAGCTGGGTCAGCAACTCAGCTTTGCTACACAGTTGGCACAATGCTGATATACAAAGCATACCCTGCTTGAATTTCCTTGACCACTTTGAATCTTACCAACCATCAAAATGAAAGCTGACATCTTAAGGTGAATAGTACACATGACAAAACAGTTTCCACTATAGCCCAAGATGCCTCCTGGGTGTGCTGTAATTTTGCTCCTACTTGCAACAAGGAGGTGGACAGGTGAGCCAAACAAACACACTGGTGAATATATCAATTGCAATAAAAAGTAAAATCACTGATGCATGTAATTGTCCACCATGCTCATTAACAAGTGAGTTGCTAAGCACAAAGGGATTTACATCATGTACACGCCCTTCTGCTGTTAAAGCAGCAACAAATACATACAAATATCTGCAAAAACAATCTTAAGTTGGACAGTTTGCTTGGCATTGCCACTGCTCCACCCTCCAACCCTTGCCCATGCCCCACCTAGCTATAAATGACTCATAACAGTCCACTTGCAGCCTGAATCACTGGCAGGCCCATGCATAGAACCTGAACTGGATGCAGAAAATTCCTGGAACTGACATGCCCTGAAGAGCTATAGAGGTGTAGGTGTACTTTCCTACCTAACGTTGGAAAAAATCATTGTACACCATTCGCCGTGTTTACCGCAATACATATCGTAAATAATCTCAAAACAGGTAGAATCATGCTCCTACCTTCGAATTTTGATAACCTCGATGGCGAGCCCCCGAGCGCCGCAAACACGCGGCAACCTCGACCCCAGCGTGACTGCCACGCTATTGGTGCGTGATGACGACATTTCTGCTTATCAAGAACCATAGAAATGTGCGGGGACCAAGGTAACAATAATAATGCAATGAAATATATTTACTGCGTATCCAAGCAGTCGAGCGGTATTGCACGAGAGCTGAAGATGGAGTTGCACGAAGTGAAATCGTTTAGGGACTTGTTAAAACTGGATTTCGAGACCGAGGACCCAGATGACCTTTTGAGACTTCTCCGCGAAAACGGTCTCATAAGAAAAGTAGGAAAAATGTGCTGTGCAAGAAGGCGCATGGTGGAAGGAGCGTTTGGTCAAGACATAGTGTTTGGCAAGGCTTGGCGCTGTACCAAGTGCCGAAAAATCAAGCGTGTTGTAGACGGCAGCTTTTTCGCCGGTTCACACCTCAGACCGTTTGTCATACTAGAGATGGCCTACGCGTACGTTGTGGTCGGCGTAAATGGAAGTGCCATGAAGGACTTAATCGGCACCACTCCCAGTAAAAAGATGGTAGTGGACTGGCTTCAGTTCTATCGAGACGTGATGTCTAAGGATCTAATGCGCGGCCCAAACGTGTCAAAGTTGGGGGGACCGGGAAAAACCATAATTGTCGACGAAACAGCCCTATCAAGGCGAAAATATAATCGTAGGCGACGGGTCCCTGGGGAAACATGTTGGATAATGGGCATTTACGACCCGGAAAACAAAGTTGGAGTTCTCGAGTTCATTCAAAATAGGTCAATGGGAGAGATGACACCGAAAATTCAAAAACATGTGGAGCAAGGTAGCGGGGTAAACACCGATGAGCACCGAAGCTACGGCTCGCTCGAAAGCCTCGGCTACATTCACCGCACAGTAAACCATACCCAAACATTTGTAGCGGACGACGGCAAACACACCAACCACGTCGAAGCCTACTTCGGCCGAGTAAAGCGCTTCCTTCGCAAGCGACATGCCACGAGCCTGGAATTAATCTCAGGTTATCTCGATGAGTTCATGTGGAGGGAACGCTACAAGACGCGGCTGTGGGCAGACTTTCTTCACGCTGTCCAACGCCAGTATCGCGTGTAGGCAAGTTTATGAAACAGGCAGACCAGAAAGATCAGAATAGGCCAGAACCAAGCTAACCTAACCTAACCTAACCTAACTAAACTAAACTAAACTAACCTCACCTCACCTCACCTAACCTAACCTAACCTAACCTAGAGTAGACCAGAGCCTAAGCTAAGCTAACCTAAGCTAACCTAACCTAACCTAACCTAACCTAACAACCTAACCTAACCTAACCTAACCTAACCTAACCCAACCTAACCTCCCCACCCTATATCCCCTTCAACCCAGCATCCCATTGGCATCCATGTTCCATGCCATATATAGCTGCCATAAAGTGAGCTTTTATTTAGCTGCCATGTTCTCATTTTGCTTTACATTCCCCACCCAATCCCCCTGCAACCCATGGTCCCGTTGGCGTCGAGGATCAAATTTCATGGATTCTTATCTTGGCCCGGTACATTTTTATGGTTCTTGATGCTGCTTGATGCGCAGTAATGTTGTGACCCGAGCAGTAATGGCGCCGGTGTCGCGGGTGCTGTGTGTGTGCGGCGCTCGGGAGCTCACCATCGTAGTTATAAAAGAATTGAAATTATTATAAATAAATTAACTATTATAAAAAAATATTATACAAATTATTATTATATATCATATAAAAAAATTATTATCAAAAATTATTACAAAATTATTATTATATATAATATAAATAAATTATTATAAAAAAAATTGAAATAATTATTAAAAACTCTTGGTAAGCAGAAATATTGTATTTACGCAATGGCAACGCAGAAACGGCGCTGGGGAGTCCAGGCGGTGCGGTGCGCGCGGCGCTCGGGGGCCCGCCATCGAAGTTATTGAAATTCGAAGGTAGGAACATGATTCTACCTGTTTTGAGATTATTTATGATATTTCCTGCCTTAAACACAACGAATGGTGTACAATGATTTTTTCTAACGTTAGGTAGGAAAGTACAACCTGACCGCTATAGGGCATGAACAGGGTCCAATTGGCTGGCAGAAGCTCCACATTTAAAACAAAGCAGCATAAACAAGGTGGGCCTGGACCACCCTATCAACACTGATCCTGAAATGTCATTGTTTTTGGACATGCCAGAGCCCGATGCCCCATGAGGGTACTGATGCCTTTTTGTTCAACATAATCTTTATATCGTGATTAAATATGCATGGACAAAGCATATGTCTGCGAGAGCCAAACACCAATGATCAAGTCCATCCACCAGTATTCAAATGTCCCAAATATACATGAATAGGGGTATTCAAATATTGATGGCACAACACACTGCTAGACGCACACTACACATCTAGGACCAGTTGGTTTCAATACCTACAAGACCTGGTGCAATGCCAATGAATATAGGCCTTCATGATGCTGTACCTCACCTGCATTACACTCAACTGTTCATGCCAGATAGAAAATTACTTCCATGGAGGCTGAAAGCCCTTTCCCATTACGTGCCCATGATGGTGACCTGGGTCCATGACCTGTGTTTAACAGTCCATACTTTAAATATGCCTGGTTCCATTAAATGGTCCCACAGATCTTGCCCCTTAGAGACACGCACGGTACATAAATGGGTTCCTTGAACTTAGTGCACAACCAAATTTTGCTCTTATACCTCCATGCACACGTACAATTTTGCTTATGCACCCTGTCCCGCAGATGGGTCCGTAAAAAACTGGGATATGATCAGAAACACCAATGCCCTTAATATTCCGGGCCACCCACACCAAACTCGCGCTCCACCCCCCACCCCCACTAAGCCCCGATTCGGACCGTCCGCCCACGTGACGCAGTTGACGCGCGGTGTCTTGCCGCGCGGACGGCGCGGGCAATGCAGAATTAATATGAAAACCAGAATGGTCACTACCGACACCAAAGTACGCCAACTGATCACCAGCTAAATTTGAAAGCCGAAACATTCAACTTAGTACCAGAAACGATGATTCATCACCAACGGTACCAGTTTACATCGGGATAGGGAACATGCCAGACATCAGGGCTAAAACTCCAATAATAAATACAAGGGCATTAGGCATGGGCGTCGGTCTTTGTAAATTATTGCGGGGGGGGGGGGGGGCAGGGGGCGAGCCGAAGGCCCGACAACCTAACCCCATCCATTATTTTTTCACCGGATTTAACCAACTTTATTTTGATTAACGCGATATGTGTTTCTAATATTTGTATACTTTATAAGTCTTTAATCCAAGCAATAAAGAAAAACGTAGGATTGGATCCAGGGAGTAGGTACTGAACGCACACGTCAAGCTGCGGTCTGTGGCGGGGATCTGGTCTGGTCGGCACGTCAAGGCGACCCTTTAGAGGCCTCCTTAGGGCGCCGGTGGCGCTGTTCTAAGGCGGTCATAGGAGGCGACACGCATTTTGGTTGTGGGGGACGGGGACGAGGTTAGCCATAAAGGACTTAGGTCATCGCCATATCCCAGAGCTTTTCACTTTTACATCACAAACCATTGCGTGTCTTATGGCGCTGGGTACGTGACGTTTATGGCATCGTTTATCCGCTCAGCTGTAACGATTTGTACCTTGTGTTGAGAGCAATGTATTCGATGATGAAAAGAATTCTCGGTTGGACTGCCCCACCTGCAGCGGTGAACTGCCGCACACGACGCCGACAGGGAGAGACCCACCCCACGCGTCCGAGCAGCACCTCTTATACTGCTTCCAAGGCTCATACCCGCAACACGATCTGCGTGCAACTGGCCGGCGCCACCGTCACGCACCGCCCCGAGCCGTGATTGTTCTCTTCACTCAGACATGAGTCATCGTCCCACTCGCCTTACATGCTGACACACTGTCCCGGGGCATGGTCCACCGCTACAAGCAACCACGACTTTTTCTTATGAGACTGGTGCGAGACACCACTACGCAGAGAGAACCAAGAAAATATTCTTCGTGTATGATCATCTTTTACCTATGTTTTTGTAGTATTCCGGCCCAAAACATTAGGGGGCCAAGCCAACATAGGGGAGGGGGCAACTCAACATTGAGAGGGGACGCCAGGACACTCACAAAATAATGCAAATTGACACCTGTGGTATGAGCAGACACCAAAAGGAATCAAATCGCGACCAAAAGCACAGCTTGTCCTCTGTAAATTCATTGGTATCGACCTCTGGCGGTCCCATTTTCCAACCCAACCGTGACGGTATGGAGGCTAAGTCCTATGTACGGGCTCACAGGGCGCATCCATAACAATGCAACACGGAAAGGGAGCATCCTAATGAAAGCTCGTCACGTAGGGATGATGGTGGGGCGGGGAGGGGGGGGGGGGGGGCTCTGCCTTTTTATCCTGGCTGCGTCTATGTACGCTCGCTATTTGACTTCTGATTGGATGGTCTGGGTGCATCCAGGATTTCGCCATGGGGGGGGGGGGGGGGAGGGGCACGCCACATTGTGGGTCCCCATAAAGTGTAGGGCCCCTCCCCCGCCCCCAAAAAATCCTCGAAGTACGGTCATCAAATTTCAGGATTTTAAAATGCTATTTTTATACGAAAGAACATCTTACTGTGGGTATCCCAAGAAAGCTAGGCGTGGTGCGTGTGTACACACATGGAGCATATCCATTTTCTCCAGGTCACGATGAACCCTGTCACTCTGAGGCCAAGTTTGTTGGGAATAATGGCAACATAAGCTAAGGCGGGCTGCTAAATACCATTGAAATCAGACACGAACTTGATTCCTAACATATTTACAGTTATCCGGCAGGTCGATGTGATCAGATAATAGCTGATGACTAGTGCAGAGTTTTTGTTTTGTTTGTTATGATGAATACGAATTATCCTAGCATTAAAATGCATTGTATGAAATGGACAAGAATGTGATGCTCAAGTATAATAGGTGTCACAAATTCAATAGCCAACCGCAATATTACATATAACGTCTGTGGCGCGTATTACTATGTTCGACGATGGCGCGTAAAAATGCATTGCCGCGGGCCAACAAAGAGGCTTCCGTCAACAAGGATGGTGTCCTCAAAGCAAGCGAGAAGAGCCCAAGACCAGCGTGAGAGGTCCCTAGATGATCGAAAGAGCTCCGGCAAGCTGAAATATAGGACCCCGGCCAGAACATAGGGCTCTTTGAGCAACTAAGGGGCCAGTGGGCGTGTGCGCACCAAAGACCAGTGTGCGTGAATAAATGCTCCTTTGCGATCAAGAGTGCCCGGGCAGGTTAAGGGAAAGGACCCTAATGGGAGTGAAGGATCCTCCGCAAACAGGATCAAGTGGAAAGGGCTCTAGATCAAAGTAGAGGGCCCCTGAGCATCGAGCGGCTCAATGCCTTACCTTATATCGGCTCCAGCAACAGCACAAGGCCCTCCGATCAAGTGGAAAGAGCCCGAGACCAATATGAAGGGCCCCTGAGTAAGTGAATGTACCCCGGCATATGTGGTCTAAACAAATCCGCATAGAGCCTTTCGGGCAAAGGGGAAGACTACGTGGAGGGTCTCTGACCGATCGAGAGTGCTCCAGACAAGAGCGTAGGGCCCCAAGCAAGCAACAGAAAATTGAAACTGCCCTAGACCAATGTAGAGGGCCCGTGAGCATATCGTGAGTGTGCCGGTAGATTTACCATGATAAACGGATGGTTCCCAAGGCATCCGAAACAACCAAGATGTCAATATATGGGGCCCGGCTCTAGCGTACAAAGCGTTTCCAGCGAATGAAAAGAATCTGTGGAAGGTCCCTGATTGACAATGGGTGCCCCAACGTAGAAGGCTCCTTGCTGATCAGTTTGACCCTGCAAGTGGACGTATAGGGTCCCCGGGAATAGTGTAGGGCCTCTGGACAGTGTAGGCAGTTTTAAGGCCTCCCAATCACCACCCTCTCAACCAGTGAAGAATAGCTTTTGCCTACTCGTGGGCCATCCGCTTTCGCTTGTGACCGTTATTGGTCGCCTGGAGGCCCAGAGACGCCCAGTTTTGTTGCGTTCTGTGCAAAAAAAACTGTGTCAGTTCGGCCGGCTATGGGAGCTCCCTTGGAGCCTGTGGGCACCTTCAGGGTCCAAGGGAGGGGGGGGGGGGGGCATGGGCTCATGCCCCGTGGATCCGCCCCTGGCTGCTGTTCAGTGTCAGAAAAGTGAGAGGGCAGGGGCACTGTGCCAAGTGTTGCTGTGCATTCCATTTCTTTTATAAAGTTCTCCCGCAGAATTGTAATTTCACAGCAGGAAAGTGGTGTCTTAGAGCACGCAAACAATCCTGTTTTGTGTGAGCTCTGATCTCAAAATCCTCGAATGAAAAAGGTTTTAAAGAATATTTATGACAACAATAAAACATGCCGCCCAAGCACGTGTATGGACCGCAGTATGGGCCGCAGGTAGGGATATCGTGCCCTCGGCCCAAACGGGGCCCGGGTCCGTTTTAGGGCCCGGGCCCAGCGGCCCTGAGGGGCCCCGTTCGGTGCCAGAGCCCGTGACAGGCCAAACCGTTCTTTTGTCTCATTGTGAAATATTTCCTTTTCATCTCTCTTATTCCCTTTCGGTGTGAGGCAAGAAGGCCTCGAGAAACGTAAGTGGCTCTGGCATTCAGGGTTCTGTGCTGCTCCACTTCAGCAAAAATGTGCCTCTGGCCGACTGGGAACCGCTTTCCGACACAGACTAACCTGTGAAACACTCTGCGCCTTGATGCAGAGAGCCACCTTGTTTCAGTGGCCCCGGCCAACGCCGGGGCCTTCAGTAACAAGAGTAACCTTGCCCCTGCTTCGTAAATGGGCTCCCAGTGTCCAATCTGACTCAGATTCAACTGCTCAGCATTGGTGGTCTCGGACCTAAATTGACCCCCTTGTCATCCCGGGGGCTCCCGACAGGTGCAACGAGTCGCTTTGACTGACCTTCGAGGACCAGACCTCCATTCCGAGATTGCCGCCCGGCCAGCTGTCCAGGCTCTCGAATCGGGCCCTTGATAGTCTGCGCCGAGGGTCCCAAAGGCCATTCAGGGCCCAGCGAGAGGGTACGCCCCTGTGCTCCCTCCATTCCCCAACTACCACCAGATGGCTGCGCCGCTAGGTGTGTAGGTCCGCACGAAACTCAACGCTAGTAAGCAACTTGCTTTCAGAACGCAACTCCAATGTAAATAATGGCACCTGCGTCCCAAAACACTCGCAATTTGATGCCAGTTTGGCACATTGCAGGCTTTACTGGCGGGCTGAATGATCTAGATTCTGGCATGACTTATTGATTTCTTTCTTTATATTAGTGAGTTGTTTCACCTATTTGGTTGAACCTCAGCCAATCAGCGAATTCCATTCTATTCAAACATATGCTTTGTGTGTTTCATGACGAACATTTTCTTTGTGTGTTTGAAGGTGAACATTTTTTTTTCACATCTTGGGTGACTTAAGTGGTCTTACGGTTAACGACTTCGTTATAACGATGGTAAAAAGTCCATCTTGGGGGCAATAATTCCATGATTGGTAAAATCTTATTTTGGATGCGATTCATTTCATTATGAAGTGTTCATTTGAGTAATTTCTAGCCCATTTTTGGTGACTGGTTCATATGGAATCTACAAAATGGCATAACCCGTGCTACTGCACCGCGAGTTCTGCATCCGTCACCAAACGTGGAAATTACTGATCTGATTTGAACGGAATCTTCTAGCATTGCAAGGCATAAGTAGGATAGAGAAAATGCGCTAAAAAGTGTGTGTGGGTAGGTGGGCAACAATGCAAACTGTTAACCGTTAACTGCTGCTGCTAACTGCTGCTAACTGCTAACATTTGCCACTTTCTCAGTTTTATTTGCGCTGTCTTACTTTTGCACAACCATAAACATGCATGCCGATTTATCTAGCTCCCCAGCCATCTTCCTGAAGATGCGTTATCTTTTCCGTTTACCTATTGGCCATCGCATAGCATCGCAACCACGGATCCGACGCTGCGCCGCCTATGGAGACTGCAACGCCGGGTGCTGAGCCTGCCGTTGCTAAAATTTGCGAGTGCGCATGATCAGACCCATGCTATATAATTTCTATCAGTAACTTACCCTGACTGAATGCAAAACATCTTACGGCGAACATGGGTTAGCCATGTCAATATACATTTGGGACCCCACTTCGATCTACAATATTCTTTATATCCTCTCAATGTCTCTAAGGAACAGAGGAAACAGAATTGGACTCTATATAACAATTGTGGGACCACCTGCAACGCTCAGAGATGTTTTTGCGTCAATGAGCGTTCCTACCTTTATCCCCCACCATCCAACAAAGTGACATTATGTGTTCCTGTAAGCGCCTCCGGATCGACCAGTGGATCTCGCCCCGTGTCACCAGAGCGACAGACGATGTCCACCACCATATAACGGAATGGTCCTAGAGCCCTTTACCGGCATCAGGTATGTGTCCCTAGTGTTCTACTCAGAGGGCCCCTCACCCGGAAGGAAATCAGGGGTATCTTTATTCCTGAATAGAGTGGGTCAAAATGAGTTCAAAAACAAACGAGGGCCTCCAATCTTTTCTTGAGAACGTCCATTCTTTTGCAGAATCGATTAGTGAAACAAATTACATCAAAAGGTTCGAACATGCGTGCCTGCAATCTCGAGAGCAAGACTGTGATGGCCCGGATTGCAGCTTCCGTAGAACAGAACGGAGCTGGCCAGTGCAAGTGACACCAGGAGGCAGCCGCCGTGGTTAATCTGTCCGATTAGCAGTTACAGCAGCACGAATAATAAACATTTTTCCTTAACTCTTCCAGTTCCACCACCAGATTCCAGCACTACCTTGCGGAGCTGTAATGGCCAAGCCGATCACCCGGTCATCAATCTAAAAATTGCACAAGCGAAATATACGCCCAGGCTACCATCTAAATGTAAAATTCGATGTCCTTAAATATTCAGATGTACCTCCTTCACAAGCGTTCTCATTTTTGTTCACCCGTTGGCCACAACTTAATGTTAGCCACTGGGCACACGCCGCGCGGCCTGGGGGAACTGCAACGCCTGGCGCTCAGCTTTTGTTGCTAAGATTTGCGAGCGCGCATGCTCAAAACTACGTTACATGATTTGCATCACTAATCGACTGAAGTGGTCAAAAGTAGGTGTATAGTATTCACTGTGTATCGACTGTCATGGTGTTCAAAAGCAGTATCATTTTCGCCATCCGTTGGCCACGACTCAATATTAGTCACTGGACCGATGTTGCACGGCCTACGGGGACTGCAACACCTGGCGGCGAGGCCTTTGTTGCTAAGATTTGCGAGAATGTTCAAAACTACATCAGGTGACTTGTATTGCCCATCGATCCTGGCTGAATGTTAGACATTTCCAGACAAGCATGGCTTACCCAAAACAATATACCCTTTTACACATTTCCATTTGCAATTTACCTCGCGACGTCCTTCATATGGCTATAGGAACCATAGAAAAAATCTGGCCAAGTTTTTGACTGTTATCGGTATAGAAAAGTCCAACGAACCATTGTAAATTTAGAGCACCGGTGATTTATTCCGTGCAGTCGTTCAACGCCTGATTTCTGGCGCTCATACACTTCAAAATGCAAACAGAATGGATATCGCGGTAGCGTCTGATTTCTGGCTCTGCTCTAGCTACACAATATATAAATATCAATAAAACGAAGGTAGCCTTGTCCCTTGTTAATGATTAGGCTATGTACGGCGATCTTTTTTTAATGAGGGGGGGGGGGGGGGGGGGGTTGTCGCCACCACGGGGCTTTTGTCAAACTCGTGCCTCCCTCTTGGCAAGGCTCTGGCTACGCTCCTGCCTACATACAACAGTGGATCAAGCCGGCTGAGTTGAATAAGGGGTGACTGAATGTCGGTTGGACAAGCTCATACCTAAGGTAGACAGCTTTATATAAGCTTTTTCTGCGGTGGTGTGGTGTAAGGAAAGATAATTCGGGAAAACGTACTGCTGCAGATGTCCAATATACGTTTTACACACCAATAAGTAGCAATGGTGATCCTTACATATGCAGCAAAGCAACCATACGATCATTTGTCCGTGAAGTTAGCGATTTACTCACCGGTTTATTCAGCGACGACCATCGATTTCTCTGAAAACAGTCTCAAGGTCAATGGAGGCATGAGAACACCAAAAATGACCCTTATTTTGCAATATCATGTGACCTTCAAGATCAAAAGCTATGTCAAAGGACGGGAAACTCGATATCACCCAAAAATTACCGGCCGGTTCTCAACGTGCAGGTGTCAGAGTGCTCACCACGGAAAGAGCTAGCGTTCGTCAGAAAGTCCTGACCTCTCAAGGTCACCCTTCAAGTTCAAACACGGAATCAAAGGACGGGGAACTCAATATCACCCAAACATTACCGGCCGATTTGAAAACTAGAAGCATAAAAATATTGAGAAATGCAAGAAGTAGCGTCCGTCAAAGGAGTCTTGACATCTCAAGGTCATTCTTGAAGATCAAACGCGGACTCAGAGGATGGGGAACTCCGTATCACCCAAAAACTACCGGCCGATATTCAACTCGCAAACATCAGAATGTTCACTTTAATTATTAACCATGCAAGAAATGCTGAAATATTAACTTTAAAGGGTGACCTTGAGAGGCCAGGACTTTTGATGGACGCTAGGTCTGTGGACGGACGCTAGGTCTCTCTGCTAGGTCGGTCGCTCTGTGGTGAATATTCTGATGTTTGTAAGTTTAAAATCGGTCGGTAATTTTTGGGTGATATCGAGTTCCCGCGAAGTGAAGTTCCCCTGTGACTGTTGCGCTTGTAAATATTTTGATGCCTCTAATTTTCAAATCGGCCGGTAATTTTTGGGTGATATCGAGTTCCCCGTCCTTGACCCCGCGTTTGACCTTGAAGGGGGAGTTTGAGATGTCAAGACTTTCTGACGGACGCTAGTTCTTTTTGTGGTGATTATTCTGACATTTGCAAATTGAAAATCGACGGGTAATTTTTGGGCGATATCGAGATTTTCGTTCTTTGATCCAGCTTTTGACCTTAAAAGTCACATGATATTGCAAACTAAGGGTCATTTTTAGTGTTCTCATGCCACAATTGACCATACGACCTTTTTCAGGGAAATCAGAACTCGTCGCTGAATAAATCGCCGAATAAATTGCTAACTTCACGGACATTAAGATAAGTTCGCAGTCAGCTATGCGGGGACCGCCGGGCCACGGCGCTGGCCGGCAACGGCGGACGGGTACAGGGTTCAGATGATAAATATATGGTAGAAAAGTATCATTCTGTGACTTGGTTTTTACAGGAAGAACTCCAGTTTAATGGGTTTGGAACGTTATTTTAGTCAGTAAACTTTGGAAGCTCCAGAATTTGCTTCCGCCTAACATGCTGCGACAAATCTTACTTCTAGAAAAGTAGCCCACGAAATCTAGGCGCATGGAAATTCAGACGCACAATGGACCACCGCTTTGCATTCAAAATTCTGGCCAGCCTTCGTCGAGGTCCTATTTTGGTAACTTTTCTGTGGAAGTAGATGCCTCCTCAATGACCCAAAATGCCCACCAGCTCACGAAATTTTATTTTAATTTTAAAAAGTTTGCTCCCTGCCCACGGGACAGCAATGTCTAAGTGACTGAATAATCATTGGAAACTGGACAGCCCTTTTTACCGAATGACAGATGAGTCGAATAGGCAAAATTGTGCACCAATAAGAAACAGGTGCGGGTGCATATCTAGCACAGCAGCAATGAAATTCAGTTTCTTTCCAAATATGTCATGTGAATTAAGAGCGGACAATAACCTCCATCTCTACCCCCCCCCCCTTCCGAACCCCCGGTCACTGGGTATGCTTTCCAGAAAAAGTCCCTGAGGTGTACCCTGAACCTGCTCCCCTCACTTTTTGAAACGTTCCTACGCCTAATGGCTAAAAATGCACGTCACACTGGAATACAATTTTCAGCATGAACTTCATTCGAGCGCGTCGCCATGAGACGCAGATTCAGCTTTTGGGGGCCATCCGTAGGTTGTGCGATTTGGGTCCGTCCGTAAGTTCCCCGGCATGGGTGTCGATTTCTGAAAGTGCTTGATGAATGGGATTAAATAACTGCATAGAATAAGCCTACCTGTAATTTGCTTTGGTCGTGACCTCTGAAACAATGAGGGCCTCTGTGTCGGCCAGGGCCCGCGGGGTCTAATATATAGTCATGTGACAGCAAGGGGCCCGGAGTCGACCAGTGCAGCATTTTCTGAACAGGGTCAGAGACGGGCACCCTAATGCCAGAGGGCCTCTTGCGTTGGTTAGTGTCTGGTTAGAGTCCGACAAGAGCCCTGCGCTGTAGCGGAATATCCCTTGACGTTTCCCCTGTCCAGAAAATATAATGTGTCCCCTAGTGTTCTACTCACCGTGCCCGGAAAAGTAAATGGTTTTTATAGCGTTCCATATCAAGGCGTATCAAGATGAGCTCAGAACTAAAGAAGCGCACACAAACGAGGATGTCTGTCCTTGTTCAGAACTAACGTGCAAAACAACTTACATAAGTTTCCATCAACCCAAGCATTGGACGCTGCAGATAACACAGGGCGGCGGACATCAGTCACGCGAAAGCAGGCCTCGTAAAGCACTATTTCCGGAGGTCTTTCACCACCACTTCACACAGTCCAATATTGGTCTGAGGTGCGTATTTCACCTGCATAATTTTGACATGATGTTCCGAACACATAAACAGCGACAGCAATACAAAAAGTATTCTACCTTCACTTGCCTAGTTTCACTTCCAACTTCCAGCATCCGTTCAGGATGATGCGAATGTTTATCCGTTCCTGACAAGGTACTTCTGGCAGAAACGCCATCGTTTTCGTCCACTCACTGACCATCGCCTAGTGCTAACAGACGCCGCCCAGCCTATGGGGACTGCAACGCCGGACGTGGGGCTGTGGTTCCTGAGACTTGCGGGCGCGCAAGGGCAAAACCATGTTGTGCAATTCTTCCACTACTTTATTCAGAAAGGCTGAAACTTTAGACAAGGGCGTGGATTGGCAATGCCAATACCAAATTATAGCCACATCTCAGCATGCGATCTACATTGACAATGTCTCTGTCGGACTCCAAAAAATTCCGGGTCAGCCCCCAATTGACATCGGACTAGGAAGATCTCACACAACTCAAGGAGGACTAACTGATGACGAGTGACCCTTTCAATTTATTTGCTGAGAAATACAAGCATATCTATACCTTTTGTTTCAGTTAAACAAGGCATATTATTAGCATAGCACAAATAAGATTAATGCCCATAAATTTTGGGAGCAGGAGCCCTTTCATCAGGAGAGGGCCCGCTGTTAACTGTGCACCCCTTCCCCACCCTTACCGAGCTCTGGCTGCGCCCCTGCTCGGGTGAGCTCATTGAACACCGAGTATGCGTACACAAGTACAGTGGGGTGGTCGGTCGAACTGAAGCTGGTGAGGGTTGCTTTCCCTTCCGAAGCACAACAGCTCTGAGCAGTGTACCCTAGATGTCCAGCAGGCTCACAATGCATGTATACGGAATCGAGCGGAGAAAATAATTCTTAACAGAAGGACATCTGCCTGAGCGTATTTGGAAAACGCTTGAGGACCATGATCTGAATTGATACGTGGATGAGTGCTGATGTTTCGTTTTACATAAACTGGAATACATTTATTTTATTGATTAAATTTTGGTGTGTCAAGCATATGTGTGTTAACAGGTTGCGATAGTCACATGTATTGTAGACACTATATTGTCATAAATGCACAAATATATGCGCCACAAATTACTTCGTACATCATGGTAAATTATCCGCAAATTTCACTGTTCAGTGTGCAAAAGGGACGTATCACTAACGATCTGCTTAGCTTGCGTTCTCAAAAGATAATACAAACGGCTAGGTTCAGCAATAATTGGTTTGTGTGACGGTGAAAATGCATGTTGATAAGACAGGAGTATTAGCCTTATTCCTCGGAAAAAAAACAGGAAAATGGAGATATAGTTAGGTTGATATTTCGGTAACATGCCTTTATCGAAACGATGGCAGAAGTCATATCTGAATAATAGCAGAAGTGTCTTACATATGTCAATAATATTTTTCGCTAATGCACTGAACAATTTACGGAAACACATGTCATATCACTATTCAAACGTCGAGAAGTGATTAAGCTTGAGCCTGCAGTTTCTGGTACCTTCGGTTTGGGAAAGCTCTTAACAGTCTTCTTAAGTTGGGCTGCAACCGTAAATGATTGTTTTTTCTGTTGCGGTTTGTTTTTGTTCAGCGTGACGAGAATACGAAACAACCGGTATACGTTTTCTTCAAACAATTCTGTGATCTCATCTTTCCGTGCCTCCGATACAACCTCCCCGCACGCCCCCCCCCCCCCCCCACACTATCTCATTTCCCGCATTTGCGCAGTCGGCTTCAACTCAGTCCGAGCCCAGCCTGGAACCCAATATATTACTTCTTCCTTGCCATGCAGCCTAGAAGCCCAGTTTAAACTTGCATACAACAATTTACTGGGCGCAGTGAAAGGCGCTCACCAGGCAACACATGTCGTGCTAGGCTTGGAGCATGCCTAAGGTGTGGTTGAGAGCATCATGATGGTTGGGGTGGGGCTCGAAACGCATACATGGTTTCCATACGGGGACATGACCTCGAGAAGTCCTGCATATTGGACGTCATCCTCCAGTGCTTCTCGCCAATGGTTTGAATTCTGCCATGTACTCAGCCGCACCGGCCGTCCAGGCCCTTCGCTCTTTGGTGGTCGACAATTTCAAATCCCGCCACAGATCAATCTTAAATGTGAGGCCACGGCAAGTTCCGAGGCTGGGAAAGGACTGCTTTTGTGACTTGACTATTCCATTGTATAGGGCCGGCGTGCCTGCATTCTTCGCAGCAACGGTTATCCTGACATTAGTTGAATGACGTGAATGAACATTTCGGTTGTGTGCATGATATTGCAAGTTGTGGTGATGAAAGAGGCTTTCGGTGATACGCCGATTTCTGATGACGCCACTGGGCATGGATGTCATTGCTATGTCATGTCATATGGCACGGCATTACGCTGCTGGCGACAATTTTGTCCGCAGAAATTCGGTTGGTGACAAATGATATACGTTTACAACCCTTGCCAAACACACATATCTTGTCAAAGCAAAAACAGAAAATGCTTTGAACACGAATTTTTAAAAGCTTGACGAGCTGAGTTAGCGCACTCAACTCAGCATATGATATCTTCCGCCTTCCTTATACCTGCGAGACAATAAGTTAGGGCTTGCTCTAGATTGAATATAATTCTAAGCTTCCATTTTTATATCCTGCTCATTCGCAGGCTCGAAAAGGTTGGTGGCGGCCGCAAAATCACCACTGGCGGGTAAATACGACATGGGGGGGGGGGGGGGGGGGGGAGCGGAGAAGACGCTGGCACACCCTACCAAATACGCAAGGTCACCCATTCTCCCTGGTTCCCGAACCCAAAAACCATCAGAATGGAAAAGGTCAAATGAGTATAGTCGAATACAGTAAAAGTCCATCGGACCGGAATAAGATTTGAATAGGAAAAAGTTGAAGCACGAACAGTCGGCCGGATAAAAGATGACTGATAAAAATCAAACCGGAAAAAGTTGATGGACAAAATGTTTAATGACTAAAAGTCGATGGTGATTAAAGGCGGAGGAGCTAAATGAAATAAAGAATGAAATAAATCGGCAGCGGTAAAACGTCGCAAAGCAATTCAAAAGACGAAACCTCGACAGGACTTAAACTTAATCGGACTACTCTCTTCGCCCCCCCCCCCCCCACACACTTTGATGAGAAAGTGGACCAAAGCTGGGGTCCGTAGAGAAACTGTTTGTTGGCGAAATTTGAAGGGGGAGATGCATAATTTTTTCACTGTAAAGCTCCTTTCTACCTTTTTTAAAAGCAAAACCACGCCACTGCAAGGAGGTAGTCAAACCCCAGCTTGGCCCGGCGCGCAAAACTTTCACGGTCCTGTCTGGCGAATGGACCGAGGCAAAATATTCCTTTGAACTGGACGGCACGACTTAGGTGATGGGTCCAGAGTATTACAACAAACTATGCTTAACAGGCATCGTAAAGGCTCTCATACAAACATTTGAAATGAATGGAATACAAAGAGCGATTTAAGATAGGAGAGTCTTAAGTATTGGATGCATGGCAGGGAAGGTTCCGTTGCGGACTGCGCTCAGATGCACCGAGAGATTTACCCAGGGATGCACCCAGGGATTCAATGGGTTTATGTACATCGCTTCCGTGGGTCCGCTTATCTGGGTCCACTATCGCTCGCCCGGGAAACGCTCCTGGTAGGGGAGCCAGGGTTGGAACATTCACGTCCTAACCGTAAACGGAACACGCCTTAAGCCTATCAGGTGGACGATCGGCTGTGGCACCTACTAGCCTCCATCTATGCCCATGCAAACTCCGTATCTATGAGTCTACTGGATGGCCGGAAGCAAAATAGGCGTCCGCGGCAGGAGGTGGCGCACAGCGGTGGCGTCAGTCACGGATCCCCTTTTTCTTTACTCGTGATGCTAGACAGATGCTTGCCCGGTTACCAATATTGCTTTCGAGCTGTCAGTTTCCCGTCTAAAAACGACGTTCTGCATAGTTGTTTCCGGCTGGTTTATTTCATAATTTACACTTCTTGGCTCCTGCGTGTTATTGGTTGCCTTGCCCCAAAAACGGCACACCGGTTTGTGGTTTTCATCTTATTCCCTCTGACTTTTATTCCTTTCCCTTTTTCCGATTCGACGTTTATTCCTGTTGGCTTTGTGTTCTTTGACATTTTTCCCCTTCGACTTTCATTCATGTGCACTTTCCTTCCTTTTCACTCTTAGTCAGTCGGCTTCTTTTCGTTTCGAAATTTAATACCTGTTAACTGTCAACCTCCTCCACCTTTTTCGTCATCCTTTTTCCGCTCCTTCTCTTAATATTGTCGCCTTTTTGCCGTTCCACGTTTTTTCTTCGACTTTGTGTCCGGATATCGATGCCCCAGTTAACTATGAAACACCTCGCCCCCCCCCCCAAAAAAAAACGACGCCGAGAAATCTGGCAAGACCTGACGTTCTAACGGTGCAGTTAAAAAAGCCACAGCTGCTTCGGATATGGTTGTGGCATCCAGTAAAAGACGGCACCGCTCCAATGGGTGGCATCGCTCCAAACGTGCGGTCCAGTGGGTATCACCTACCTACAAACAGTCCTGGGTCCAAGGTCTGTTCAACTAGGGTCTAACGAGGGTCCTGAGCAGAACACCAGGCCTCCAATGACATCTTTCAAAGCTTTTGTGGTCGTTATTCCAGGTCGCTGAAGTTCGCACATCTCACATAAGTGGAATGGTCAGATCTCTAGGAGCTGCATACCAGGCTTTCTTGAACCGGTTATTGGACCTCTGTGATGGAAAGGTCAGGAAAAGCCAGGCATTCATACTTAAGGAGGTAATGCTTTTTAATGGCGTAGCGTGACATACGTATAACCAACCGTCCCACGAATATATAAACCAGTAACACTTCTATTAGTATGATTGGCGATTCCGTGTGAACGGCATCATCTGCAGCAAGCGGTATTCATGAACCTTATCATTTGGTTAATACATCTTCATGTACCCATATGATATTAAACGTTCAAAGCTGGCCACAACATAAGCACACCCTTGGCTCGTCTCCAACTAAAAACAAAGCGTAACTACTGATTTATTTTATCAACTCTTGGCATTTCGACAGAAGAGATATGGCGTGCCGTCAATAAATGCCTGGTATGCAGCACATGCATGATCAAACTCCTATTGATGCATACAAAGCCTCCCTCTGAGACCTAGATTGGCACCCACATACCAGGAATACGTACACACATACATAGATAGGTCTGGAATGGCGCCCCCGTAGAGCTGGCACGACGCCTCTGGAAGTCTAGTATTCTGCCAAGGACCCTGGCACCACTGATCGTAGGTAAATCGGCCCCCTGCAGCGCGTATTCACAGTGCCGCCCTCAACCGGACCCGGGACCTGCCAGGAGCAGTTGTTGCATTGCTCGGTAGCTGACTAGCTTTTCAATGAGACTCCGTCACGCCAGCGCCAAGCCATATCCGCCCCAAGCCGTAACCGCGCTGCGCTGCCTCGCCGACTTCATCGCCCACCGCTCGGAGACATGCACAGTAGCCCTCAGAATGTCCAATAAAGACGAGGTCGCTCGTCGCCTGGTACACGGTGGCCTTGCGGCCGCCACCCGTCACTCAGAGCATCGCTGCTCCGCCACGCTCAGGCGCGTCTGCACGGCAAGCGGGCCGTCGCGCCCTCCAGCATCGGAGTGGACGCTGCTCCGCTTCATTTCGAGGCTCAGCGGCTTTCGGACAGCAGTGGCTCGCGCTCCTGCCACCCAGGCGGGGTGCAGCACACACGTGCCGCACCCCGGCCGACATTTTTCCAGTGTTAGGCAGCAATGAGAACTCGCTCATTGGCTCTGGCGACCAACCGTTGAGATCGTGTTCGCTTGGAGGAGTTCATTTCACGTAAACGGGGAGGTTTTGTAGAAAATCCCAGGTCACGAACCTCTGTAACGTGTGCCATCTCCGCACCGTTCATTTGATGATACTGAGTGTTAGTTTGATCACCAGGTTTTCGACTTAGAACCAGAAGTGTCAAGGTGAAAATTTCTCGCCGCTGACGAGAGACACCCCCACCACAATCCCTCCAACGTACTCATCTCCGCACCCCTGATACAATATTTATTTCTCCGCACCACAATGCAACTTTGCCTGAACTGGGGCGCGTGTGAGAGTCATCATGAACGCCTTGCTCTGATAGGATTGAATGCTAGTCCCCGTATGACGGACTATGCTGTTATACGATCGAGGCCGAGTTGCCGCACATGTCCGTCAAATGACGACATAATTTTGCCAACATTTGCACATCAACGGCATGCAGGCGGGGGCATATCTGGACTTTGGGGGGGGGGGGGGGCGCAAACCGTTCTCGTAGTCTTTTTAAAACACCTAGTGGCAATCACACCCACCCCCAGACAAGCTTATGCAATGCTTATATATATATATATATATATATATATATATATATATATATAAGCCAAAAGCCACTCGGGGTGGTGTCATGGGCCCAGGTCGCTGTGTCGCGCGTGGAACGGCTGTGAGAGTGGCGAGCAGAACACTCTGTGACCGGTAGGCTGGGTGTGATGATGAGGCTAACGGGTCACTGGGGGACCCAGTCAGCAGAATAGTGGGTAAAGTTTCTTCTCGAAATGGCATTGTGTTAACGGGTTATATATATATATATATATATATATATATATATATATATATATATATATATATAATATGCATATGGTAACCATCCGCCAGCAATAGACTACTCATGTTAGACATGAAACCGTCGAAAGCTGCGGGTAGCCGTTGGTAGTTGGCATCGTTGACGCCCCAGCAATAGGAAAACGAGAAACCTGCGCCATTAATTCTTGAGAGCATGCCGTACCACACACATAGCAGCAAACCTCCAGTTGTCTTTTGTGGGAGCAGATTATGGTTTCACGACCTTCGGGGGCATGACCTCTTCGCTCCTTCCTGCTCCTGGATCGCCGTCACATACAAAAGGCAGCCGGACTGAACAGCCCGCGGTCAATCGCCGACGAGCGTAGGGAGGGACCGGGAGGGACTTTTTCTGGATGGGGTTCCTGGTTTCACAGATTTTCCCGTTCACTGTCGCCCATCTAAGCGATATGGTAGTGACAGGAGCGCATCCAAGGGAAGGCGTCTGCCCAACCTTCCCTTTAGCCGGCATGGTACCTTTTTCCCAATAGATATCTTCAGACAGAAAGTTAAAACTGTGTGCTGCGTTCTCACCGAGCTCCGTCCCCCGCCCCCCTCAATAAGATATTGGCTTCGCCTGTGGAGACGACCTAACTCGGTATGAAATCCGTAAAAGGTAAAGCTGTTTCAATTTGCGAATAGCGAGTGTTCGATGAATTCTTTGGGAAGCGTCTGAGTGATCAGTATATACGGTATCCGTCTGATGCCTGTCCGATGAGGGCCACGCTACCTTGAAATAAACGATCTGTATAAATCAATATATATATATATATATATATATATATATATATATATATATATATATATATATATATATATAATATGTATATGCATATATACATACATATATGCATCTCTCCTCTTCTCTCTCTGCTCCCTACCCCTCTCTCTCCCCTCTCTCTCTCTCTCTCTTCTCTCTCTCTCTCTCTCTCTCTCTCTCTCTCTCTCTCTCTCTCTTCTCTCTCTCTCTCTCTCTCTCTCTCTCTCTCTCTCTCTCTCTCTCTCTCTCTCTCTCTCTCTCTCTCTCTCTCTCTCTCTCTCTCTCTCCTCTCTCTCTCTCTCTCTCTCTCTCTCTTCTCTCTCTCTCTCTCTCTCTCTCTCTCTCTCTCTCTCTCTCTCTCTCTCTCTCTCTCTCTCTCTCTCTCTCTCTCTCTCTCTCTCTCTCTCTCTCTCTCTCCCTCTCTCTCTCTTTCTCTCTCTCTGTCTGCCAAATCGAATGGGAAAAGTTACATGCTCCGCTATTTATCCTCTTTGCTACATCCAAACCTTTTAATTTTGTTTCATATAAATTGCTTGTTTTAAATACTCGGTATGTAGTGGGTCAATGTCATGGTTTCTAGCTAGCTTGTAAGGTTGCAGAGCCCATATGCACCAGTGGTAGCAAATGGTGTTCCCTCAAAAGTAATGACAAGTACCACCTTTTTTCGTGAGCGGCTGCTTCGATATCGAACCATACCCACCTCGATTTTAATATGCTGTTATTTCGTTTCAAGCGCTTCATTCTCCGCTCAAAGCTAACTTTAAATATAACGTTCCAGAAGAAGGAGCCCCTCATGTTACATGCACCCCACACCCCAGGGCCTTACGTGTGGTGTTGCCATGACGATCGAGGCCAGTCGACCACTAACACGGTCGCCAACATTCGGCGGTAATTGACTTCCCCATGGCCCGCGACCGCAATAAAAGTCCCCTGGGTATGACTAAGACCGCGCCGTCACACCGTGTGACGAACCTTGCTGTCTTGCTCGTGCCAGTCTTGCCAGCCTTGCTCGTGCTTGGGAGATGGACCCCAAGGGCTCAGACCGACACGTAGCTGACTGTTCGGTGTTGGTGGGCTCTGACCGGAATAGAGGCCCGCAGGGGTAATCAATGAGTCCCAGGGGTGCTCAATGAGTAAGAGGCCCTCTGACTGACATTTAATGTCACGGCTTTACAGGCAGAGAGCATTCTCAAGTGAAACGCCGCCGGTCCTTCGGGCCATTCAGCCTTCTAATCGGGTCATTCTCCGGTTCGTAGGGGTCCCTTGGCTCCTCTTCGAGCCTCCCCAAAGCAAGCCCGCAACCGACTTGGGGCCACTCGAATGACTCAGTGATCAGGCTTCACTGGTGGCGTATGACCGACATACAGACAATACCGACTCAGGCGGTCCCCGATTAGCGCAGAGGGCCCAATGACTGTCATTTGAGGGTCCGCCCACACAGGCCGAACCCCCGAATAAGACTTTGGCTAGCCTTTCTTGCCCTCAGACCGTCGAGCCAGGCTATTGATCGTCGGGCCCAGTGGACCCATTAGGCTCTTCGGATCTCCTTGAACAATGCCTCTGACCGACCCGGGACCCTTGCCAACACAGGGCTCTCTGTTAGGCGCTGTGCACCCAACAGACACAGGGGCTATAACCAATGCAAATCGCTGGCCCCGGCTTTGTCCCTGCTCTGGAAATAGGCCCTCATACCCATGCCAGCACGGGGCCGACTGTGCGTTGTTGGTAGCATCTGACCAACGAATAATCCCTTATCGACACAAGGGCCCCTGATCAGCTGATAGCATGCACACAACAGTCATATTAAAGCTGCTACCTTATCCACAGAGTTTCCCTTCAGCGGAAAACTCAGTACTCTGCACTTTGTGTGAGGGAACGAGCCACTCCCCGACCTTGGTGGACGGGTGTAGGGGGTCGCCGCTGACCGCCGGCGCCGGCTGGGCAACACCTCCAGTGGCATGTGAGCGTTACCGTCGCCATGGGCGTGGCTCCACCGAGTCAGCACCAGCTACAGCCGGTATATAACTGGCCGGCGCTGGACCACAGGCATCACAGACACCAGCGAGTTCAGCCATGAAAGTCCTGGTGAGTGCTCCCCTCGAGATGCCTGACAAAGATGTTTGTTGAGCTTTGTTTTTTTGCATACTAGCTGGTCAGGGTATCATAAATATCTTAGTGGCAGCTACTTAAAATTTTAACAGAAACCCAACGCATTGTTAGCTCATTCGTTTGTATCACCAATCTCTCCATCGTGACATGTGATATCAATCGTAGTTTGTCAACAGAAGGTAACAACATGCCTAAGATGTTTGAGCATGTCTTGCGAGCTTTGGATACACGCTATCTTGCAATTGTTATATAAAAAGTGTTATTCCGTCATCAAACTCGGCCCACAAAGCTTGGAAATCTGTGTAAGCCCATCCGCCAATAATGTCCGCAGCATCACTGTTTTTCTCCTTTTCGTCCCGGCCTTGTTTTCTTGCTTTTGAATTGTTTAAATTGCACATGGAAGGCTTGCGTTGTCTTTTTCAGGTGGTAGTGTCCGCTGTTCTGGCCGTTGCGGCTGCCAGTACCTGCCTTACAGCGGGCTTGGCTACTCGGGACACCCGTACGCCGCCGGGATACCCGACACAAGTTTTCTATCCCCTACACTACCTACACTGCTGCCCCCTACACCATCAACGCTGCTGCCCCCTACACAACCTACGCCGCCCCGGCCGGTTGTCAGCTCTCAGCACTACTCCTTGAGCAGAACTGGGGAATACAGCTATGGCTACAGTGACGGCCTGAGCACCAAGTCAGAGAGCAAGAACGCCTACGGCGGCACCGTCGGCTCCTACAGCTACGTGGACGCCAACGGCTTGACCCAGACAGTCAAACTACGTGGCGGGACTCGGCCGGCTTCCGTGTGCAGGGCACCAACGTGCCTGTGGCTCCCGTCGCCGACCTGAAGGCGTCCGTGCACAGCCTGGCCGGACCTGCCCCCGTCCAGGACACGGCTGATGTGAAGGCCGCCAAGGCGGAGTTCCGCAAGCTGTACGCCGAGGCTGCCGCCGCCGCCGCCGCTGCCCCCTGACTACCGCAAGAAGCGCAGCGCCTCCTCTTCCCGTCAGCGGACACCCCCGAGGTGGCCGCCGCCAAGGCGGGAGCACGCCCGCCTGTACAATGCGGCCGCTCTCGGTATCTACCCTCAGATATACGCTGCCTCCGGCGCTCCCGTCACGTTCCAAGGCACGTACGGTCCTGAGGGTTCTTGTCTCGTACTCCTACAGCTCAACTCACCCGACGTTCCCCTACGGTCGTCTGTATATCTAAGAACTGTTTCTCTGTAAAGATTTTTCGCTGTGCTAGAGTGATTACTTTTTATTTCTTGCTCACTATTTCATACGTTGCTTGTGCCTACTTGTCATTATACCTGAAGCTGCCATGTTTGGTGTGTCCTCCTCAAGAAGATCGATGAGCGTGCGAATCAGAATCTCGAAAGAAACGAAGGACATAGAGATGCGTGATTATTGAGGAAAGCCAAAAGTCTCGGAATTATGTTTCTTTTCAGCATTATAACGTGTAAAGTTTTATGCCGATTGTGGTCGATCTGGAAACATACCAGCAGGGAATGGATTAATGACATCAGAACAGAAAACATTGGACGTGTTGAAAGTCGATATTTGAATCTGTGCTGATGATCAAGTGCTAACACATTTGTGGAGAGTTGAAAAGATAGTTGAAATTGTTGAAATCGCTATATATATATACATATATATATACATATATACATATATATACATATATACACACACACACATATATATATATACATATATATATATATATGTATATATAAATCATTAACCCGCGCCAGGCCAGGGGAGGTTGACTTCCCAATGGTATCTCCATTTTTCAGATACCATATAAGGAAAACAAAGATAATGTTGTGAAGGTCTCTTTAAATCACGAAGAATGCACACACAATTTCTGACTTCACCTTCCCTACCTTATTGTAGGCCTTAATTTGAACCTTAGGTCAAGTGTAGAACTGACAGAGGTTACGAAATGTAAAAGACGGTCGCTACGCTACACACAGGTTAAAACCTATGTTATCACTTACGGACTGATATTGAGTGCACGAAATGGGGTTTAAAGCTAGTGGAAACTACTCCAACCATTTTTGTACCAAGAAGAACAATGCTTTTCAATATTTGCGTCTGGCTAAATCTATTTTATTGGGTGCAGCTGTGCGACAACAGTGTTCCAGAAACAAAATACGACTATAGGCTGACCTTGAGGTCATCTGAGTTCACATTTCTATACCATGCAAGTGGAAAAATAGAGAGCTACACTGGGTATACGTGTCCAGTACAACGCTTTTCTGTGGCCGCAAATAGTGTATTACACATCTCCAGTAAGCGGCGGAACCAGAGAGCGGCGAGGAGGGGGGAGGGGGCGGGCCTAAGACACGAGCACTCTAATGGAGGCACGTGCCACCTCCCGATCGAAAAGGGAAGACTCCCATCTAGGGGTCACTCTCGGGCGGCGAAGGCGGCATACATGACGGCGCTTGTTAAAGAGGCGCCCCAGCACGGACCGGAACGGGGAGGGTGTGTAATGATCATGAAGATCCAAAGCTTGTCTCAAACCTTGGGGGAGGGGCAACAGGCACCCCCAGTAGCCGAAAGGACGCCCATAGTTCTGAAAGTATGTCCCAGAGTATCGATGGATACCCTGTACAATGAAAGGACATCGAAAGCTTCCGGACTGAAATAGCACCTTCCGAGTACTCACTCGGGTACCCCGAAGGATGTGCTCCGAAGACGAGAAGGATGCCATTTACAATAAAATGGCGCTCCAAGAGCTGGTCACCGCCCCGATGGCTTAAGGTCGCCCCTGACGCTCAAAGATACGCCTCGGGGGCGGTAAAAACGCCCTAAAGAGGAAATGCGGGCCTCAAACCGTGGAGGGACGCTCCTATGGCTCGAAGAGCGTTGCTGACGTTCTTAATATGCCCCAGAACCAGATCTAAAACGCTCTAAGCGAATAGAAAAATAACATCCCATTACCCTGATCGGCTCTCTGAGAACTAAAGCGGCGTCCTTGTAGTTTTAAACTATGTCCCGAAGTCTAGACGAATGCCTTAAATAATAAAGGGTGCCCCAACTGTGGATGTCTTGGGCACCCTTGGTACGCCCCGACCTGGACCACAATATGCCCTGTGGACTAAAGATGTGCTTCGAGGTCGAGAAGGATGCGCTTGAGAGTCTGCGTGCCCAGCACCCTGGACAGCGCCCGCCCGTTAGTCAAAATGGTGCCCGTGATGTATGAAAACATTGTCCTGAGAGTGAAAAGTACACATTTAAAAACAAAGAGGGCATCCAAAGCCCAGAAACGTTACCCGTTAAACTCCAACAGCACTCCTGACATCTGAAGATATGTTGCAATGTCAGAAAGGACGCCTTAAAGAAGAAAAGGACGTCCAAACAAAACGACATAAAATCTTGAGTGGCGGTTCTGGGCGCTCAAAGGGTTGTTTCCTTGGGTTCCGAAAATACTCCCAAGGTTTAATTAAATTTCCAGGCAAAATCCGAATGACTTCCACTAATATCTGAAAAAGGGCTCGTTCTGCTAGGAGCCCTCCCCCCCTAACGTAGCATGGCGCCCGAATTCTGGAGAGGCGCCCCCGGGGATTGAAAGGGCCGTCCCTGAGACCTGAAACCGTTTCGCGAGGGCGAAAGAGGTTTTAAAGAATAAAATGAGACTCCAAGTGTCCATAGGGAGCCTTGGGTGACCTCGGTGTTTTAAATCGGCATCCATGGTGTTTGAAGAAGAAAACGCACGCGCCACCTTCACGGCATTCAAGTTTAAAATCATGCGAACCCAGGACACACAAGTTGTAGGACAGAACATTACAGCTTCACTGGCGCCGTACGGCATAGGGCAACCTGTAACGCCTAGTATGAGAAAGACAATTCATTACGTGGGGGGGGGGGAATGATGAGGTGAGGTGAATGAATGAGGGTGATGTGCTGCCTGCACATCAGCCCCGTCGCGAACTACGTTTATGCAGCGATTCGCTCCTTGTGTCACGCTCAGTCCTGCATTCCGATAGCTCAGTGTTAGAGGTTCCGTCCCACCACGCATATCGCGTGCCTTGGGTCTAAAGATGACAGCTTAGGCATAACGTAATGCCAGAAAATGTCTGGCTACCTGACAGCCCAGGTGACACAGACCATCTCTCCATGTAAGCCTTTGCACGTTAAAGTACAAAAACAAATGAAAACTGACAATATTTTTTGAAGTTCGCCCGCCACCCCTACCATGCGTTGGTATTTGCGTGCCAGAAACTGTCGGCACCCCTTAAGGATGATGGCATCCCCCTGTTTCGGAAAGACATCATCCATTGACGAATAACATTTTATACCACGCAACAGAATTGAACCAGAACAATAACAGACCCTCTCAAAGCGTCTCACAAAAGGTGATCGGGAAGGGGAGGGAGCAGGAGCTGGATTCGCCGCGCCGCAACGCAAGGCGAGCGATCCTGGTGGCTGTGCGCTCTTATCAAGTGATAAGCCTTCGAATCACTCGCACC